>NW_027192341.1:755860-902155 GCF_041956635.1 Thermomyces lanuginosus | reverse complement strand
CGCGCGCGCGCCGCCGCGGCGGGGGGGGGGGGGCCAAACATCGACATACAGTACTCACAACCCCAGCCGACTAAGCAGACTACGAGTCGAAAGAACTAGACTTGGAAAGAAACAGCGTTTTCCTCGGCCAAGAATTGGTGGAGTCATTGAGAAGAATCGAAACTTTGACTCCCAATGGCCATGCCACTCACGTTCGCGGACTAGGAGAGCTTTGCAACGGGCTTTACACGGTTGAATGCAGCGCATACTAACCTAGTTCTTACGACCTGCCGCAGCTCAGCTGAGCTCCGGCCACCGTGTGACCAATCACCCATAGGTGAGACAGTGGGCCTAGTTTTTCCGTCCAACATTGGCTCACAAAGGGCCCGTGTAAATTAATCCCAAGACTCCAAAGTAGCGGTCAGTGCTCTGAACCTACTCAACAAGGACGAACAGGGTGTAATAGGGTTACGAGGGGAGTGATCTTGCACCAGGGTCAGCTGTCGTTTTAAGAGGCGGGGCAAGGGCAAGCGTGCTATCTGAGGCTCCGCGCTTAGCGCGAACGATCGACAGGGCCGTGCCCTAATCAACCATCCGTTCGTGTTGCGATCGCCATGTATCGTTAAACAACATACTACAGTACTAGTCACAGCACAATGGATGTTAGCTAGTCGATGAAATGATTACTTGACTGATCATCATCATCGTAGTCAAGATATACCTATGCGTTTATGTTGGTCTTCTCCAAACAGGCCTTGCGAAAGGCGAACAAGGCAATCGAAAGAGCGCCGCACAGCCTCCATCAGTCTCAATTTCCATCGACATCAAATACCTCCCTATTGCGCCACTAGCCCGAGGGTCCTGAGAGACAATGCACTTGATTTTTCGACTCGATTCCATCTCCCAGGCCATTCTTTGGCTAGATTTTAATGTCTAAAAAACATCTTCGCTCGGCCAACTGAAGCTCAATCGCCTTCGGAATCAGCTGAATATTAAGCAGCTCTTGGTGCAATGACAATGAATACTTCGTTCCGACATCAAAAATTCTAGCCATGACGGTGCAAATTGCTCAAGGGTTTAGCCTGACGAACAGGTGTCTCCTGTACGCCAGTTACTGCCTGGCTCCGGCACAGTTCATGTCAGGAATACAAAGCCACAACCCTGCGAACCTTTGCTTTCTTGCATTCAATTGGTACACTCAAATCCGATGGTACCAGCTCATGTCGAGCAAAAAGGATATTCACGCCATCTCCCTGATCCTGCCGCACTTCAACTTCCTCTATTCCATTTCCTACGTCGGAGGTATTACCTCAGGTAGCCTTTTCCTGGGAATTCCTCTTGGTCTCGGCACGGCCGGCGTGATGATTCTAAACACGGTGGCCGCTTGGAAAGCCTGGGCATTGCACCAGTCTCCGGGATACGGCACCTATCGGTTCTTTTTCTTTGGCTGGAGAACTCTCACCGAGTGCTGGCATCGGGAGCTCTTCTTGCCGTGGCAGATTCTTGACTCCGTTCTGGCACTGGGGTGTGTCATCACGGTATGTGTTTTTGCCGTTTATGCACCGCTAAAACTCCAGGAAGGGAAAATGAATCGTTTCACATGGTTGTTCAAATACCCGACCATTCCCATTGGGGCTGTCTCCATGCTAATTGCGGGGTGGCCCCTTATTCTGTGGACGGAACTTATCGTATCGCGGAACCATCTCAAGTCTGAAACGGATATGCTGGCCGTATGGCTGTTTGTCGCTCAGGTGGCGACACTGTTAATACCTAGCTTTGGTGGTATATTGTCGTGCTGCAGAGACACCTCAGTGGAAAGTCCTTCTTGTGGTGCCCCAATGAAATATCTGGCCATGATGGGGGTGAAAGCGGAGCCAAGAACTGATAAGTACTGCGCCAGGGGAAAAGGGTCTTGCGAACTCTACTTCATTCGTCTAGAACACAGAAGCTGCAGGTTGTTGCAATGAGCGCCTGATCTGAATATATCTAGCCAATCTGTCGATGTAGATGACCACCATGCTATCCAACGTTATATCCCGGGAAGATTATGGAACATATGACGGATGGTTACGAAAGCAAACTACCCGAGAAATTTGACGATTAGTCCAACCGACCAAGTTGCTTGGCGGGCGCTTGCTTGTGTCCGCCGGTAGGAACATCATGACCGTGTTTATGCGAGCGATAAACAAGAGATCAGAGAAGCATACTTTCGCAACCGACAGGGAGTTTATCTGGCAGGACACATCAATGAAAGTCCGAGTGCGGAGTACACAAGCAACAATAACTAAACGGGCGAAACTCCGCCATACGTTATGGGAGCCCGCTTCTCAGCTGTCAAATGTCAGCATTTAGCATCATAGCGCCAGAAACATTAACATCTGGTTGGTCGGTGAAATGAGTTACCTTAGTGATCGGCATCATCTCTGCAGAGATGTAAGCATATTACTCGTATACAAACTTTTTCTTTTTTCCAGCCAAGTCTTCGAGGGCCGCTGAACAAGCAAGAGGCACAGCCTTGTGTCTCGATTCTCAACTATCCCCAGTATGAGTTTAAACAATCCTTTCCCTCGTCTGCCTGAGAGGCACTTTCATTTTATTATTTCAGTCTCTCCGATCTTACCTCCTGTCCGCCCGGTCCTTTCTGGCTGCATTAAAGTTACAAAAACCTCTGTTTGGCTGGCTGGAACGTCAGCCATCTATCGAACCGGGCTCGCTATCAAAACAGCTGTGCGCGCAAGGAAGGCCGCCATTTCGTTACGGATATCAAAGGTTCCGCTATGGACATTGACGATTTCCACCCCGGATATGGTTCTGACCAGCTTCCCCCTCCCTTGGATGTCCCCTACGAGACTCGCACACAGAAGTTGCTCAGTCCAGGGTTTAGCCCGGTAAACCGATTTTTCTTGTACGCCAGCCTCTTCCTATCCCCATTACAGTTCGTGTCAGGACTACACAGCAAATACCCTGTCAATATCGGTTTCCTCGCATTCAACTGGTACACCCAGATCCGATGGGCCCTGGTTGTATGGGATGAAGGTAGCGATGTCGGCGTCCTCCGCCTCCTCTTACCGCACTTCAACATGCTTTACGCCATTTCCTACCTGGGAGGCGTCAGCTCAGCCAACCCTCTTGTACTCATGATCTGTTGTTTTGCTACCGCCGGTGCGATAGTTTTGAACACGATGAATACATGGAGGACCTTCGCAGGGAATGGGTCGCCCTCCGACATCTATCAGTTCTTCTTCTTTGGGTGGCGAACTCCCACCACCACAGGCTGGAGTGTGTTCTTCATTCTGTGGCAAGTCTTTAACACCCTTTTGGTGTTAGCGTCCCTCACCATGATATATCATTATCTGGTAGCGGCGCCGATAGCATCCGAGGAGAGCGGACTGGGCCGTCTTTGGGGATGGAGGAGGCTTGCTGCTAGGCCCATTGTATCTTTATTCGTGTTCATTCAGTTTGGTTGGCCTCTAATTCTGTGGACGGAGCTCATCATTTCACGGAACCGTATCCAGGGGGAGAGTGATTCATTATCGATGATTATGTTTATTGTTCAGGTGGCCGCAATGTTGATAGGGACCTTCAGCTATGTTGCTCGTTCGCCGTGGCGCAAAAATGTGTTGGCTTGGCTGAGACTTCACAGGTCGAGAAGTTCTGATGGTGTCTGATTGGAACATGTCTAGAAGGCATGACTTTGTGCCAATAAATGGTTCCGGCCGGAGGAATCTTTAGTAATTTAGACATCATCTGTTTGACACACAACAGCAAGTTGCAACGGGACGTAGTGTAACAAGTTCGACCCGAGAATAACCTATCCATTGATGTAAATAACCCCCTCGCTATCGAATGTTGATTTGCAAGCAGTTTAGAGTACATCCAGCGGAAGAGCGACGAGGACACATCCAAGACTGAAATCTCCTGCTCAATTTCTGGGTTGTCGCTTGCTTGTGTCGGCCGGCGAGACATCACGGTTGTTCTAATGTGCATGATTCACAAACAAGTCGAAGAAGAATATAACTGGCAAAGACTATATGTCAGGCAGAAACACATCGATGAGAGGACACACTCACTAAAAAGGCTGATAGCAAAGGGAAATCCGCTGCGGTTCATCAAACATTAGGCCACGGCCACAACGCGATGGACGCTGATTTTGTCGACGGAATGAGCGACTGCAGTAATTGGCATCATCAATGCAGACATTGAAGGCGTAGCTCTTAGGGAAGGATTCTTTTCTTCCAAACGAGATTCTGCGAGAGGCGGACAAGGCAGAATAAAATGTGAAGCCCAGCCTCGCGTCTCAGCTTTATCAGGATAAAAGCCTTTCCTTTCCAGCCTGAGAAAAGCAACGGGAGAAAAACAAAAGAAAAAGCAACGCAGTTCAGCCTCACGCACCGGATCTCTCAATATGAAGCCCTCCTTTCTGCACGTTCAGCCTGACAGTCCTGACAAACTTTTTTTTTTTTTTTTTAAATCGCTCCTAACTACCTGTGGTCGCTCAGGATCCTCTTTACAGTTGACCAAGGCATCGATTGTTTCTCGAACTGGGTTCCCTGTCAAAGTCATTCGTGCAGGGGCAATCATTACTTCATCGCCGACACCAAAGGTCTGGCTATGGCCGTGAAAGTCGCTCCAGGGTTTAGCCTGACAAACCGGTGTCTCTTATACGCCAGTTCCTGCCTAGCCCCAGCACAGTTTGTGTCTGGACTAGGAAGCAACAACCTTAGCAACCTCGGTTTTCTTACATATAACTGGTACACCCAGATCCAGTGGTACAAGCTCGTGTCGGAACAGCAGGGAAAGATCAACGCCATCTCCCTAATCCTGCCGCACTTCAACCTTCTTTACGCCGTTTCCTACCTGGGAGGCGTCACCTCAGCCAACATTTATATGGGCGTCCTCTTTGGACTCGGGACAGCCGGTGCGATGATTTTGAACACAATAGCATCTTGGATGGCCTTTGGATTGCACCAAAAGCCGGGCTACGAAGTCTATCAGTTCTTCTTCCTTGGCTGGCGAACTTTCGATAAAGGCTGGCATCTGGCGCTCTTCTTTCCATGGCAAATCGCCGACACCCTTATGGCGCTGGTGTGCGTCAAGATGGCATTGTATGCCGCCATATATGCACCGCTAGCACGCCGAAGCCATATACTGGAAAATGTCAAGTGGTGGTACATATACCCTGCCATCCCCATTGGAGCTCTTGCCATGCTAATTCTCGGCTGGCCTCTCGTTTTGTGGACGGAGCTGATCATCTGGCGGAACCATCTCGAGTCTGAGACGGATATGACAGCTGCATGGTTATTTGCTGCTCAGGTGGTGGCTATGTTGATACCTACGCTTAACTGTACTCGTTTGTCGAGCTACGAGAGCGGGCTAACCTCGCTGAGACCTCGCTGGTCTAGGTCTTCAAATACTTCTGGAGCTTGATTGACATATATTTGGCATTGAAATGAAAGTAACCTAAGTACATTTGAACTTGGTCAGAAGACGTGTTTGCTTTAGAAACAAGTTTCCTAGGTACTTACAGCACAACAGGCCGTAGGTGCCGTTATAAGGAAGCCGATGTTCAAATAGCTACCTCTTCGGAAAGCAGTTAAAGGCATGTATCTAGTAATGTATACGGCTACTTCTTACATGGTTGCCGCCTCATTTAACCTGGCTGGGCGCCAGGTACAAAATACTAAGTATCTACGGGTTGGTGCTGAAGATGTAGAGATGCTGAAGACTACCTTAATCGGCACGCAAGCCCTTGAACTAGCACCCTTGTGTCCTAGCCTTGATGCCTGAGGAAATAATCTAGGGTTAGCCCCACATCAACATCGGCGTCATACCCTGTGCCCCATCTCCGAGACGGATGTGGGAGACGAGCATCGGACCGAGGTCAGATATAAAGTAAGGGAAAGCAGGCCGTTTGCCGTAGATAATTAGGACAGAATATCAAAGGTGTAAAAAAGCTCCGCACCCCTACCTTTTCTGTTTGGTCTCAACACGCGTCGACGAAATAATGAGCCAGTCCCAGGAAATCTTCCGCCCGGCCTTCGAAGGCCGTGAGGAACCCCGTATCTCGTACGGCATTCCGTTCGACGAGGCAGCTGCGAAGCATGTTGAGCAAACCTTCAAGGCGTCGCGGGTGTACATCATCTGCTCGGGTTCGCTGTCGCGGAACACGGATTCGCTGGAGCGGCTGAAGCGCGGGCTGGGTGATAAGGTCGTCGGGGTGCGCATTGGCATGAAGAGTCACACGCGATGGTCAGAGGTGCTGGAGATAACCAACGATGCGCGACGGGTCAATGCCGATCTGCTTATTACGTTGGGGGCGGGGAGTTTGACGGATGGAGCGAAGATAGTCTCTTTCGTACGTCTACCTACAATTTTCGTCTAAATCGGGGAATTTCGTGGTTGACTAGGGCTTTTGTCAATTTTCTAGGCTCTTGCAAACGACGTGTCGACAAAGGAAGAACTGGCCACACTCGCCGAAGGTCCCAACAAGCGGGCACATATTAACCCCTCCGTCATCCCCATCATCAGTATCCCCACCTCACTCTCCGCCGGAGAATACTCCAACTTCGCCGGTGGTACCGAAGATACCACATTCCGCAAGCATAGTTTCCAGAAGCCCCTCAAGGGACCCCGGCTGGTGATTCTGGACCCAAAGCTGGCGGCCACGACGCCGGACTCGGTATGGCTGAGCTCGGGGATCCGGGCGGTGGACCACTGCGTCGAGACGCTGTGCTCCAACATGGCGTACGAGGATACCGATGCGCTGGCTGAGAAGGGATTGAGTCTGCTCGTGCCGGGATTGCTGCGGTGTAAACGTGATCATGAGGATTACGAGGCGCGGCTCAACTGCCAGCTGGGGTCGGTCGATGCTATGGCCGCCTGCACAAGTGGAAAGGTTGAGCTGGGCGCGAGTCATGGGATAGGGCATCAGGTACGATAGATATTCCCCAAATGGCTTATTTACATTGCTAATAATTATAGCTCGGTCCCCTTGGCGTCGGTCACGGCGAGACAAGCTGCATCCTCCTCCCCGCGGTGTGCAAGTGGAACGCTGCACAGAACGCCAACGTTCCTCGTCAGCAGCGCGTGCTCCGCTTCCTCCTCGACATGCCCATTGTCGCCGAACTTTTGCAGAAGCGCGGCATTGACTCCGCTAAGGCCGACCTGGGTGATGTGATGGATGCCATCATCCGGGAGCTGGGCATGCCGCGTTCGCTTAAGGACGTTAACGTCGGGCGGGACAAGCTCGACACACTGGCCGAGAACAGTTTGCATGACCGCTGGTGCAAGAGCAACCCGGTCCCACTGAAGGAAAAGAGCCAGGTGTTAGAGATCCTGGAGATGGTTGTTGGATAAATCATACATTCATCTCAACATGTATATACACAGAATGGAACGAAACGATATTTTTACGAATTTTGCTTGATGTATTCCGCCACGGACTCCTGCAGCGTCTGCGTCTTGGGGTTTCCGATCAAATCATTGTCCGTCTTCTCGTAGAGCGTTCCGCCCTCAGCCCAGATTCGTCGGAGAGTGACGACAACGTGGTCGGTTTCTTTCTCGAGCTCCCGGATACGAGCAAGAGAGGTTTCCTTAACATCTGTCCAGGGAGTCCCGCCGGTCTGCTTTTCGAGCTCAGCGAGGATCTCGCCTGGAGTCGTCGTAAACGAGTTTACACGAAGAGCCTTGTTCAGGGCGGTTTCGGGATGGCGAAGGGCAGCGAGGACGAAGTCGCCGGTGCTATCCTGTGTCAACAAAGGACATAGAGAACAGGGGTACAGAAACTTACTCCTTCATTGTCGTCAAGCTAACCTTGTTATTCCTCTCCACAAGCACTGCTCTCTTCCCCTTCACGTCGAACCCGCCGGCCTCTTCGGGGCCGCTGAAAGCATAGTACATATCCGCGTACGGACCCGTCACGACGTAGGTATAGTTGAGACCCGAGCGGCGAATTTCGGGGTCCTCCTCCAGATACGCGCGGACCTTGAGCTTGCCCTGGTGGGGCTTCTCATGGACCGACGACGCGTTGTACTTGATATCCGTGCCGTACTCAGAGGGGAAGAACCACTTAACCGATCCAGACGCGGCAGCAAGCTTAATCAAAGGGATCTGATGCAGGATAGCGGTGCGACCGAGGGCGGACACAACGGTATCAATACCTAGTTCACCAAATCAGTCAAAAATCCGAGCTGCTATATAGCTTGAAGAATTGCTGACCCTTGTACGCATCCGAAACCTCCTTCTCATTCTCGATATTCCCGTAAATCACATCAACCCCCTTAGCCTTGAGTTCATCCAGCTTCGCCGCCTTGCTGCTACCCGCAGCCGGTGGCGATGTGAACACTGCAATACGCTCGAACTCGGAGCGCGCCGATACGATCGACCGCGTGATGAAGCTGCCGATGGCGCCCGTCGCGCCGAAAATCAGCAGATTGCGAGGCTTGAATGGGACTGCCATGGTGCTCGTCCTTCTGTTTGCACTGAGGATTGAATTCAATTGATCCAGTCTATGAAATAAATTGGAGTTGCCCTCCGATCGCATCACGTCTTCTCAAGCCGTTTTGTCGTCAACGGTTCCAGTATTAACTCGACCCCACCTCCGTGCATCCCCGCATCGCGGCACGAACTCCGAGGATGCTGACTAATCAATAATTACTAATGTGACGTAATGTGACACCAGACGGAACACTCTCACCACCATTACCATTTCTTGCGGTCAGTCACTCGGACGAGTCCTTGTCAGGAATCGCGCAGAGCCATGGATCAGCCACGATCTCCACTGGCGACGGTCTGGCCGCAGGATCATACTGCAGGATGAGGGTCTTCACTTGGCAGGCTTCGTGTTCGTCTAGGTGGGAGCTTGTCTGATCAAGCAACTCTTCCATGGACAGTTCCTTCAGCAACAACAGTTCTCTCCCGGAGCGACTCCACCGTGTTACTGTTGAAGAGATCTTCTCGGACGACGCCTTCCAGTGCTCAAAGAACTCGTCGGGAAGGGCGCCAAGCCTGGCATTCATGCTGAGAAGATGCTCCTCGTCTGCATCTTCATGTGGTGGGACGCAGAAGGGTGGCCTTCCGGTGATTAGCTCGAAGACAAGACAGTCGAAGCTCCAATTATCGATGGTATTGTTTGCGTCCCCGGTGACAATTAACTCGGGAGCTCGAAGACCAAGAGGAGTAACGGGCTTCTCTGGCGGGCCGGTAAAGAAATATGCCATTCATTGCATAGATGAGCCAAGACGATTATCATCATTGGGAAATGAAGGGCTGACCACCGCCCATATCGGATAACTTGTCCCTAAATCTTTCCGTGTAGCACGTATAAGCACGTATAAGACACCAGTGGCTGCGCAACGTAGAGAAACTCCGGCGCTCATTTATCTTGCTTCCCCGGCTAGCCTCTATACCTGTCGCGAGACACATTCATCATCTGTCTCGTCTTGAGGTGCTGCTTCGGCTATGTGACGAAGAATCCGTAGTTCGTTAGAGACTTCTGGCCAAAGGATCTTCAAGACGACATAGCTACCGTTTCTTGACGAAGTTGAGTAAATCAACTTGGATGTCGTAGGTAAAGAACGCAGCGGAGATAAACTTATTTCAGATCCCGCGCGAGCCATGCTGAAGAATATGAGCCCTCGCCCAACTTTGTAATCACCCTGTGCTGGCCGTTGGGGTCATCTCCAAGAACAACGGGGTGATGGCCACCTGGATGGTAGTCCTCAATCCACTCGTAGGGTAATGAAATATGCTCAAGTCTCGGCTCGTCTACGGAAGCTACAGATGGCGGAATCGGAGGAGAAGAGATGCCCATGGTTGTTATGGAGGTACTTATTCTAAAAAGAGACACAAGTGGAATAATATCTGACTTGAGAATGAGGTTCAATGAAGATTGGGATAGAAGTTCAAGATGAATCTGGAGGAACGAGTGCGAGACAAAGAACTCGATAACAGGGGGAATAAAAAGGGTATGCAAAAACGAATCACGTACGGAGTAGGCTAAATATAATGCACCGTTGGCTATGGCCCATGATACTAAGTAGGTGATCCATCCGAGGTAAACGTATCAAGACTAGATGGATTGTGGAAACCCGCTGAATTACTGATCCGTAAAGATAAAGTGATCTTCATTGCATCATCGTCATAGAACAATGAGATATAATATAATCATAGCACAAAACCAGAACAGACATCATTCGCTCCATCTAGGTACCATCCGAAAAATACCTGAGTTTCAAATCATGCTCACTGGAAATAACTTCTGACAGTCATCTGATTGTCTGGGTTCACACCCGCGAGGATTGCCTCTGCATTCAGCCCCGTTGCTTGGACGAGGCGTTTCGCAGACTCCGCGACCCTCTTGGCAGTGTTGCCCTGTAGTGACTCCTGATCGAGAGCCTGGACGATGTAGCCGAAGACTTTGTCTGCGTTGGAGAACACGGTCGGGTTTTGCCTGGTTTGCGTTAGTCAGTCAATTCGACAAATACGGGGAGAGGCGGCTTACTGATCAATCAGCTGGGCGAGGAATGAATAGGCCCACGGGGCAGCCTCCTCATCGTTGGTGATGGGTAGAGTGTTCAGCCAATCCCCAATCAGATCCTGCGGGTTCTGCACCTTGGCAGAGTTGAAGTGCAGAATCTTCGCGATACTAGCTGATGCGTTCTCCGTTGCAAACACGTTGTCACCGGTCCGTGCGTGCGGGTGCTGTGTCACCTGGAAGAGGCCTGGGATGCAGGCCGCTACAAAATCGCTCCAGGCGGGACCTCCCTTTTGAGCGGCCATGCCGACTCCGTATGCAGCGGCCTGTCGGTTGCCTGCATGAGCGTCCTGTAAGCCATTGGCAAGCGGCTGCATGATGTGGTCTCGGTAGTTCCAGGACTCATCACCACAGAATTCGAGCACATCGTCGATGATGCAGGTCGCCCACTGGCGCTGCGTGGGGTCATTGCTAGTGATGAATGCATCATAAATCGGAAGCAGGCGTTGCCATGCCGGCAGGAAACTTGCGCCTTGGTTCTTGAAGATCGTATGGAACGCCTTGTTCATGTCGCTGAGCAGAGTCTGATCATCATCAATGGCGTAAGCGATCGACAGATTGTCTTCATCGTCCTCGGCCTCCGCCTGTTCCTCCGCACGCTCCTTGACTCGCGTCTGATAGTCATCCAAGGTGGACTTGACGGAGTCGATAAAGGCCTGCATGTGCTCCTGGGTGAGGCTGTTCTTCCCAGCAACTTCCACCGACTCGTAGAAGCACTGGAACATCTCAGCCAACGTCTCAATGCTTGGCTCGGCACTGAGGACTTCGATGATCTTCTCAGCTGTCTTGTTCCAGATCTCAGCGAAACCAGGTGATTGCACGCCGTGAGCCTTCTTGTACGAATTGAGCAATTGAGGAACCAACTTGGCAGACGATATCCTGACAGGGTCATGGAAGAAGAACGATAGACCCGGAATGGCGATCTTTTCCAGTGTCTGAACGACATATGGCTCGAAGGCGGCTTCGAGGATCTGGGCATACACCGTGATGAGCTCGATAGCCGTGTTCTTGTCTTCCAGTGTGCTGGTCTTGATTCCAATGATCTTTCCGCGAAGCGGGACAAGCTCCCATCCCTCGTCCTGATCAACAAGGTCAACCTGGTCTTCGTCCTCCAAGAGTTGAATGTCCGCCTTGGCCGAAGCGACAGTAAGCAAAGGTGGCATAACGGCACTGAGGAAAGGAACAAAGTCTTGTCCCAGAACACGACACATGCGGCCCCAGCAGTGAAGGAGATACTGAGACTGCGGGTCATCCGGATCAGTAATGTTCTGCTGGATGTTTCCGAGCAGATTGACCAAATGCATCGCGTCCTGACCCATCCTTTCCTTGCCAACCGCAAGCGCGATCAGAGTTGCACACTCCATGGCCTTCGCACGCAGCAGCCGGTATTCCTTGGACTGCTCCTCCTGGAGGACCTTGAACAGAAGAGGCATCAAGGTATCGTAGTATTGGCTAAACGCTGCCTGTGCCGAGTCCGCGATCGTGGCGATTGTGGACAGCGCCTGTTCCTGGACGAATCGCTTCTCACCACGCAGCAACTGCAGCAGATGTCGCAAGAGGTCGGCCAGGTAGGGCTCCAAAATCTCCTTCTCGGCCTCCTCGCAGAAGTTGACCAGAGCAGCGGCGGCATGGGCCTGAACGCGTGGCTCGGGAGAATTCAATACCGGAATGATATTGTTGAGCACCACCGAGTGATACTTCTCCTGCATGATCCCGGCGAAATCTGTACTCATCTGCCCGAGCGCATTGCATCCTGCGTATCGCACTCGCGGATGCGGATCCTGGAGTGCTGGAACGACGAGAGCGAGAACCTGATCAAGCTCGCTCTGCATAAGTTCGCGGCAACCCTCGGAGATAGCCGAGATTGCCATGAGAGCTGCATGCCGGTCTCGCCAGGAACCAGACGACATCATGCGGGGGATCCAGGAGAATGTCACAGGCAAAATGACCTCACCACCGAGCTTATTAGCAAGGCGGTCCATTGCCTGCTCGCCGGCGACATGGTTGAGATCGCTCTCCTCCAGATCCAGCTGCGATCGGGTTAGCACAGCTCAAAGACCATCCAATCCACCAGTGACGCCAGACATACATCTTCAGTAGCGTTCCACTCCGAGGCGTCTTCGTCATCGATGCCGACATCTGTCATCAAGCTCAGACACTGGGTGACCATTTCGCGGGCATAATCAGGGTCCTTTTTGCACATGTTGGGGGCGTAATCAACGAACGTGGCCATCAGCTCGAGCGCATTCTGCCGGACCTGGTCGTCGAGCTGCTTGTCGGCAATGACGCTGATGCTGAACTTGACAAGGTTGTTGAAAAGGCTCTTGAACATCTTAGGGGAAATTTCCGCCAGTTCGATGAGGGACATGAACGCCTTAGAGAGGTGATCACTGTCCTCTTCGTTCTTGAGTGGCGGGAGGATGTTGAGAACGTCAGGGATAAGGTGGAAGAACTTGGGCTGTGCCTTCTTGCCGATAGAGCGGAACAATGCCGCAAAGGCATCCATCGCCGCGATTCGGACCTAGACGCGAAGATTGATCAGAGCGCTCCATGTCAACAACTGAGACGGTAAACTCACAGCAACGGTGTCATCGCGGAATCCCTTGGAAAAGACTCCAATGACGGCGTCGTGGTGCTGTTTGTGAATAATGCCGGGGGTTGTCGTGAAGATACGGAAGGCCGACTCGCGCACGCCCGCGTCAGGCGATTGGCTTGCCTGAAACAAAACACCCAAGAGTTCTGGCCATGTTTCATCTACAGCAATGAGGGGTCCAATTCAGCCACCGACACAGGCCCGCCCTCTCCAGACGATCACATACCGTTATCCGTGTACTGTCTGGCCACTTCGGCGATCGCGTCGCCGATTTTATTCCGCACGTCGGCTAAGGTTTCTGTCCCTAAGCAAGACAGAAGCTTCTCTCGGATGACCACCCGTTTCTCCGGATCCAGGCTGGAGAACACCTCCTTAGTCTCGCCGGTTCGCGGGTCTTTAGTCGTTCGAGTGGATATGCGTCGAAAGAGAACTGCTGCGAAAGATCTTGTCTAAGGTAAGGGGGCGGCGATTAGCGCGACGCGAACTTTTCCTCGGGGATGCTCAGGCCCAGCTTACCGCAGCATCCTCCGAGCCCTGCAACTGCTCGGCCAACGCGAGCAGCAGTACATCTGGCCGGTTGCGGACCCAATCGTTATTCAGCTGGTCCTCTGCCTGCGACCGAACGACATTATCCGGGGTAGTGAGCGCTCGGAGGAGCTGAGTAAGGGCGTTGTGAACGTCCGGCGGCACGAGGGACATGTTGAAACAGCGGTAAGACCAAAAAACCCTGTTACGTCGAAGACGAAGGTGTCAGAACGGTCGCGGAAGAGCGGGCAGCGAAATATTCTTTGAATTGCTGGGAGGATCGGGAAAATTTCTGCTCGATTGCTCATGAAAGGGGGGCAGAACACTTTTTTTCGTACCTCTCGAGTCAGCAGCAAAACAGAGTCAGAAATGAGCGGCTGTCACAGGGTTGAAAAGCAGAGATCGGAGCAGCTTTGATGCAGGATCTGCATCCCAGCCGGACGAGTAATTCGAGAGTGAGACTCAACGCGACTCGCGAGCAGGACCGGGAAGCAGAAAAAAGGTGGGATGTTGATGAGGCCAAAGATCCCGCCTGTTTTGGGGCCGCCAGGTCCCGCGGGTGCTCTCGATCCCGTGCTAGACCAGACTTGGCTTAGCGTACAAAATCACGCCTTCCTGTTTTGGAAGCTCATAATAACGGGCTCTCTGGTGCCTGGGCAGGTTGGCTGGCTGAGGCATCAATTGCTAGCTAGGGCTACATCCATGAGTCTGCAATATACACTATATGTTCTAAAGAATATTTTCATGTAATTGGTAAAGGAAACAAAGGGCCAAGGAATGACGGGTATGACAGGAGGATTATAAGTGGACTACAGAGTGCGAAACAGACCCCTGGACAAGGCTAGAATGGGAGAGTATGTGGAGTCTACAATCACCGACCGCTGGGACGGCTGAGAATGAACACGCCAACAATGACAGCAGCCAAGGTCACAATGGCGCCCGGAAGGAGTAGGTCGTTAGGCACACCCGGAATGAGCTGCTCCTCCGGCGGTCGGTGGGAGATAGAGGGCCGGGGTTCTTTCAAGGCCCGTGGCATCTCCTCAGCGTCTTCATCGTCAGCCGCATGGGGAATGCGTTCCCGAAGGCTGGACTCGGGCGGGGAAACTGATTTGTGTTGCAGCTCCACGGGAGGAACGGGCGGGTTGGCAGGGTCATGGACAAACAGGTCAACCTTCTCATGACGAAGCCGCCGAGCTTGGTGGACTGCATCAGCAAGGTCTTGATCGGTCGTAATCGACACCGTGTCTCCCTCATTGTCCAGATAGCTGAGAGCGAATCCTGTGCTGCTGAGCTTGCCGTCCTCAATGGTCGGCTGACCGCCAACAGCATCGATTTCGGGCCCCAGCTTCGCAATAACGTTGGAAACTAGTTGGCCCAAACCTTCAGACAGAACTACGTTGACCCGATGGACACGGCCGCTGGGAGCCTTGAACTTGAACGGGAATGGAGCGTTCTCATCATGGCGTAGGTCCAAGAGGTCGGATCGCCCTTCATCTCCATGGTGGGAGGCCGAATCATTCGGAAGCACGCTATCAACGCGATCGATGCCAGCCTTGGATAACTCCGGACTCATAGCTGAGCGGTGCGGAGTGTGGGGGCGGTGACTAGCGCTACCGGAAACCATCGAATCTGATTCGTGGTCCATGGAGAGCCAGAATTTGTTCCAGGCCGGCCCTTCATCATCCTGGGAGGTCATGGAGTTGATCTACAGACACAAATTAGCAATAAAACTCCCCCAAATTGTTCAAGGTGTCGCATACCTGTTCAAGTGTAGCGTAGGTGAGCCTCAGCACGTCAACCATGCCCACAATCTCGCCCGATTCATTCATGACGGGCAAATTCAAGTAATGACCATCTGGCTGGTTGTTAGCCTTCAGATCGAACTTGTGAGGTAGAGACTAAAACGCACCGTGCATCTTGCGCAGAGCTGCCTGGATGCTCATGTCGGTAGGCGCAAAGTCAGGATGAGGAGTCATCACGCGAACAACACTGCAGGTGGCGGGGTCAAGACCCGGCGCAATCACTCGCAGGACGACATCTTTGCTAGTGAAGATGCCCGTGATCGATCCCTGGTCCTGGACAAGGAGTGCTGTTGTGTGGTGTTCTTTCATCAACGCAGCAGCTTCTTTGACCGATGTTCGGACCGAGACTGTGACCGGGGGCATCCCATCCAGCACCGACTCCAAGGTCGGCCCGGACATTTTCTGGCGCAAGGCCTCCACATACTGAATGATCTGCTGGGGCTGGCTCGCACCCAGTTCAGACTGCACGCCTTCCAGCGCATCGTAGAGTTTTCGAGACGAGGCGTAGGCGCGCTCTAGCTTCTCCATGGCATCGTAGAAGCATTTTGTGATATCCAAGATGCCGGAGATATCCTGATTCTCATCCATGACCGGGAGATGTCTGAAGCCCTTCCGAACCATGAGATCCAGCGCATCAGTGGCGCTAGTATCTGTGCGAGCACAGAGCGGGTTCGGAGTCATGATCTCCGCGATCGTCACGTCGTGGGCGCGCAGGCCGGCACCGACCACGCGGAAGGCCAAGTCCTTGGCCGTGAAGATACCCGTGATGCGATCATCGTCGTCAGTCACCAAGACGCAATCCTCCCGCTTAGCGGCCATCAACTGGGCGGCCTCGGAGACTGTTATCGTGGGCTTCACCTGGAGCGCCTGGCTGGGCTTCAGGGCTAACACGGTGCCTGGAGGAGCTTTGCGTGTGTGCCGAGTGCGTTGAATATGATGCCTCTTCTTATTCAAATCGGCTTCCATTTTCCGTCGGATCGCCTAGTCATCGCCTCTGGTATCAGCACTAATCTACATCCGAGGCGCGCACCACGGGATCCAGGATCCGGCAGTGCCAATCCATGGAAACGTAGGACAATGTGGGCAGGAGTACCTCATCTCGCTTTGACTGGGCCTGCCGCTGTCTGCTGGCCGAGGCCGTACTGCCGACCTCGCTCTGGCCATGGTCATTCTTGGGACGAGGAATACCGCTGTATTCGAAGTCAGGCATCTTGCCTCTGCCGATCGTCTTATGGGGATTTCCCCGTAGTGTACCGCTGGTGGCGGACATTACTCTGATTTATCTAGCAACCAGGGGAATAATGAACCGCCAACAAAGGAAGCATGAGACAAAACGATAAAAATTTACTCGATCTGACACGAAAGGAGCAACGGGGGGGTGTGTGAAGAAAGGGATTTCAGCAAGGCAATCTTGAATGTCGTTTCTGGCGGGATAAACAACAAATTCTTGGGTCAGACCATCAGTCTGGGCGACTAACCTTGATTAGGAATAGCGTATTCAATCACATGATTCCAAAAAGGCGGGCCGAATGCATGGGTCACCGTTCATCGGGAACACTCGGGTTGATAAGTGGAATGTACGCTAAACTGCTTTAAGTAACTATACAACCTTGCAGCCTCAGGCATCATTCCCGTGACCTTAGCCTCGCTTAGTCTAGGGCTTCCGCCCACAGACCCGCCTGACGCTGTCGCTTTGAACATCACCACCGACACCGACAGTCTCCGAAGGACGCGACAACCAATTTTTCGCTGGAAGAGTCCTTGTTTCTGTTGGACCGGTCGCACACAGCTAAGCCGTCAAGATGCCGAAGAAGCGTGCGAACAAGTAAGGCTTTTCCGGGTCCTTTTGTTAAACAAGTTTTTTTATTTTTTTGGTCTTTGACCATGCGGAGATTTCGAATTCCACGCATACATGGTTTCGAGCTCTGCAATTACTACGGACACTATCAATTGCATGAAATTGTGACCTCTACATGGCTAACGACATTACAGCGGTCGTAACAAGCACGGCCGCGGCCACGTCAAGCCGATCCGCTGCTCCAACTGCTCGCGATGCACCCCCAAGGACAAGGCGATCAAGCGCTTCACCATCCGCAACATGGTTGAGTCGGCTGCCATCCGTACGTGAGACCCGTCCCTTGTCGCAGTTCGTCTGTACGAGATTCGGCATGACTATGGATACCGAATCTCGAGCGATTCCGTGAACCTCTTCAGATTTAAGCTGAACATATCGACTAATACGGATTTCCTGCCATGCAGGTGATATCTCCGATGCCTCCGTCTACGCCGACTACGCCGTGCCGAAGATGTACCTGAAGCTGCAGTACTGCGTGTCCTGCGCCATCCACGGAAAGATTGTCCGGTATGAAGCACATAGGCCCGCTTCTATCGCACAGTAAATGAGCAGATCGCTGATGATAACTTTCTTGCATAGTGTCCGCTCCCGGGAAGGCCGTCGCAACCGTGCTCCGCCGCCGCGGATCCGATACAACCGGGATGGGAAGAAGCTGACTCCCCAGCAAGCCGCCAAGGCATGAAAAACGAAAAGGGTAGATGAGTTTTGTTGTTTTTTCATTCTCACCTAGAAATGGAAATCAAAATGGTGAAAATGCATAATGGCGAACTCGTTCTTCCCTTTCCACGTCCTTCGGGCCAGCTCTCTGTATGTATTTCGTTACGTTTTTCCCCCAGGGGCGAATGACTGGTTGCGGCAATGGGAATGAATATCCAGACCATAAGTATCACAAGGTCCAAGGAAGATTCTATTTCTTCACGTATGCTTGAGTACATATGTGGCAATCTGCAGGGTATCTACAGGCGATCTGCTGTTCCAACACTTCAGGGCTTTGTCACGAAATGACCAAAGCATTCAAGCCTATGGATACAAGTAACCCTTCTCGAAGTAATTACCATAGAAATCCACAAGGCCCGTACGACCCTTAGGCACAGCGTTGCGGACGACCTTCACCTCCCCTTTCCAATGCCCGTCGACATGCGGCGGGAGCGCAGACTCATTCTGGGACGACGCCTGATGCGGACTTGGAGGCGAACCATTGGACGGAGCCATCGCCGCGCTTTGTGCTGCTCGTTCCGCATATCGCGCGGCTCGCTCTGCCGCAACCAGCGCAGTGTACTCGGCTTTCTTCTCCTTGCGGAAGGCGGCGATGGTGGCAACAAGGTCAACGTCGTTGGCTTGATTGCCGTTGTCTTGCCGGGATGATGACAATTGGTTCAATGATACAGACATCTGCTGGCTGCCCGGGCTAGGGATTGACCCTTCTAACTCAGCATGCCCCATGCGTCGGTTTTCAGCCTCATCGACCGTGAGGTCGGGGACGCCGCATTCCTCATCGCCGAAAAAGCTAAAGTCATCCGTTGCGGCAGACCAGAGCTTTTCCAAGTCCGAGTCGCCGGTCGATGACCGAAACTCGGATGGATCCCTCCGCTGCGGTTTCCAAGAAGTTGAACTGCCTTCGCGTCTCTGGGTCGGCGTGATTTCTAAAACTAGTTGCCGCAGCGCGAAAAGTGATCTTGCATGTCGTTTTTCTGCATCGATACGGGCGCGGCCTGGGGGAAGAGAATAGTCGGCTTTGGCCCGTAATGTAGCTAGTTGGGACTCGTCGGAACATGCTTTGATGAACCTGATGAGCGAGGATATGATGGGGGAGTTTGGGGGAACGTGGGAGGGCACGTCAGTCAAGATCAATGTTTCTACATGAGGGATATGGGAGGGATGGAGGTAAGGAAATGGGGCATCGCCGCGTTTCGTGGGTAGCACTTTGTTTTCAGGCCTTCTGGACAGAAGCTCCTGGATCCTGCGTGCTCTACTGACGGTCGTCGAGGTTTGCGATGCAGGGGTCTGTGACGTCCCACTGCTTCTTCGCTGGTCATCCGGTGGCGGATTGGAAGTATCTAACGACTCCGGCGCAAAAACGGAACCCCTGCGTGGAGACAGCGGCTCATCTTGGTACTGTTTTCTCCGTGCCTGTATACTTGGCTCAATGCGGGCTGATTCTGGGGAAATTGACGTGTCTTCAAGCTCGTATACGGGAATGTCGCCAGGCGCTTCACGTATTTCCGCTTCTGGATCTAGCTCGGGCGGCATCCGCCTGGCATCAAGCTGCTCATCACCTGGCAATTCGGGAAGCAACTCGGGAAGTGACTCTTTTGGCGGGGCGTCTTTGGTAACCACGGAGTGGTGGACCCTAAGATAGACGATATTGGCTTTGGCATATGTTCCAAGAATGGGCACAAATTTCTCAGCGCCGGGAAAGACCTCGTTTCCCTCCGCACGCTCCCCAGGGGACCAAGGTGATTGCTGGCCGTTACGCAGTGACTCGGCTGTATTCACGGTCCCGGCGTCCAGGAGATGCAGATTGCCGGAAGCTAAAAGACTAGCAACACCTTCGACAGTTAACCGGTTGTCCGAGATGTACAAATGGGTAATCCCGTCGTGGGATAAATTCTCCAGCACGGACCGGCCCGTCATGGGACGGGTCAAGAGCCGCAAGAACTCCTCATCCAAATCCGGCCGTCGAAGAATATCTGTGACCAAGCTTGACCTCGACCGCGCATTGCGTTGAAACAAATCTCGCGGCAGAAAACAAGCCTCCATCAATGACCTGACAGCCATGTCGGTCAACATATTGTTGCGCAAATCGAGTACGCGTACTCGATATCCAATTGCATTTGCCAGAAACTCGACATGAGAGTCCTTCAGATTAATGCCCCGGAGTTTCAGAATCTGCAAATCTTGTAGCCCTGCCAAGGTAGAGAGCACGGTAGGATCGCGTGCGGGTGATGTATACGACAAATCAAGATACATGAGTCTCGGTAAGCGGGAAAGGACCGTAGCGAGCCCAACCGACGTGGTATTTGGTTCTCCGTCGGCGATCAACAGACGAACATTGTCATAGCTGCGAGGACCCAGAGCCATCATTGCACTATGGTCAAAGAATGGCAGCTTCGACACGATCAACGACTGCAAGCGGGGCAGTTGATCAAACAACTCTCGCAGCCATTCTGGACGAGGCCCGCCGTAGATCTCCGATAAGGCAGGAGGAAGATGCATGGTATGCGTCAAGCTTCGCACCTCGAGTCGCGCACGCGGTAACGTTCGTCTGAACCGGGTCAGAGCAACTAAGGAGTGGCATACTCAGCAATGGCAACAAGGCACGGACGGATCAATGGCAACCTACCGTACACAGCATCATTTTCGGTCCCAAAGTGAGACGCAGGGTTTCCCCAGAGAAACGGTACAAATAATTTGTGCCATCGTCGACATACCAGGGCGGCCGCGCATAGATCCGAAGATGGGATGTAGTGGGCGATTATGGACCACGCATCCCTCGTGGTCGCATGTTCATACGATGGAGGTAAGTGGTCCATAGCGAAGAGCCATGATTCTCAGGGACATTTCTGAGGAAGAAATCGTTTAGATATTCTCCGCGAATCGCGATAAACTTCGATACTGATGAGCTACTTGAACCATGATCGGTTAACCGGCGTTCGTACGCGAAGTGTGGCGGAGTCAACCTCGTGACGCCCAATAATCAGTCATCGGGCAAGACTACTGCCACGTTCAACAACTCATTATTCTGAAGGATTCAAGGAGAATGAATCTCGGCATCGGGCCGGGTCATTGAATGGCGATTGACCCCTGGCCATTCGGCATAACTGCGAGGAGACCGGGATTGCAGTTCGATGGCAGGACACATGGATACCATATTTAGTTTAGAATACCGTTAATATACTGAAAAAGCAAATATAATGGGGCTCAGTTGGACAAGCAGACAGTGCAGCCCTAACTCCAGAGGCAACAGGGGGCATGGCACAAAATTATCTACTATGCATTTGAGATGCTGCAGCCCAGACACTATGAAATTGACGAACCATGCTAATAGTATGCGTGCATCGCTCTCTTGATGCAATTCGACACAAAATGAAATTGAGCCTAATACGTACAAACCACGTTCATCAAATGCTCATGCCTCCTGCGGCTTGATTGTAGGCCCGTTCACGGCGAACGCAGGTAGTTCAAGTTGTTGGCTGAGAAATTGATCGAAAATCTCATCGCGACTTGCTTCACGCATGGACTGTTTCCCAGCCTCTTCCAACTCCATTTTCCGTAGTCTAGCTCGGATCACTGCGCAGGTTTCGGCCCAAGCACACAGCTCACCTGCCAGCCCTTCGAACATACTGAACGGCCGATCTGGCATGCGAAAGTCGTATGTAGTCTTGACCTTGGCACAAACGCTGTATGGCGGGCTTTCCCGAGTAAGCAACATGAAAGGCAACGCTCGCGAAAGGAAGAAATCGGCCGTGGGGATCACCCCACCGGCAGACGTAGTTTGGACGCCTCGACTCTTTGCCGCTTCAATGGCAGCCGAATGATACTCATACGCATCATGAAGCCCGAGGAACGGCCATGCATTGCCGGTGAAGCCATGGCAGAGACTTCCACCTTTCGACAAGACGCCTTCCTGCCACACTTTCTCCGTCCCGAGTTGGATAGCCTTATCCCACTCTGGTTGCCAATACGTCGACACGAAAGTGTCGTTCTTCATGGCTGTAGATAGGAGCAGCAATAGCCCCGGCGCGCCGTGGCAAAGTTGAACAAGAGGCGATCTTCCGGACCTTTCCTTTGGCGGCAGGGATGTCGGAAGATGGCCATCATGAGCAATGCAAACACGGCATAAACCAGTTATCGACTGTGCAATCAAATCAAGGTAGCTGTCCTGTTTTCCAGCCTGAAGAGTGCTCGGGTCGCACGAAAGTAAGATGTTCAAGATGCCTGCAGTGCCATGGACTGCTCCGAGTCCGTAGCGATCTTCGATCCAGGGCCACATCAAGGGAAATGCGTCCTTAGAACCATGCTTCTTCGCATAATCCTTGGAGCCCTGTACGCCTGCCTCAACGATAGTTTTGACAAGTTTTGGAATGCTTGCAAATGCAGTTCTGAGCGCAGAGTCAACCATTTCTTTTGCCTTCCCCTGAGATGCATATCTTTGTAGGGTGAGAAGAGCCCACAAAAGCCCGGCTCGTCCATAAAGAACTTCATCTGCGCCCATTGGATGGGATCTTGCGGTGATCACTGGCCCATGTTTGAGAGAGCCTTGTACGGCCTCGTTTATCACAGACGCGTCTTCATTGGAGATTTTAAGCCCCTTTCCAAGTCCCAGATTGTGGTCCTCGCATGCGGCCAAAATCCGCAAGAATGGCGGCCCAAGAGCAGAGCCAACAGGCGACATGCGCCCAGGTACAAACTGGACTTTTGATTCTGCCACGGGCATCAATTGCAAGGCAAGCCCGGCAAAATCAATTCCTGCAAGACCATCTTTTGTTCCACTAATTGCCTGTTTTTGCCGCTCTAATCGAAGCAGTGCCAAGGCAATCCCGGCATTGCCAGAGTAAATGCTCCCAGAACTTGCCTCATCTGCTCCAACATTCTTCTGGAGAATGCTCACGCCTTGTTTGATAGCTGACTGCAGCTCTTGGAGACAATGCTGTAGATTGTCCTTGGTAATGGCAATTGGCTTCAAGGTGTTGGGCAGATATTGCGGACGAGAAGGCATGATTGCTTGATCAACGATGCCTTTGGACGATACTCACCGATTGGGTGTGGGCCCAGTAAGAGGTTCAGAATGATCAGCTTTTATTCATTGATATTAAAGCCTGTAGATCAGGCAACAGTGCTTTGACGACGATTACGTACTGTATTCGTAGGGCGTGGTTCGTTGCACTTCCCCTGGATAGGGCAAGGCCAAATCAGAATGAAACAAGGGAGCAAACGTTACAAACATCTAACTGCAAACAATGCAAATATCAACTAGCATTGACCAATGACGTCACTTGTCTGGGTCTCTTGGGCGCGTACCATGCGGGACAGTTGCCGCTGTTTGACAGCTTGATGTCATTGATGACTTCGTTCCTTTTCTGAACTCTTTGTGAATCTCATGTATCGTCAGCTATCGTCAATGGAGACGAATCGATATTTGGGAGATGATTTTGTAGGGCGACTCTGTGCGTTGATTCGACAAGTCATCCAGTTCGAAGGATTTCGAGACTCAGGCTACTAATACATCGGCAATCCGAACATTAGAAGCTAAGCAACTTAGGGCCCGAAGGACGTGCTCACAGGAGAAAACAGCTAATTGCTTGTCAAGGTTAAAGTTAGGTAAGCTTATCCATGCGTCTTATTCTGGCCCTCTGGGACTCTTGCCCTCCGGAGATTCGGCGATGGGACGAATTCATTCTAGGGCCAAATTGGTCATGAACGGTTTAATCTGCAATCTGGACCCGGACTAAACGTCCAGACAAGGATATGCTCTGAATGGTGGCATGTGTGGGCACTAACAAGGGTAGCATTCCTTATCTGGACGATGTGAAGAAGTCTTCGAAGTCAATGACAGCTTCTGGGGCGTCGACTTCTAAGTGAGGTGGAAACAGCGCACAAAGACAACCTTATAGATCCCGGCGCAATTGTTAGGATTGGTGGTACCGTTATAGTCTGTTATTTCCGTCAATCAGATCAACCAGCTCGCCTCTCCGGGTGATGTAGCATGTCCATGAGCTCTATTAAAGCAGCCACCTGCCCTAGACAATTATTCAACCGTCCGACCTGGCAATATGTGGACAGTATTGTTCTTGTCTATCACCGGCCTGGCGCTGGTCAGCGCACAGGGGCCACCTCCAAATCAGAATAGTCCTCATCTACTTCATTCACTGTAACCCATGATCAATGGCACCATTCGCGAAAAAATCCTGAAGCCTTGTGATGATCCTCTCCTCAATACGATTGATGATGATGTGAGATATATATGGGATGGCCTGGGTTGCTACTACCTGCACGGAGTTTTGGATTACGATTGGTATATGAATCAGAGTAGGACTGATTACTCTTATGTCGAGTATGGAACCCTGGTATGGCTTTTCAACATGGTTTGCTGGTTGACCTTTTTAGATATATTTCGGACAAGATGCATGGCCCAGAAAACTGGCGATGTCACCAATTGATAACGACGCGTGCAATGTGCCAACTGTTCAGTGTCATGAAACTGAGTTTGCTTGTGGGTAAGACGCCTCAGAAATCGACCGTCTGATAACACCATCTCCATATGCACACAGGATGACGAAGACGGAATTGAAGGTACTTGATCTTAAATTCCTTTGGAAATATCCACAGAGTGAGCTGCCATTCTCCGATAGCGTCGTATCCGCAAACAAACTGGTATCCCATCTAGATGCTTCATCGCGGAAATGAAACTGTCAAAGTTGCCCATGATAGAATCCAGGACGATATAAGAACTTTCACTGAGATCTTTACCCCCGAAGTCGAAGTGTTCGATGCTCTGGGAGATGTCATCATCCCAATTATTTTATTTTTTTTTTTTTTTTTTTTTTTTTTTTTTGTGGGAGCAAGTGCGTTTATGGAGCATGATAAGTGACGGCCATGTCACCCACAGAACAATATAACCTTTGGTTTCATGTCCACATTGCTAACGTCTCTATAATTCTGATAACAGTCAATAAAGTTGTTTTGAATGCGATCAAAAATAATGCGAAAAAGAAAAATTGGGAAGAAAGTTATCCTTTTGTCAAGGACGGTATGATGCAGACTGTCGGAATGGTTATGTCATATGGATTGATTCACCTTCCACAGTAAGTGCTGCCGGCCGAGTTCATTCCTGGGGATCATTCTACGCGGACTTGGTAGGACTGTTACTAACCTATCCATAGAAAAACATCAGGAGACACAACTCGAGCCCTGGTATTCAATTTATTGGGCTCCATATACGACCATTTCTTGGAGATGCAGTTCAATCACACCATGGCCCTTCTCAGTGGAGATTCTGAAAGTCTACGAGCATTGTAAAAGACGATTGATGGTGCAAAAAATGCGGCGATCCATTCGACAGTAGCATCTCCTGGTACACCAGTGGAGAGACATTCCATGAAATCTCTCGCGGGGACGAGCAATGGGTCGTCGGGGTCATGCACATGAAGTACGGTACAAAACCTGGTGCTAATCGGAGTATCCCGTCGTCCTACAAAGACACCTGGTTCATCGATACGCTCGAATCCGTGCCGCGACTCGAAAAGCTTTCGACTGAGGATGGGTATCTGGGTGTTCGTGCGGCCGACATGCTCGAGAGCTCTCTCAATGCCGTCCAAGAAGGTGGCCAGTTATGGCAGCCAAACAAAGATACGCCCTATATGAAAAAGGATGGATCCGGCTTAGCTCTGGCATATACAGGAGGTGTCACCTCACCGGGGCTGGTTCAAATGCCGGCATGCGACTTCAAATCGATTTGGAAAAATGCCATTAATGCTTGCGAGGAAGGAGGCACCGAAAGAATGACGAGCAAAACTTTCCCGTGCGACGCCTGAGCGAGATGTTTTACCTTCGGACATGATTGAGCTTGTACTAAACCTGAACAAAACGATCTGATCCTCATGAACTGTACGATGGGCTTGGTTCGACATTGCCAATTGGGGTTTGCTGGATACGACAGGAGATTGGCTTCAAACGAAGGTTGAGTCATAGTGTGACGTTGGCTTTGGATTTCGTTATCGCTAGGGATACCGCAGAATACTAATGCCTGAATATGAAATTGCTTCGAATGATAATTCCCGGTGATCTCTGGAACCAAATCAAAGCAGTGCTAACATTTTTGTGTTGCATTCGAACGTTTCAACTGTTTGTGCACGGCTCCTGATTCAGGTTCTCAGGTAGGTATGCGAGAATAGGGTAGCAATACCTGGCATCCACGTGTACAATGGAGTATGGCACTTGATTCCTTTGCATGAATCGCATTGTACGGCGATGGACTCTCATACATCTTCTCTCGTCTTGCTGTGCCGGAACTCGGCCGATTAGGGCTTCAGGGTTGCGGCAGATGGATACGGGCACGGAGTAACAATATCCCGGGCTCTCCACGTGACCGGGACAGCAACTTCTCCGCTGCGTTGACTTCATTCCGGACTCCAGAATACTCTGAGCGGTCCTTGAAGTGCTTCGACTCGTCCACTAAAGAAAGGCCCGGCACTCTTGACGTTTGCTGGGCCGTTTGAGTGCACCCACCCTGTTGGTAACGTCCCGTCCCTACCAAGCCCATGCCAAGCAACATCACCACATGCCATGTACACCGTGTTGCTGCCTGCTACAACGATCATGTAGCCCATACACACAATTGATAGAATGTTGAACATGTATACTGATCTCTATGTAAACAGCAGTCCCGTGACCTGCTCCCCGGCGAGGGCAGGACACGATGCCAGCCGTCATTGGAGATCCTGATGCGATTGCGGTCTGTTCCAGTCGCAAAGAATGTCCGGCCGAAATCACTCCGCGCCAGGTCATTCTTCGAGACCGCGTGACGGTCGCGACATTGGTGCCGATAAACTCGGTGGGAGAAGTCCCGCCGACGCTTGTCGGCTACCTGTGCGACCAACTGAATAAGGAGATCGAGAAGGGAGACACGTACACCCTGAGTGATCCCCTCCCCGTGGAGAAGTTTGGCCCCTTCTGGTTCTCCAATTTCGGCGCGGTCATGCTTCTTGGGGACATCAAGAGCGTAGAGGAGATCCGGGCTCTGGAACGGAATCGCGCCGATTGGTCCAAGACCTGCTTGGGCAGTTTTAATATCAGACCCAACTATCCCGGCCGTAGCAGCCATATCTGCAATGGCATGTTTCTGGTAACGGATGCGTCCCGGAACCGGGGCGTTGGGCGGATGATGGGGGAGTGTTACCTCGAATGGGCCGCCAAGTTGGTCAGTAGCATATGATCTCATTGTCCCGAGGCTCTTCTTGATCCTCACACACCAACTGCAGGGATACACATATACCGTGTTTAACCTGGTCTATGAGACCAACGTAGCATCTTGCCGGCTATGGGACGCCCTCGGTTTCAAGCGCATTGGAAGAGTGCCGCAAGCGGGCAGGTTACGCTCTTATCCGGATCAATTGGTTGATGGGATCATATATGGACGGGATCTCAGCCTTGAGGGCGAGGAATCTGTGACCCAAGAACGGTTCGATAAGATCCGGTACTATCTCAAATACTCCAAGTATCCTCATGGCGCGGATCGCGCCGAGAAGAGCCGGCTTCGAAGCGCGGCAACCCACTATAAACTCGTCGGTGGCGAGAACGGAGAGCCCGAGAAGCTGATGCTGAAGGACAAGGAAGTGGTGTCCGATCCGAAACAACAGTACGAGATTGCACGAAAAATCCACGCGCAGCAGCATGGTGGCATCAACAAAACTACTGCCACAATCGCGGTCAAGTATCACTGGGTCCGAATTAAGGAGACCGTGAGCCGCGTCATCCGTGACTGCCCTCAGTGTAGAGAGACGGCAAAACCACCCCTGGTCAACGGCACCAGGTCCACGGAATCCTCAACTCCAAACGCGAGCAGTGACGCAAGCGTCACGCCAACAACAAGCTCGCCAACAACCAGCGCTACGACGACTAGCATGCCGACAACTAGCGTACCAACATCCAGCGGGGTCGACTCCGTGGATCAACTGATGGCAGAAGCACCCTCTCTCCACCAACCCCAGGCACCTCCACATCAGCCCGAGGCACCGCCGTTCAGCAAGCCTGAGGCCAGCCATGTGCAAGAAGACGTCTTGACTGATTACACCCATATGCCACTCGATCCTCAGATCATTGACATCAATCAGCATTTATCTCGTTATCAAAACGACCCGAGCATGGGCGACCCGTATGACCATCATGCCTCGACCGTGACGCATAATCCCTTCGAAGAGGAGCTCCGTCATCACGGTGCACCGGACGGCTATCAAACGATGGTACATGACGAATCCGATCCGGATGCGCTACGACGGGAAGCTCTAGGATTAGTGAATTCTCACCTGAACCAGTCACATCATGATCAGGAAATTATGTCTCGCTATGTCCACCGGTCGGACGACGAGTTTAAGCTGGAGTTTCCTTGATCGCAATGATTTCAGGGAGTCGTCCAAGTTCTTATTGTCATCTTGTTATTGCATTGATTGCATTGATACGGGCGTATCATGGAGCAGCTTTGTTTCTTCCAAGGAAATTCGTATACTGTATTATAATTGCCGGAATTAGCACACATCGAAATGCCATAACTTACATTCGATTGTTCCCCAACTCGATGTAACTCTGAGAAGAACTCTGGAAGAGTCTATCGAAGTTCTTCCGTCGTGAACGCTGATTGGCTGAAAGGGGGTGTCCTCTTTGGACCGACCGCCAGCGCGGAGCTCCAGGAAATTTTGGTCCTAAGGCCCCGCGGAATACCAAGCACAACTCATCTGCTCACATCATACTTGAGTTTCGGGCAATTCCTTGTCTTTGGGGCTTCTCTATTTCCCTAACTTCCCTGTTTTTGTCGTCTTCGCCGAATCTTCGACCCCGCAACCATGGCCGCCTTCTCCGGCCAAGCACCCACGATCATCGTGCTGAAGGAGGGTCCGTACAGAGCTCCAGATCGACAACAGTTTCACTTTCGAGGTCGCAGCTAATATGATTTGTGAATCCAGGGACGGATACCTCTCAGGGCAAGGGTCAAGTTATCTCGAACATCAACGCGTGCGTTGCGGTGCAATCGACCATCAAAGGCACACTAGGTCCCTATGGCGGCGATCTGCTCCTTGTCGACAGCAACGGCAAGCAAACGGTCACCAACGATGGTGCGACGGTGATGAAGGTTGGAAATCAAGAGGGTGACTTTGAGTGTACGACGGGCTGACGCGTGCGTTTCTTTCTAAATGTAGCTCCTCGATATTGTGCATCCTGCCGCCCGTATCCTCGTTGATATCGCTCGCTCGCAAGACGCCGAGGTTGGAGATGGGACAACGTCTGTCGTGGTTCTGGCCGGGGAGATCCTCAAGGAAGTTAAGGATGCGGTCGAGCAGGGTGTGAGCGTGCAGACCATCATCAAGGGTCTGCGGAGAGCAAGCGCTATGGCCGTCAACAAGATCAAGGAGATTGCGGTGGATATCTCGGACACAACGGAAGAGAAGAGGATTGAGACTTTAAGACGATTGGCGGGCACGGCGATGACCAGCAAACTGATCAAGCGGAATGCGGATTTCTTCACTAAGAGTGGGTAATTGAGGGCAGATCCCAGCGAGCGGATGGCTAATGTGATTCAACGATAGTGGTGGTCGATGCTGTTTTGTCGCTCGACCAGGACGATCTGAACGAAAAGCTCATTGGAATTAAGAAGGTCAATGGTGGTGCTCTCCAAGAGTCCCTCTTCGTCAAGGGTGTCGCTTTCAAGAAGACGTTCTCGTATGCTGGTTTCGAGCAGCAGCCAAAGTCCTTCAAGAATCCCAAGATTGTCTGTCTGAACGTCGAACTGGAGCTGAAGGCTGAAAAGGACAACGCCGAGGTCCGCGTCGACCAGGTGTCGGAATATCAGGCCATCGTTGATGCCGAATGGCAAATCATCTACAATAAGTTGGAGGCCATCTACAAGACCGGCGCCAAGGTTGTTCTGAGCAAGCTGCCGATCGGTGATTTGGCTACACAGTACGTTGTTTACGAGAGCTATGGCAAGTGCAGGTGGCTGACAAGAATGTAGATATTTTGCCGACCGCGACATCTTCTGTGCTGGCCGTGTGTCGTCAGAAGATCTGGAGCGTGTCTGCCAAGCGACTGGGGCGTCGACTCAGTCGACGTGCTCTGACATCCAAGAGCGACACCTGGGCACGTGCGGCTGGTTCGAGGAGCGTCAGATTGGTGGCGAGCGGTTCAACATCTTCTCGGACTGCCCGGGCGCAAAGACCTGCACACTCGTTCTGCGTGGCGGCGCGGAGCAGTTCATCGCTGAGGTGGAGCGAAGCTTGCACGACGCGATCATGATCGTCAAGCGCGCCATTCGCAACCCGACCATCGTGGCCGGCGGTGGTGCTTGCGAGATGGAGCTGTCCAGCTATCTCCACGGCTTCGCTGATCGCAACGTGCCGCACAAGGAACAAGCCGTCGTCAAAGCCTTCGCCAAGGCTTTGGAGGTTATCCCGCGCCAGCTCTGCGACAACGCGGGCTTCGACGCGACGGATATTCTCAACCGTCTGCGGACGGAGCACGTCAAAGGCAATATCTGGGCAGGTGTTGATTTCGATAACGAGGGTATCCGGGATAACATGAAAGCATTCGTCTGGGAGCCTAGCCTGGTTAAGGTCAATGCCATCCAGGCCGCAGTGGAAGCTGCGTGCTTGATCCTGAGCGTGGATGAGACGATCAGTACGTTGGCTCTAGTCCCATCCATATTTCTTTCGGACAAGTTACTGACGTGAATTGCCACAGAGAACGAAGAGTCTCAACAGCCACAGCCTCCTCAAAAGGGGCTCCCGCCGGGCGCTGCCCAGCGAGCTCTCCGCGGACGCGGCCGGGGCATGCCGAGAAGGTGAAATTCTTAATTACGACAAATATTTGGGTACGATATGGCCCTGATGTCCTCGTGTGAATTGCGATCTGTAAAGCCATGTCAATAGTGGGTGCCATTCTGCAGCTAGAGCAAAAGCCAATCAATTAAGAAGACCATTCATGAGTTTCCCACTGTAGCATGATAGGATCTGTATGCTAGTCACTCCTAGTCCCTTCATCGCCCCAGTGGCGAAAAATGAACTGGCATTGCGGGCGGAACTTCGGAACGAACCCCAATATTTAGGTCATGGCTGGCTGCATGTGCTGTCAAGTTCCTTGACAGATTGTTCTGTTTCTCCGGTGGCGGTCCATGCACTTCTGCATGAAGTACCCTTGTGGTGGGTGCGACTAGTGAAGCTAGTTCCCTCCGGGAGGGTTCATGCACGGTCCTTTCGTCAGAGGATCTTTTCGGGATTTCATTTCTTTTTTTCTCTCAGGTCGGCGATCAGCCCCCTGCACGGGCATAGTCTCCTTGACCAGATTCCTGGTTTTTGATGTCTTTGAAATGCCATTGGATCGATGACCAAGGAGCTAGTGCTGCAGTGCATGGCATTCCGAACTGCTGCTGTCCAGATCGGGTGCCGTGAGTACGACGCTGTACGAGCTGCTGTGCGTAGGTATCCGTTCCACAGACGGAGAGATAAAATATGCCTTTGACTCCTGAGAATGAACTGGTAGAAACAACAAAGATTCCTCTAAATTTACGCTTTCCCTGAGTCTCCTGAGATTCCCTGCCGAGCTGCACAATACGAGCTGGTTCCTGGATCTCGGTCTCCCGTCCACGAATCACGATCAAGGATCAAGACCAACCCTGCGATTTGCGAACAGCTTTTTCCCGTCCATCTTCCCAAACTCTATCAGGCACCAATCAGGCGCCAACTCCAACCCCGGATCGTGGCTCAGTTGTGTGGCTGAGAGTGGCTGGTGCCTGCGGCCAAACCGCTAGTTCCGTCCAATCCCGTCGCCTACGCGTCCATTTGACTGGATGATCAGATACGAGCCGCATGTTATTCCCAATCTTTTTCCCTCGTCGTCTTCCTCCTCCGCGGTTTTTCTATTTTCCTCCGACTCATCTCCTTTCCCTTCGAATTCCCATTGCGCGCAGGAAGATCCCCTTTGCGTAATGTCGTATTATCCTCCATACTCTGGCCCCGGCCAGTATGGCGGCGGTTATCCGCCACAGGGCCAGTACCCGCCGCCGAACCAGTATGGTCATCCTCCACCGAACCAGGGATACCCGTGAGTGAATCCCTGATCCGAATGCATTGGCGACACGGCTGAAACTGATGATCTTTTTTTTTCTTCTGTGTTTGTTTTTCCAGGCCGCCGCATCACCAACAGCATCATCATCCTCCCCCGCCCCATCATCCCCCGCCGCAACAGTACCATCAGCCTCCGCAACATCATCAGCAGCAGCAACACTATGGAGGATATCCTGGCCAGCAGTATCAACGCCAACCGCCATATAATCAGCCCAGTTACGGCTATAATCAACAACAGACGCAGTCGCCGCCCTACAACAGTGGATATAATGCATGTTTCGTCTCTTGTTGTAATGGTTCCTTTGCTGACGCGCGTCCTGTTTAGCAACCGCCGCCAGGTCCGGGTTATGCTCCTCCACCGGGTCCGTCACCCGCTCATCAACCCCACCACCAGTCACAAAGTTACGGATCAGGTACAGAAAGTCTAGTTCGCGATGATAAGACCGTTCTGACAGCATACAGCTTCCCCGCAATCGTATAGCACTGGCCCCCCGCCCCCGCCAAGCGGCGCAGTATCCTTCGGCCACGGGGCACCCCAAGGGTACAGCTTTCAGTATTCGAAATGTACCGGCAAACGCAAAGCGTTGCTGATTGGAATCAACTACTTTGGACAAAAGGGGCAACTGCGCGGCTGTATCAATGATGTGAAGAATATGTCCGAATATCTGATCCAAGCCTTTGGATACCGTCGAGAGGATATGGTGATACTTACCGATGATCAGCAAAATCCAATGAGCCAGCCGACTAAGGCCAACATTCTGCGTGCGATGCATTGGCTGGTCAAGGATGCAGAGCCGAATGATTCGCTGTTCTTCCACTACTCCGGTAAGAGTTGGCGCCTCGCTTTGTGGCAATGATCGGTCTTACAGTAGGTACAGGGCATGGTGGCCAGACTCCGGATACCGACGGCGACGAGGAGGACGGTTACGATGAAGTCATTTACCCGGTTGACTTCCGCTCAGCCGGGCACATTGTAGACGACGAGATGCATCGGATATTAGTGCAGTCGCTCAAGCCGGGCGTGCGCCTGACGGCCATCTTTGATTCATGCCACTCTGGTTCTGCGCTCGACCTGCCGTATATCTACTCGACGCAGGGCGTTCTCAAGGAGCCCAACCTGGCCAAGGAAGCCGGGCAAGGACTTCTGGGAGTGGTCTCAGCGTACGCGCGCGGGGACATGGGCAGCATGGTCTCGACGGCGGTGGGCTTCCTCAAGAAAGCGACCAAAGGCGAGGCCGCGTACCAAAAGGCCAAGCAGACCAAGACCAGCCCGGCCGACGTGGTCATGTGGTCCGGCAGCAAGGACGAACAGACGAGTGCGGACGCGCAGATCGACGGCGAGGCTACGGGTGCCATGTCCTGGGCATTCATCACTGCGCTCAAAAAGAACCCACGCCAGAGTTACTTGCAGCTGCTCAACAGCATCCGCGACGAGCTCGCGGGCAAGTACCGCCAGAAACCACAGTTGAGCTGCAGCCATCCAATCGGTACGGCTTTCCCCGTCCCGTATAGCTAAGAATCCAACCGCAGCTAACCGGTCCCGTTTGGGTAATTTAGATGTCAACTTGCTGTATGTCATGTAGATACCCTCCAGAACGGATTGCAAGGCACGATACAACATGTTGTTTCTATACGGATTCGAATACGGTCTTGGCTATTATCTTTATCTGTAGGGTTTGCATTGTCTTCTTTAAAAAAAAATCCTTAACGCTACGAACAGGAACCGGTCTGGCTTGGTAGTTGTGCAGGGAATGGTATTGTTCATTGTTATTTGATACCTGGTATTTGTCTATCTTGATCATTCTGTCGTTACGGTTCATTCCTCTCTATTCATGAAGTCATGTATGTCCATCGCCCGTATTGGATCATTATGGGTTCATGATCGTTGTTCCGCATGTATCATGAGATTGACAAAAAAAAATCCACTTGTTTTTGTTTCAGAGATTATGTTTTTTTCGCCGCTGTGACAGCGCTGTAGTGTTCTAGTCCCCACGCTCGGGAGGTACCTACCTCCAAGTATGTGTCTTGGGACCCATAGGTAGGTAGTGGAAAGCGGCGAGGCTCTTCCTCTCTTGCAACTGGGTATGTAACACTCGACAGTGCCATAATTTTACCAACCCAAATGATCAGCGCTGTATTTACTTCTTCGCCGATATAACCGTCCGCGACAACGACGCCGCGAGCGAATCCGTCGCCGACTTTCGCTGTCTGGCCAAAATTCCTGTTCGATCCGTGACGGGAGCTGCGTCCATGAGTTTGTCAAAGGCGGCATCCTCGTCGTCGCCGTCATCATCATCGCCACTGCCTGACCCGGCGGCGTCCGAGTCAGAGTCCTCGGGGAATTTCTTAGGCGGAGGTTGTGACGGTCGCGGTATACGCTCTAGTTGCGGCTTATCTTTTTGTGAGGAGGCGGATTCTTGCTGGAATGACTTGGAGTTGAGGATCTTGCGACGGATTTCCGCCATTTCTTCCTCGTCATCCTCTTCATCGTCGGTGATGTCGAAGGGGTCTTTATCCTTCTCTTCTTCCTCTTCGTCTTTCTCTTCTCCTTCTTTGTCGTTCTCGTCCTGTTCATCATCCGAGTCTGGCCGCGCTAATCGGTTCGTATTTCCTCCCTTCCACATATCGTCCGAATCCCGATCCGCTCGATCCTGGTTATACTCGCGCTCGATCTTCGCGAGCCAGTGCTCCTCCGCCTTTTTCACTTCCTCTTCATTTGCGCACGCCGCGTAGCGTTTGAGGAGTTGTGCGTTGATTTCGAGAAAGGCCTCCCCGTAGGAGAAGTGCTTGAGGACTTCCTGTGCCCAATCCTCGTGGCCGCAGATGTAAAAGCATGCCGCGAGGGCCTCGACGCAGTTGAGGCGCCAAGGGCGGCCGTAATTCACAGAATTTGCGGCGATGAGATACGGTACTATCGATCACGGGTTAGAAGTTTCTTTGCAACGTAGTCAAAGGCACGCACATAATCTCTCGCAGCGACCACCGATACGCGACCAGGGCACTTCGTTGACCCGGACCCACGAACACTCAACGACGGCGGCGCCATGTTGCTCGAGGAGTTCGCGATCAGCCGGCGACAGGATGCGCTTCGCATTCGGCCTAGAATACATTTCATATTAGCCAAAAATCCATCCGCATTCTTGCAAAGAATCTAGACGCACGAAATCACCACCCCTGGAAACCGCTGCCCAATCGCCAGCTCGCGCATCATGCCAAACTGCATCAAACGCTTTCCAGAACATCGCTTCGGATCGCAGTGGCCAAGATCCCAGCAGGCAGCCTTGAACGGCGGGCGCGCGTTCGTACCTGAACCCTCTGAATCGCTGTTATTATCATCATGGTTTATTTGGTAACGGCGCGGTTGCGGTGGTGGTCGATTTCGTGGGCCTGAGGATTTCTTGCCGCCGCGAGGAAAGTTGTCTTTTTTATGTCTGACCATATTGTTGTTGTTGTTGTTGTTGTTGTTGTTGTTGTCGTCGTCGTTCGACAATGAGATTTGTTTGATCGAGATAGGAAAAAAAGTTGGGTTTATTTTGAGGGGTTCCAAAGGCGGAACCGATCTTAAGGCGGCCGCCGTTCAATAACTCCAGGCCCGCAATCCCGTTCTCCATCGAAACGCCGCTTCTCCCTTTCTGTTTGGGCCTGGTTGCTCTGACGTGTTATTTTCTTGCGCATTTTTCCTTTGATTTTTAGTTTCCTTTCTTTTCGTCAAACTGGAGGCCGTGTCAGCTCGAATGGCGGCGAGGGACCGTTTCGGTTCCTTTGCTGATCCATCATTATCACCGCTACAGCGGGCAATCCGTACGTGCCGAATGGCGTTGCTACGCTATCAGAGGGGCTACTAACAGAGCAAATCTGCCAGATGATGCTTGTAATCCCTCGCTCTACGAGCCGAATCTAGCATTGAATCTCGATGTTACCGATCTGATTAATTCGAAGAAAGGCAATGCGTGAGTTTGGGTCCTCTGGTGGTGATATCCGCGGACCGGGAAGCTAACGGGGTTGCGAAACAACAAGACCGCGAGAAGCGGCGCTTACCATTGTGCGGTTGATCAATTCGCGGAATCAAAATGTGTCTCTGCTCGCGCTCGCAGTACGTTGCATCGCCTATCCCATCGTCCCCCGCGCGCGAGATGGTCGGATGTGGACAACCCGCTGACGGAGTCAGTTGCTGGACATTTGCGTCAAAAACTGCGGATATCCGTTTCATTTACAGATCAGCACCAAAGAGTTCCTCAATGAGCTGGTCCGCCGGTTCCCCGAGCGGCCGCCCGCGCGCCTCTCGCGCGTGCAGCAGCGGATTCTAGAGTCGATCGAGGAATGGCGCCAGACGATATGCGAGCATTCGCGGTACAAGGAAGACCTCGGATTTATCCGGGACATGCATCGTTTGCTTCTGTATAAGGGATACAGGTTTCCAGAGATTCGACGGGAGGATGCTGCTGTGTTGAACCCCAGTGAAGTACGTACGGGAGCTCCCTGTTGGGCGTCAGAGTTGGACTCGCTAACGAGAATGTAGACTCTTCGCTCGGCGGAAGAGCTGGAGCAAGAAGAAAGAGAGGCGCAGTCAGCAAAGCTGCAGGAGTTGATCCGGCGAGGCACTCCTCGAGATTTACAGGAAGCGAACCGACTGATGAAGGTGATGGCGGGATATGACACTAAGAATAAAACAGACTACCGAGCCAAGGCCGCTGAGGAGGTTTCCTATGTTCAGCAAAAGGCCAAACTTCTAGAAGAGATGCTGCAGAGTCTGAAGCCGGGCGACAAGATTGCAGATGGTGATGTATTCGAGGTTCGAACTCCCCTCTCACAATATGTTTATCAAAGCTAACTCGAATGTAGGAACTCGCCAATGCCCTACAAAGCGCCTATCCCAAGATTCAAAAGATGATTGACGAGGAATCCGAGGACACCGAGGCGGTCGAGAAGCTCAAAGTGATCAACGACAGCATCAAGAGAACGATCGACCGATACAAACTGGTTAAGAAGGGCGACTTTGAGGGCGCTGCCAACATCCCCAAGGGCACGCTGGGCACAACAACCGGTGTGTCGAAGAACGCCAATAATGAATTTTCCCTGATCGATTTCGATCCGGAGCCCAGCTCCAATGGCGGCGCGACTGAGGGGAGTACTGCAGCGCCAGGTAAAACTTCTCTCGAAGAGGATCTCCTCGGTTTGTCCTTCCAGGACCGGCCGGCTCCGGGTCCTGTCAATCTTGGGTTCGGTATGTTCAAATCGTCCTCCAAGGGAAGCCCATCGCTCACAAAGTAGTTAGACACTCCAACTACAGCAACTCCTAGTCCGGCGCCGCCTACAACGGCAACTTCCGGAAATATTGATGTTCTAAGTTCGCTGTCCCAACCTGTGTCGCAGTCTGCGACTCCTGCCCCGGCGCAGCAGCAGCAGCAGCAGCAGCGTGCTTCCCCCGCACCGGTGGACCCGTTTGCCTCTCTAGTCTCGGGCGGGTCGAGGGCGTCGTCGCCATTTTCCGCTGCGCCGCAGTCATCAGCGCCGCAGGCAAAGGCACCACCTTCGACCCTGCTTGATGTGGGCGGGGCCCCTTCCGCTTCCGCCGGTGCGCAACCGACGGCCCCAACCACGACCGTGGCCAAAGAGTCGGACGGGGATGAAGAATGGTCGTTCACATCGTCGCTCCCGGAGAACAGTCTTCCAACGACGAATCAAGTCCGCGTGTTGAATTCGTCGCTTACCATCGATTTTGCATCCCGGCGATCGGTGACCAACGATCGTCAAATTCAGATTGTGGCACTGTTCTCCAACGCGACGGGGCAACCTCTTACGGAGCTACACTTTCAAGTTGCTGTTGAAAAGGTAAAAAACTCCTTTTTCCCTCTTTGGCAAATTCTGCTGCTGATCAGCTCTTCCAGGCGTACACTCTCCAACTCCGGCCGCAGTCTGGCCGAGACATTCCCCCGCTACAGCAGAACGGGATCCGGCAGGACATGGCCATCGACGGGGTTCCACCCGGCAAAGGCAACTCGATCAAAATCCGGTTCAAGGTGTCGTATCGCATTGGTGGGGTGCTGAAGGAGGATCAGGGCATGGTTCCACCGTTGGGGATCTCATAGCTTGTGCGTCATTTCTGCGGAGTGATACGTTGTTCCTACGAGAGTTGTCGCTGTGTCCATGACTACCATCTTTGGCCTGGTGCAATCCGATCATTAGTATATACCTCCTGTAATCAGATTTTCTGATGTCTTCCGGTGTCTTCACACAGGCGCTGTCATCATCTGGACCTTCACGGACCGGCATCTGGTCATCCTGACATGAACTTCTTACATAAGATCGACACAAGTTTAGTTATGAAGAGTCCAGAGCGGTAGAAAAAAAAAAAATGTAAGAGACGGAGAACATTCCATAGCCGGAAGAGAAGCGACGAGAATGCACGGAGTGCTTCTGAGCAAGATCCTTTGTTCTTTGTTTCTCTGGGTAGGGTCGCCTACGGCTCGGTTATTCTCGCATTTGCCTTCTGTACTCGGCCTGGGAAAAGGTGACGGTAGTGCCATGGATTAGCTACTGTTTCCGTTCCCTCGCGAGCTCTCGACCGGGTTCCTCGATGAATTAGCTTTTGCCATCCCACGGTTGTCCTCTCAGGTTAAAAAAAAAAAAAATTTCCCACTGTGTTGCTACGGCAGAGAAGAGGGAAGGGAAAAAAAGAAAGAAGATTGTAAGTTAGGGTTTGTTTACCGACGGCTGTTCGGTCGATGGGAAAAGAGGAGCAGTGGCAACAGGTAGCTGTTATGTAGTAGTAGTCCGGCCGTTCCTCTAAGACCACGGGGGCCCCAACAGCAACAGACCATCTGATCGACCGGTTCACGAGAACTGGCCTCATGGCTTTTCCATGGAACGAAGAAACGATAGGATCGTAGACAGGGACCTTCGGTGGCAAACGACAGTTCTCAGGACAGGGGAGTTCGAACCGACTGGAGTGGGAACCCAACACCTCGCTTCTCTTGCGAACCTCTTTTCCGCGCGATTGAGGCTTAAAAAAAAAAAAAAGACTAGGGTGCGGCTCAAAAAGAGCATCGAGTGAGGCTCAGTCGATCATAATGTTACATTCCAGTATCTACATTTGGAGTCCCCGCGGGAAAAAAAAGGAAAATCCAGAACGGAGGTTGCCCGCTGTACTGCATTAGTCGCCTTTTCTTTTTTTTTTTGCTGCGAACGTCTGGATGGGTACTAGTGTCGTTCTCAGCTGGGCTGCTGGGAGGGATGGGGTGACTGCTGAGTAAGCAAAGTACCGGACCAGAAGGCGGAGATCTCTGCAGATCCGATCCAGCGGCCCACGACTTCTTCTCGAGGAAGGCTCTGTACGATAATCACGTGAATGACGTCACTGGTTGAGCGGGAGCACATGCAAACCCGTCTCTCTCAGAATGGGAGGATATTGTTTGCTTATACGGAGCAGTTATCAGAATATTCATTTCTTGTCGGAATCTTTGATTGATATTGTGTCTCTGCTATTTGAAGGCTTCCAGAACCAGCCACGCCGGTACCTGCAGATTCCGACGGCTGGGCGACCCAATGAACGTCGTTCATATACGATGCTGCTTGGATCAGCTTCGGCAGTGTCGACATCGGCTGATAATTCCGTTGCTCCTCGAACACAGTGAGTGTGAGTGACAAGGGTGATTCTTGATTGCAAATCCACGCCTGCTTGGGCCTGCCAACCTCAGCAACTGCAATGCCAAAGGGGTCAGCCAATCAGCGCCTCGGAAGGCCCTGTGGAGCCTGGACCCTTGCCCACAGACCCACCATTGGCTCGATCCGGCCAGCCCTATGTCCAGAGAGTCTTGGCACAGAGATTTCCTCATCGGGAAAACACAAGCCCTCTGTCGCTCTTTGTCCTGCTCTTCCCCCCCCTCCATCCTTCTACAGTCCAGTCCAGTTCAGACCACGCCCCCGCCCACGAGGACAAGGACCAAGCAACATTTATCCTGGACAACAATGAATTATGAGACGATATGCCATGATTTTAGTATGAATGGCCCCTCCGAAACTTCGGACAGATACCGAATTGGTGGTCACTCCGGAAGATACTAGGAAATACTAGGAAAAAAAAAAAAAAAAAAGAAAGGACGGTCTGAATAGACTCTCAGTATTTGGCTAGACCAGCCAAAGCAAAACGCCGGCCACGGGGACCAGCCATCGCCGAGGTTACTAGAAGTATTGTAAAGCAAATACTAGTGTCCCTTTGTACGATGCATTACTAGTCAGGAAAAATAGTGGTATGGTACCTCCAGTTCTCCTGTCGGCAGCTGATCGTCCATGCAGCTCCAGGCTCCGGATTAACACCCATGGTTCAACGGCTGCAGAGCTAATCCCTTCTGGGCATCCCGAGTGGATGGTCGCTGGGCCTAGAGTCGGCAGCTTAAAGTGGCAGAGTCTAGAGTGGATTCGTTGTAGTAGAGGCACAAGGGCAGTGTTCTCGCCCTGAGCCTTGCCATAAGTACTGCTATTCCCTCGTCTGTTTTGCCTCTTGGACTGTTTGTCTTTTTTTTTCCTTCATCAGACTTTCCGTCCATCTTCGACGCGCAAGAGAACCGATCAATCCATACTGTGCTTCAATAGTACTCAAGAGTACTGTTGTTCCCATGGCTGCAACTGCCACTCAAAGCGGCGATGCCGACCTCGCCGCCGTCGTCCGCACCAAGGAAGAGAACCAAGAACGGTTCGTCCGCGTCTCTTCCGGCACTGGTGGTCTTTGTACTGACTCCAACAGAGCATTTATTGCGGCTTCCCGTCGTAAAGACCGCAGTCTAGATGCCCGTCTGGAGTCCGCCCACCGGGCATCGCAGCTGCACAAGAAGCGCACCGGCAAGGCACTGCACATCACCCGCGAGATTGTCGAGAGCGAGGCCATGTACGAGGAGGTCGACGAGCGCTACCATGAGAAACGGATGCTCTTCATGCGCGGCCATAACGAAGACCTCGAAGCCGAGTTCCGGCGGCAGCTGCTGATGGCGCTGGGCGTGAACGGCAGTCATCCGCTGAACCCGGCGGCGGCGGCGGCACAGCGGCCCTTCTACGCCCTCTCGCGTGTCTCAAGTCGCGGGGCAGTGCAGAAAGCGGTTGGTGGCACAAGTCCAAGACCCATCGATGTGGCGGCGTCGTCGTCGTCGGCGTCGTACTCGGAGCCGATGACTCCGGCGTCCGTGGGTTTGACTCCACCGCCGACAACCACGGCCTCGGACTACTACGCCCCGTCTTATGTTCAGACTCCTGGCTATGCGACCGTCACATCGCATCCAACAACAATATCGAGCTACATGTCGACCACCCCAGACATGACCAACGGGCTCTACCAGACATCGTCCATCCTCGCATGGAGCCAAAGTCTGCCTTCACCGCAGATGATCCATCATGGACTGCCATCGGGGCTGGAACACGCACCACGGCAGCAGCGACTCGCCTCGGCGCCGGATGTCTTGATGGTGCAGGCCCACCATGCGAACAGCACGGCGCCCGTGTCGACTTCAATAGATCGCGCCAAATCGGAGCCCATGCGGGCCGAAAATGAGCCGGCCGTGACGGCAACCGCACTGCCGCCAACTACCGCAGCAGACTGGGAGTCTCCACCGCCGATGACGGCTGGATCGTCGTCGACGGGACCGGGCGGTGAGGACGGCGGTTCCTCCGCGTACCATTCCACGACGGGGTCCTTTTCGTCCCCGGGCGAGTGGCTGCCCGAAGCGAATAATACGGCCGCAACGATGATGTGCAGCGCGCCGGGGCAGGATCCAGATCTGGACGAGTTTACCCGCTACGCTCGGGGCCTTGGCAGCGGCCAGTCGTGGATGAACCCCATGTGGGACACGTCGGCGCTTGGGTTCGACGAGCTGAACGTCCCTCACGGGAACTCGGTCAGCTGTTGACAGTTTTCTGATCCCACGCTACGTGAAGGGAGGCGTCCACTGAGGCGTTGAGGGAGTTGGGGAGTCGGGGAGATTGTGATAATAATAGATACCCGGATTTGTCGGGCTTTGCGTTTCCGTACTAGCACTTGTCCACTTTTCAGGTTGCGGTTTACTGGTTGCACTGCTTTGATGATTTGTGTTCAATTGTGGCTGAATTCGTTTTTCTCTCCCTGGAAACATGGGGCTTATTTGATTTCTAATGAACATTGCAAGTAATTCCTCAAAGCAGTTTACACGTAGAAATTCGATGTCGTATCGATCTTCGGGAACCCCGCTCCGGGGCGTTGATGTGAGCAAGTAAGAGCAGCTTTTACCATGGTAGAGATCGATCACAAACCAAGCTAATCAACAAACTTGACTTTAGGGCTCGGTAGCCTCCGCTAATCATTCCTTTGAGTGAACCTTTGGTCTCCTGTGATTTCTTACGTGAGGGAGGGAACCTTTTGAGCCTCGATCGAGCTTTTGTCCAGGTCCGTTATGACTGTGATTATTTTTTTTTTTTTTTTTTCCCCTTTGCTCTACAAGGACATACAGACAACAGCTTGGCCCCCGTTTAGCTTGCATGCACATCTCTCCCGATAAATACCCTTATCAGCGGTAACATGCATCAGATTTTCCGACAAGTAAAACAAGCCAACGGCCGCATGTTCTCTTGTGTCCCCGGCCATACCCAATACATTGTATTGGAGAGCATTGAATCTCCCGCCACCCCCGCTGATGCAATACGACTCCATACAAAGAAATCCTGGAACAAATCATCATCATCCCTCAAGCAAATAACGACTTCCTTCAAGCTTAATTCAGCCACTTGAGTCTTAAATGATGAACTAACCACCTCTAGGCAGGGGAGACTAATGCAATTCAAAACCACTACTGCAGTGCTACACAAGTGAATCCATCAATGACAAAAAAAAAAAAAGAAGAGACCCCTTTTCGGGTATTTTCATTTCAGCTCTAGAAGCTTGGACGCATGTGGATGGAAAGGAGGGAAATTGCGGAGAATAACCTAATCAACCTAAAAGAGATGAGGTGTGCGTGCGTGTTGTGTGTGTGGAGTGCAGACAGAGTTGCTGCAACTAAACCTTATCTGGCCGATCCATTCCCCTATCAAGTTAAAAGAATTGACACGGGGTACATCTTAGCCAGTGATGTTCATGAGTAATGTGCTCATGCTAGCTGTTTGGGGTCTAGCGTTGATGCCTGTTTTAGCTTGGCAAAGGTTTGGCTTTTTTGTGGGGGGTGGGAGGAGGCTGAGAATTCAAAATGCTGTGGCGAACCTAAACCCCAAACAGATTAGTAACTGAGTGCCGAACGCCCGACGGAGGGAAAATCGACGGTCCTGACGAGGACTCCGTCCACTTTGCCGTGCAGCGGATAAGATAAGAATAGGCGGCCCAGACCGACGGAGAGTCTTACCTCCGTAGGGGCTTACGCACGTACGCGTTTTCTTTTTCAGCCTCTAGAAGGTCTGTGCTGCAGCTTCGTTAGGTTACTATTGCGGCGTGTTTTATTTGCCCATCTGTCTGCAGTTGCTTCTGCTGGGTTGCTGGGAGAAAGTTGCTCCGCTACGGATTTCTAATACTGCAATAGGCCTAGCTCTTCCCCCCGACTTTTTATGCATGCTAAGCCCTTCTACTTTCAGCCGGGTTAGGCTCTGATACGATTGCTACGGATTGGTAAGCAAATAGGCTAGTCCAAGGGCGATCAAGACTCGATGAGGCTCTGCGAAAGTCTCTTTCTACCGTTTTCCTATTTCGTGCAGTACACGTCCCATTTACGCCCTGTAGCTTTTCGGGATGGTACTATGCATGTACGAATTTGCAGGTCGGAGCGATGACGAAAGATGTATCCGAGATATCTCTCCACAAAAGGAACGGAATTCTCCGTTAAGTTACGGATTTGACGCACGTGCCAACGAACATTTCAAACGGCCAAGAACAAGGTTTGACAACTTGGCAGAAAACTGACAGCTCATTATTGATAATAAGAATTGGGGAAATCTTTCGATGGAAATAACGAAAACGGATGAAAAAAAAAAAAAAAAAAAAAAAAGGTAAGGGTAACGGCGAACAAAGAAACTGTAATTTCAAGCTTAACCTCGGAATCGGGGCGAAAACACATGCTGTCCAACTACCTACCTAACCTATCCGCTGAGGCACAGTGAACCAAAGGGGGGGAGCGCCGCTGACGAGGCTCACCAGGCTAAACCCTAAAAACAGTAATCGCGTACATAGAGTGTAATCGTTCAGGGCAGTCCCTAATAGGTTCATACGGTCGGTCAAATCGACACCAAGTCGGATTGTCGGATTGTCGGATGTCGGAGCGTCGGAACTATCGCTTGAACGGCACGTCAGAATGGTTAAAACAGACCATGATCCAATCTCCATCGAGCGGGTCGATGATGGATCGTATCCAATCAAGCTTGGAACGGATGCTCCATTATCAGAAACAAGCATTAAGAAGCATACGTACGCAAGAAACCCTATTATTTTAAATAGCGCCCTCGATGGAGAAACAAAAAGACAGAAAACGGGACCTTATGAGATCATATTCCGCAAGTATGAGTACTTGTTTCACTCAATCACATTATACTGGGGAAGTTGTACCAGGGACATTCCAAGGTAACGAAACCAATCAGCAACAATAACGCCGGGGTACCCGGGTGGGTTCTTCCAAGCTTTGGGGGGGGGTGGTGGTGATGGGGTCAAACTTAAATCCAGGTTTAGCTTGCAAGTTTAGGGCTTTCGGCGAATGAACATACGTCAAGGGGGCAGAATGACGCAGATCGCACTACGATAGGCCCCATTGCAGAAAAAGTAAACTACGAGTAACTACCCCATTAGGGAAATGGTCAAATATCGGATCTGACCCGTCCAGCCAAAAAAAGAGCCCTCTTTTTATCCTGGGAACTAAAGGACTGGGCTTCCATAATCCCGGTCTAGCATCATACTCGAGCAACCAACTCTAGAACGTTGATCGAATGCTTGACTTGTCAATTTGCCTGTCAAAGACGGGACTAACAAAGGTAAAATGGATTATAGTGGATTGTGTGCAGGAATTCCCCCTGCCACCACTCCCGGAGCACTCCGATTCGGGCTGAAATCCGTTCCGGCACAGAAAAGTAATAAATCAAATAAAATCCAGATGCCGGCAGTTGAAACGGCTGTCATCAACCGGCCTTAGCCTAATTATCTTGTTATCTTCCCACCCATAACATGTATGTCCATTTGTCCTAAACATTAGCGGTGATCACTCCAAACAGCTAGTGACTCATACATCGTAACGTATGGCTTAAACAGCACACTCCTCCTCCATTGACTTATCGAAGCCCAATCTCTCGCGCGACATCGCCACTTCGCCGCACGCTCACGCTCGAACTACTGCTGCGCCGCCGCCGGCTGCGGGTCTCTGCTGGGTCGGCCGGACTGAGACCGCTGGCCCGTGCGTACAGGTTGAGTATATCCGTGAGGCTGAGAACCCCGACGAGACGACCAGAGACACCCGCGCCGGGAATAGACGATGGCACAGACAGGTGAGGTGGTGGGTGGCTTTGACTCTGGCTGTCGCGCGCTGATGAGCTCGGTGAGCTGGTTGCCGCAGCAATGTGTGTCGACGAATGTGTCGGTGTAGGAGGTCCAGACGATGCCTGCGGATCTGTGATCCAAAGTCTGGTCAAGTCGGTCAGCCGCCGTGCACCAAGTCCCACACCATGCGTCCGAGTCCTACCTATGCGATCGCGTCGCTACCATCTTAGCGACCGTGTGTGCCAGTGTCGAGTTGGGAGTGACATAGAACACCGGAAATGAATCCTTGCCGTCTTTCAGCCCTCGCGAGGATAATATGACGGAAATGAAATGGACACAAGTATTATGCAGCAGCGGTAGCGATGAAGACTTGGTCAACAGCTGCACATCATTAGCGACCGCTGGAAAGAAAAGAACAGCAGGGCCATCTCATACCTTTACATCAACCGTAGAAATATTGCCAATCACGTTAGACTGGTGGTCAAGCACTGGCAGCGACGAAACTCCCTCGTCGTTCATCAACTGCAGCGCTTGGAATAACGGCTTGTCCCCGCTGGAGAAAGGATTAGCATGCGAACTGCATGATGCTACGTGCAACTCACTGGATGGAAACCACCCGCTGTGAACCGATCCCCAAATCTTTGAGGTACAGCGGGTATAGTTGGTCAATGATAGGGAAGCTGCGTCCATTCTCCCACAGAAACTTCACCAGCCTCGTCTGGCTGACGACACCAACGACCTCGTTGCTGCCGTCTTTGACCACTACGATTCGATGCACCCCGCTGCCAAACGTCTCAACGGCCGCCCTCAGGTTGGCCGATGCGGGCAACGTGGTTAAAGGTTCCTTGGGAACCAGATCCTTGATGGCCTCGAGCGGAACCTTGTTCCCCTCTCTTGCCTTTCGAGCAACCTCCTCAAACGATGTCAGCTGCGACTCGGTGGGCCGGGTCAAGCCGACCACTAGCAGCAGGTACGCGTTGAGGTCATTGTAATCAAAGGTGCCAATTGCCGCCTTCGAGTCGGCCGTCTCACGGATCAAGAGCACCGGTGCTTCACTTTCAACGAGAATCTAGAGACCAAAATCTAAGCTTAGTGTTGTCGAAATCAAAGTGTTTTTCGTCGAATCGCCGAGCAAGCGCAATACGGACATTTGTAGCCTCCTCAATTCCTGTGTCAACTTCCACAAACCGCAGGTCCTGTGGCTTCACCAATTCGCCAATGGCGATCTGTCTCCAGTCTCTGCCCATGAACGCTGGATCTGCCGGGTTCCGCACAGGGGGATTGTCAATCAACCCTTGGATGGCAGCTTGTGTCAAGGAGGGCTGACGCCGCGCCCGAGGCGACTGTGGCATCCCACGGAGACTCTCAGCAAAACTTTGTCGATGCGAGGCCGATGTCGACATGTGCGAGAGACGAAGGGAATGCTGGCGCGAATGCGTCGGAGGACGCGACTCGAAGCTGGACCGTGGCGACGAGGCTGCTGCGGCCTCGCCAGGGAGACCTTGCCCCGTCATGATCGTGAGCGGTTCGAAGTGGGGTACGGTTCTATAACGAACAGAAACGTCGGACAAGCAGATTTCGACAGCTCATGGGAAACTGAGAGAGCAATAATGGACGGCAATTGAGGGAGTGGTCGAGTCACCGAGTGGAGATTTGGTCGAGGATCACGGCTCGTCCCGCGCTTAGAAATTTTGTTCGAAGCTTTTGCAATTTTCAAAGAGCTCCGCTCAGCGATCCAATGGGAGCTCACGCCAAGTACCGCTAGCGTGAGCCATTCGTAATCGTACTTACGCTAATCCCATTAGGGCTAGCGTACATCCTGGTAAAACCTAATTTTGCATCTGAGCTCCGTTTGCGTCTTCTGATTGGTGCAGTTCCTTCAACAACACGGAACGTTGTCTTGGCATCGTCGATTTACGATCATGCGATGTCCGATTTGGCCGACGGAAGAATGACATCGACCGTTCGTCACGTTGAAGTTAAGAATTGAGAACACGCTTAACAGAGGAAGAGATAGACGAGAGCCTGTTCACGTCACGGGTCCAATCAGCCCACCGGGAAGTCAAACGCTCATGATAGTACAGCCGAGAGCCGAAACCCTAAAGTGATATGGAAAGATCATGCGATAAAGTTTAAAGAAAACCGACATTTCCTCGCTTGGATTGACAGCGGTCTCGAACTCTGTATTGTCTGAGCCAGCATTGTTTATCCGGTGGTGGCAACGGCATCTTCAGACAAACTCCGACAAAAGCCTAGACAAATCCTTCGTTCTGGAACTTTTCATGACTCGTGTTTTCGATCGTTCCGGAACACCACGTGTGGGATCGCCTTTTCTTTTCTTCCCAGGTCCATTGTTCTGGCCATCGCTTCCAGGGTCATCGCTTCTATGGTCATCGCGGCGGAATACGTCCACGTGGAACGGCTCGCTGTCATCATACTGCCCGACTGAGAAATCCAATACTGGCGTATCCTCCGGTACGGAAGTTGCGAGCATCTTCCAAGGCTCATCGATCTCCCAGTCCGGTTGATTGCGACCTCTCAACAATCGCCCATCATTCATCTGGAATTTGTATGGCTTGGTAACCTGTGAGCCAGTGGCATACACGGACCATCCACACTCCTCCGCATACTTGATGGCAGATGTGGACGACAGTCCGTCACAGCGAGCAACAGCGCACACTTTGAGGGAGCGAATGCGACTCAAGAAACGGAATGTAGCAGGCGTCAGTTGGTGCGGACCATAGATTTTCAACAGCCAGAGATGCTCAAATGCCTTTGTTGTCTCGGCCATCTCACTCCAAGCCCGAATAACTCGATCGGTAAAGTCGTTATATCCATCAACCGGCGGCCGGTAGGGAGTTAGAATCTCCAGCGCAACTAGATTCTTGATACTGGCAATTTCCACCAGCGTTCGCGTGGATAAGTTATGTGTCCAAACCCTGAGAGCCGTTACCCAACTCAGAGAAGGACTAGTGATTAACTCCCAATAATGGCGACCAGCGGCAACGAGCTTATCGTCTGCAATCATCCTGCAGTGTGGAGAGATTGCTCCAAACTCCTTGCTGTAGACGGAGCAAAGGAGCATCCACATGTACATCGTCCTTCTTCCGCTGATGTATGATATAAGCTCAGGTCCGGAGAATAAGCAATCAATGCATAAAAATGATTTACCTCTTCTTCAGATACTCCCACATCTCCTTCGCAATTGGCCAAGGTATGGATTCAAAATGCTCTTTCGTCAACAACCGTTGGTCGTACAATGTCCGCTTCAAAGCCAGGTGTTTGAGCGACGGTGCTCCTGCCGAGGGCCTCTCAGTGAAGTCAACTCTACAGTATGGCGATTCAAGAGTCCATATGACTCCGTCTGTGTAGTCACGCCGCAGATATCTCGACCTGCGAAGAGTGCGTTCGTGGTCCATATTCCCGCATGGTATTATTGTCAGATTCTGCATAGAGAATGGTCTTGATATGATCGGCGAATTGATCAATCGCGATCACAAATGCAGGCAATAATGTTTCACATGGTTTTGGGATTTCATCTTCCGTCTCATGTCAACCAGCACTCGCAGCAAGTTGACGCGTTCGCGTCAAGCGCTCGAGCCCAACTGATATTTCGAAAGCACGTGGTCACGTGACATAGGGTCAACCCTGGCCAGACTTTAACAAGTGATGTGGTTTTTGCGTAGCACAATAATCAGCCTGCTGGATTTCGCCATGAGAAGCATAAACACGATCGATCTGCCTTATCATGCTAACAATAGATGCAGGATGCATTGGCTAAACCATACGTGTCAAGTTAGGCGCCTTAGCCGACTTCCCATGTTTCGAATCATGCGTCGTCAAAGCGACTGGTTTTCTGTTGTTTGTTAGGTTAGCAGATGCATATGTGCCAGCTCCACCGGGCGCTTAGGTGGGCATACAAAGACAAAGCTCACTTTCTTTGGCAGGAAAAGCGCAGATCGAGTCATATCACAACTGCAGAGCCTCGATTTGCGCGAGCTGTCTAAGAAAGGGGTGTAAGATGTCAAGGCGGCAAGAACAAAAGAAAGACTATAATAATAAAGATGGTCACGCCCGAGTCAAGTCATTGTTCATCATCAAAAAGTCGAACGCTCTGTCACTAATTTAGGAATTCTCAAGTTCCATGGTTGCTTTGTGGCCATCGTCGTCGAGACTGTCTCGTTGAGCAAAGGAAAAAACATGAAGTCACTGGATTACATCAGTGACATATTCACCAGCAGTAAAAGCGAACGCAACCTACCAAATGTTCGTCGGATACCAAAGAACAGCACGCCGCAAGTCATCATCTGTCTGGAGTCCGGAAATGTTCTTATCAACAACACACACACATCGCCTGTCCAGCGAACTGTGACGCCGGTGACCCCGACAAGCTCCGACGCGTCTTCCGACGGCAGAAGTCCATCTCCCGTGCAGGAGAAGATGCATCCCACTCTCAGAGAGCCGTTGAATTCCGTCTCTGGGAACAATGAAGAACCGAAAGCGCCAAGTTCCCATGGTTGCCTGAGTATAGTCGAGTCGAAAGTGAAGCACTATGTGGAACTGCCAGGCAGCTTTAGTTTTGACACTCCAGATGCGGCAATGCCTTCCGTGGAGACATCAAAACTTACCAAGTCTGGTTTGGGTTTGAAAGGCTGCGGTAGTACACTGAAGGAATTGGAGAGCGGAGGCTGGCAGGAATGGCGAGCCCCTTCTCGGAATGGGAGTATCACGACGACAGTATCGGATGGTGATGAAAGCCGGGAAGCTAAATTCTCTTCGGAAGACTCCAAACTGTCAAACGAGGTATGGAACGTGAGCTCTCTCCGGATGAACTTGCTAACGGGTATATTGGTCAGGAGACTACCTCGTTGACATATACAGATAGTAACGGACGTCTATCGCCTGTTCCTAGAAAAGTTGCACGCCTGGCTCCGTCGAGTCATGGGCAGAGTACGAATGCCGACGCCAATAACCAAGATACTGAGAAGCAGCACTCGCCGCCTGCTACTCTGGGTGATAGCACCATGACAATCAAAGCAGTAGACGGCAGGAAATCTCCGGATGATCAGGTCAGCCCATCGCAGCCCCCGCAGAGTCCCGTCTCCACGTCTGGAAAAGAGGAGGGCCGTTCTTCACGGCGCTCATGCCTTTCTTGCTGCTGCCACCACTGCATCTTTTACACCAGCGAGCTTGCGGCACTGCAGTTCCGCGTCGTGGAATTAGAGTATATGAATGCCACCCTGGAAGCCAAAGTCCGACAATACCGGCAAGAGATCCGACTGTTCAAGAAGGACGTCAAGGGCTACAAGAAAGATGAGAAACACTTCAGCAAACTTCTCGAGGAAAAAGATACAGAAATCATCGCTCTTCACGAGAAGATTGCGCAGCTTGTTGCTGCATCTTCGCCCACAAGCACCCAAGTTGCAGGGAAGGAGATCAAAAAGAGCTTACCGTCGCCGTACTCGTCGCCCACGGACGAATTTCCCAGCGATGTTCGTCTGTCGTCTCGGACAGTTCAATACGAAGGCAAATCAGCTGCGGAAAAAGAGCGCAAGATCAAGACATGGATATGATTGGAAGAATTGTCGGGGCCTTCATGTTACCACAGAATTGGATGTGGCACACGCTAAGGGGCATTTGTATATAACTGTCATGACTTTTTATGATGCTCAGTTTGGATGATGTTCTGATTTTGTCTCAATAATATCATTTAATGCCAGAATCTTCTCTTCGTTGTACTTCGTAGTGCTCCTCAATTAAGATCACCTGCTAATATATAACGTACCACTAGCTCAGCAAGGAGTTTCCGTGCCGCAGTCCTGGGACCATTCATGAGCCCGTCCAACACAACATTCCAGTAGTAGTACTCAGCTGTCACCTGTCGGGATGTTCTTGGCATATTCATCACCAAGTTGACATGCCATTATAAATCTAACTTTATTATAAATCCACGCGACTTCTACACCATCGGAGACTTCGGACTAGTATTAATATTTTGTTGACCCTAATGGATGGTTGGTCCATGTGATTTGTGATGTCACTGAAGCGGTGTCTCTGGAACTAGCCCTAATCAAGCTAGACAATAAATCACGTGCTTAATTCTAGACAAGGGAACCCTTGGTAGGGCTATGAAACTGCTGGGAGAATCCCGGAATTTCTGGGGTTATTGTGTTTTGTATGCGTCGCTCCCACTCGTACTGCGGCATTCTGCCAACAATCTACCCTCAGCCTCATTTTTGGTGGGCGATGATCGACACAGCTGAAAGTCAAACTCTGCAGTGAGTCGCACAGTATGCAGAGCGCTAGACCTAAAGACGGTCATGAGTCAATGGCCGGCCACTGAATTTAGGACCTGGCAGGTCCAGCTATGAATCCAGACAGTGTGCCTTGTCGACGACTGACTTTGCCGAGTGATCCTATCGACACGCGTCCCATGCCCTGTGATTTGTTCCTGCAGCTTTGGTGTGTGATCGTTGCCAGGATAGGCATACTCTGCCCTGGCAGCGAACTCACATGATCGACTAGCACAGACTCTCGTGAGGCGAACGAGTTGTGGGAGATGGCAGCCATGTTTGTACGCCGTGCACAGGGTAGGGCACCCCCCTTCAAAAAGAACAGGGGTTCTTTGTTAAAGGGGTCCAAGGAGCCGGTTTGACCATTTCACTCCTACCACCCACGAAACGGCAACTAGTCACAATGATGGAAACATACCGGCAGAGACAACAAGAATCAGCCCTCGAGGCCAAGTCGCGGGTGGCGGGGGACTTTGTCCACGTCGAGCGAGAACTACCTTCCCGAAACATTCGACGGTACTCAGGGCTCCTGCGCACGGCGTTGAATTTGCTCCGCGGCAAGAATCCAATGGCGCAACCGGTAAACCGGCGAGAGCACATCGTCTGGCTGTTCGATAACATTGCCTACCGGCCAACCCCACCGGCGGGTCAACATCAATATCTTCAGCGGGAGGCACAGCCATGGCTCATGGAAGTCGTGTCCTGCGTGTTTGTCGACGGCAACCACGATCTGGCACGATACGTTGCGGCGGTGGCAGACGCGATCGGCCTGGATGGGGAACTGGGTAGCGATGAAGAGGTGCGGCAGCGCATCACGGAGCGCCTGCAGCCGTTCTTGCATCCGATCGCGCCAGCACGCACGATGAAACTTCGGACTCATATGCCCAGCAGTGGTGGTATCGGGGCGGCGCAGACGCATTCCCTCGGGCCTGCCAATTCTCATGGGATAGTCAGCCAGACTGTGTCCCTGGGAAGACACCGTGACGTTGCTGACCGGGCCCGCGCCAGCTCGCACCTCGTCGGATGGGAAAGGGAACAAGACGTGACGGCGATGGAGACAGTTTTTGCGCATCCCGATGGTTGGCTGGTGATCTCGGACATTGACGACTCGATAAAGATTACCATGACGTCGGATGCTGGCGGGATCCTACGCAGCACATTTGTCGAGGAGCCAAAGCCCGTCGATGGGATGCCGGAGCTCTACGAGCGCATCGAGCGTACGCTGCAACCTGCCTGGGTCTACATCTCAGCGTCTCCGTACAACCTTTACCAGTTCCTGCGCGGGTTCCTGCGCCAGTACTACCCCGTGGGTTCCATGATCCTGCGGGAGAACTCGTGGCAGGATCTCGGTGGGTTTCTCAAGTCGTACAGCATGGGTACGCAGGCCTACAAGACGGACCGCCTGGATAAGGTACACGGCTGGCTGCCGCGGCGCAAGGTGATCTGCATTGGGGACTCCACGCAGAGCGACCCGGAGTCTTACGCGGAGCTATATCGCAAGTACGCCGGGTGGATCCAGGCCATCTTCATCCGCAAAGTGGTTGATATCCCTCACATGGAGGAGAAGAACGCTCCTGAGCGGTTCGAACAGGCGTTCAAAGGCATCCCAGAGCATGTGTGGACAGTATTTGAAGATCCCAGCGGGCTCCACGAGCAGATCATAAAGCTTGCCGGGGAAGTGGATGCGAAATAGGAAGCTACTGGCGGACTTCTATTCCGAGCGTCAACAACTTGAACGAAATATCTGAAACTGGCACTAATCCAACCGATACCCGCATAATTCCACCTACTCTTCCCTACCTCTGTGCCAGCGGCCCCTGACGTGGCGGGATGAGATCACATCGGACGTCAACGTCAGAGTGCGGCAATTGCTGCGGGGGAGATGGCGTGTATGTCCGTCAAGACGGACGGAACCATGACTGCATTATATCTGTAACTCAGGAGTAGCCTGGCTTATTACTAGTTCTTATATCAATCGTATACTTGACCATACGTTTGTTCATCGTTGCGATCTGCGGTGGGTGTCCTGTCGATCGTCTGACACTGCGGGTAGATATTGAGTTCATTGCGTCATACGACAAAGGGAGCTTACCAGAGAGACTAACTTGCAAACGACAGGTTCAATCTTTGCTGTAGAATACTGAAAACGGGTATTTATTTAGAAGAAAGTTTGGACGAAATATGTCTGTCCGCTACGACTACAAACCCTTTGGCCACCAACACCACCACCATCAGTCCCAAGACAACAGACACAACTATCAAATCAGCAAGACTTCTGAATCGCAGCAAGAGCACGAAGGCAGTGGCGGCCAGAAAATGTCCGAACAGACCTACGTGCCGGAGACGATGCAGGCGCTGCGGCTTCCAAGGGGGATGCACGACGAAGACGAAGAAAAAGGGAACTTGGGTCAGCGGCCCCGGAGTGGGCCCGCGCTGCTGGAGTTTGACAGCGCCGTGCCGACGCCGATCCCGACGCCGAGCCAGTACCTGATTAAAGTGCAGGCGGCGGGGGTCAGCGTGGGGGAGGTGCGGGCGATAACACGCGTGGGGGAGAAATACCGGAATCCGCCCAGTAATGATGCGACTGTTGTCGCGGACGGACCAGACTTACGGGGTCCGATTCCCGGGAGGGAGTTTTGCGGGAAGGTTATTAGTACCCCGACGGAGGATCAGCGGATGGCGGCAGGGCCAACGTTTAAAGTAGGAGATGAGGTGATTGGGCTGTTACGGTGCCGGGGCGATAATAGTGACGGTGATCAGACAGTGGATGGCGAAGCAGCTGATGTCGTGGAAGGCGGACACGGCGCGGCAGCGGAGTACACGCTGGCGGTGCAGCAGGAGCTTGCGTTCAAACCGCGGAACCTATCCGCAGCGGAAGCCGCGACGCTGCCGCTGGCGACGCTGGCAGCATGGCAGGCGCTGTTCGTGCACGCCGGGTTCGATCCAGACGACGGGGAGTGCAACCGGCCGTCGGACGGGCCGCTGCGGGTGCTGGTGGTCAACGCAGGCGGCACCGACGTCGGCCGCCAGGTGATCAACCTGTTCAACGTTCCCACCTTCTTTCCCGCGCTTTCACACCATATCATGGGTGGGAAAGGCCCCAACGAGACCGCCGTCTGGATCTGCGTGACCGGCGAGCCCGCCGACCTGGACACCTTGCGCCACAGCAATTACAAGTTCGACGCCAGTACCACCCGGACAGATATTGCGGAGGCGTTCCGCGAGAACGGCTGGGGGCCCGTCGACGTGGTCATCGACTGCTCCGGGCCGGGCGGCAGTGCTACCCGCCGTATGCTGCATTCGCCCGTCGTCGTCAAGAATAAAGGCCGCATCATCGGCCTCCACCAGCCGCACTCGACGTATCCAGATAAGCCCTCGGAGCGGGATATGCGCGCTGAGGCAAAGGCCCGGGGACTCGCCACAGAGCATGTCAAAGTCCAGCCGAATGGCCGCCATCTCGCGAAGATCTCGCAGTTTGCTGAGCGTGGTGATATCAGGCCACTGACACATGTCCCCGTCTTTGACTTGATCGATGGACGGGAAGCACTCGTTGATGCGGAGAAGACGAGAGGGATGACCGGCAGGGTTATTCTTCGAGTCGATCCGGCAATTTCAGAGATCTGATCAAATCCTCCTTTCACTATGCATCGTTAGTTCTCTCTAGTACTATTGTATCTGTCGACGAGACTCCTGCCAGCCGTCACATATCGCATCTGTTCAATCAACAAGCCAAAAAAGTATTATCACACTAGAATTTGGGTTTCGACTAAACACAATAAGATAAATAAAACAACACCTTAAGTATACTCAGCAACGAGTCCAAACCCGCCAGCTAGGACGAACGCAAGAAAAAGACAAGAAATCCATCAGGACCCTTGAGACGGGCCAATCCATGCCCGCAACCTCGAGCACTCATGCCGTAGACGACTGACAAAGTCATAAAAAGTACAGGGAAGAAGCATCACAGCAACGAATCCAGCCGTGTAAACACGCTCAGACATGCCGCAATGACCTAAACCTGTTAGTTTGAAAGCTAGCTGGCGTGATTTCAATACGTACCTCCAGTTGGAGTTCACGGTCCTTGGCCTTGTTGACCTCTTCGTTAACCGCCTGTGCCAGGTTCGCCCCGATGGCTTGCCCACCGCCCGTCCTCCGTGCGAACGGCCATTGCGAGTACTCAGTCAGCAGCTCGTCAACCTGGGCAAAGGCGCGCTCGCGGGCCTCATGGCTCATGGTAACCAGCGCGTTCTCCAAAACGTTGGCCGCATACGCGGCGCACACCATGCATATTGTCCGCAGATATCGGAACTCGACGTCCTCCGGCAGCCAAACGTTCGGCGGCAGGATCACCGTTCGGTTCGTGCACACGTTCCGCACACGCTTACTGACTTCCTCCTTGGCGCCCGAGTCCGCCACAGGATGCGTAGCCATGTCGAAGAGCAAAAAGTTTCGCTTCTCGGTGCGCAGGATGCCCTTGTCGACCAAGCCCTTCATGACTCGTTCACGCACTTGCTTCAGTTGATAGCCGATCATCAATAGGTTCCACGTTTCGCCTTCTTCCGTCAGCCCAGCCTCTGTTGATAGAAGGGAGGAGGCGTAGCATACCGCTCATCAAGTCAATCCACGAGCTAACGCTCATCTTCTCGCTCGATTTCATCATTTTGAGTGCCTCGTCCAGCAAGACCTCTCCCGTCAGCGTATCGTCAATGACCTCGATCAACCGGTCTGCGAGGGGGAATCGTCGGCGCGATGCATCCTTTTGCATGCTTATCCGGCCGCGGAAGGCGAGTTCGATCACGATGCACCCGCGGAGCGCGTAGGAGATGTTTTCATTCCAAAACGACAGGTATCCCTAGAACAACCCATCAGCCATGACCTGTAATCTCTGCCTGGCTTTCACCCATACCTGCTTGTCCTTCAACCCCAGCAGGACAATCTCCTCCATCAGGGTCAACTTTGGTTGCTTGCTCCGCTCGGCGCTCTCGCTTATGTCCCGCGGGTCGTAGGCGATCTTGTGCCCATTTTCCTCGCCGGTAAACACGGTATCGGGAACGGAGCCATTCCGCAGCGATGGCGAGGATACTCGACTATGGTCATCCTGGTCGTCGCCGGCTGCTACTCGCGCCCCTCCTCGTCGGCGTGTCAGACCACCGCCGGCTGAGGCCATGAAGGAAGCTGGCCGAGGTTGATAGTGTCGTCCAAATGAATGTATTTAAAGGTAATCGACAAAAGGATGGGCGGATTCGAGGTGCGAGGACTTGGAGAGGACCCCTTTGACGTCGGCTCCTTTGGCGTGGGTGAACTTCTCTGGACAGAGGGATTTTGCCCGACTGGGTCGACCGGCACAAAGCAGGAATCGAGCAATGCGAATTGGGAGTCGAGAAATAACTGTCAAATGCGTTTCCTGTCCTCAAAGAGTGACTGAGTTCCCCTGGCGAGGAATCGCAGCTCGATCAAGGGAAATTGTTTTAATCTAATCTGCGTCAGATCTCGCTGGCTCCTGCAGGGCTTGGCATTCGGCCAACGCCAACAGTCCAGATCGCATCCAGTATTCCGTTCCTGAGTGGAAAATTCCTCAGAATCCGGTTTCAGTATTGATTCATAGATGGCTGAATCTATGCTCGGCTGCTAGTGGTATTGTAGGCGCCGGCTCCGGCTCATTCTTTTGTGGGGGGCTCCCAATTGATACAACCGAGTATATCATGTGAGACCTACAATCCTAACATGACCACATCATCTACAGTCATCTTCGGAGTCGCCAGATGCAGGCACGTTGTGAAAGTAGAGATTGTGCGAAAAACTCAGTTGTCGTAGATGTACAAGTAACAATGGCGGAGATTAAGCGTACAATCACGCCAACCAGTGCCCCAACTCTATAATGCGTTGCATACATCCACTTCCATTCCCAGCAGCCCCAGTCATGCCATCGTATTTTGTTTAGTGGGCTATCATACGTTAGAAGACATTCGTCCAACGGCAAAAGCGTGCAGAACTTACCATCCGGCTGGGAGAGGATATAGTTCACAGCCTGGTCGACTGCAAGACTGTCAGTACCAATGCCAAAAGGTCATGAGGAGCGAGTCTGCTGGACATACCGCTGTGGATGGCGTCGGCCTCCTTGTCAGGGATCTCAATGCTGAATTCCTTTGCCATTGTTAGCTCGAGAACAGAGAGGAGAGAGCGAAACGGAAGCTGAGCAGTACCTCTTCAACCGCCATGACGACCTCGACAACATCCAGGCTGTCCAAGCCGAGGTCGTTTGTGAAGTGGGAGGTCGGGCCGATCTGTTATGCGACGGGATAAGTGTCTTTTCTCTACCAATGGACGGTACCTGGAACTAGGACGAACCTTGCTAGCATCATTGACCTGCAGTGGAATCAAAGATCAGTATCTGACGGGATAACGAAAATGTGGAGAAAATTCGCACCTTGTCAAAGTTCTTCAGCAAATTGATTATGCGACCCTCAACCTCCTCCTTGGAAAGACCAGCCGGAGCAGAATAGAAACGAGCCGTCATCGACTGGAAGCCGGGAACGAATTGAGCTGGTCGGACCGCACGAGGCGTTGTGATGGGACGGGAGACAGGAACTCGGATTGCCCGAGGAGCGGACGCCCGCAACGAGCGGACCAAGGCGGACCGGAACATCATGATGAATTCGAGAGAAGGGGAGGGATGACGACGTTATAAAAAGACAGCGGAAAACAGGCGAGCGCGGCGTCGAATTGCGGACAGAAAAAGCAGGCCGGATGAGCTGGTCCCAGATCGCAGAGGTTGAACGGCAGGCGTCGGAACCGAGTTTTTCCTTTTCCGCACAGAGTAGCCGCTTCGACCAATCAAAACCGAGATGTTCGTGATGACCTAATCCATTCCGCCTCGTCACCGCGCTGGACCACCCGAAGTCTTCTTGGTGCAGCATATTCTCACTCGGCAACTCTCTACCGTCGCCGATTTTCGCCTCGCCCTTTCACAATGGCCTCGTCGCAATCTGTAGCGAGGCTGGTTCTCACCCGCCGCCCGGCGCTGTCGACGCCGTCGACTGCTTTCCGCGCCGCCGCGAGCTTTTCGTCGTCGGCCTCGCGCTCTGCGACCCCCAAGGGCCCGCCGCCGTCGGGCTTCCGTCTGCCCCGCCCCAAGCGATGGGATGAATCCGAAGAGTCATCTCTGGACAAGGCCAGCAAGTACTTTTTGATGGCGGAGATGTTCCGGGGCATGTACGTTGTGCTGGAGCAGTTCTTCCGTCCGCCGTAAGTATCCCTTTCATCTACTATCTTGCTTGACATATCCGCTCTGGCAAGGGAATTCTTTGTCAATGCCTCGACCAATTACATTTTCTTTCTTCAACGTAGCGAATTCTGACCGAACGACTAGGTATACCATCTACTATCCCTTCGAAAAGGGTCCCATCTCGCCTCGGTTCCGTGGCGAACACGCCCTGCGCCGATACCCAACTGGCGAGGAGCGCTGCATCGCTTGCAAGCTCTGCGAAGCCATCTGCCCGGCCCAGGCCATTACCATTGAAGCCGAGGAACGTGAGGACGGCAGCCGACGAACGACCCGATATGATATCGATATGACCAAGTGCATCTACTGCGGTTACTGCCAGGAGAGCTGCCCCGTTGATGCCATCGTTGAAAGTGAGTTCCAGAAACTTGATATCACCTTTACCGGAAGATATACTGACAGTTCTTTCAGCACCCAATGCTGAATTCTCGACGGAGACTCGAGAAGAATTGCTGTACAACAAGGAGAAGCTTCTGGCCAATGGTGACAAATGGGAGCCGGAATTGGCTGCGGCTATTCGTGCCGATGCTCCCTACCGATAGGCCGCATGCTGCTGGCGTGGATTGTTGTAAAACATGTATATAGAATCGGATGTTTCAATTTATCCCGAAGCTATCAACAGAAGGGCTTGTTGCTCATCCTGCCACTCGTTGTCAAGTCATCCAATTTGTACCTCCGAGATCGTTTTCAGCGTAATGAATCAAAAGTGAATTAATGAAAGCTATGCATTCCAATACGAATCTACAAATGACCACCTTGCGCCCAAAATGCAATCCTATTTGCGCCTTTGTACCAGGCAAAAGATGATAACTGAACAGGCCGATATGGATGCATCCAGAAAGCGAATTCCGTACATACATCGGGCTGCAGATCACAGATGCAAACCAGCACAGCTCGATATCGAATACCCATAAGCGAAGAAGATGGAATGTGTACTCGTAGATCTGACAGAAAAGAAACAAATGACATGCTTTTATTTCTTCTTCGCCCCGGCCTTGGTTTTGAAACTTCCCTCGAAGCCCGGCCGTGCCTTCGCCTTGCCCTTCCCCTTCTTCTTCTGCCCTTTTTCCTCCTTGCGCTTGCGCAGGTTTTCCTCCCGACGCTGCTGGCGCTGTTCCTTGCTCTTCGCGACGGCTTCGAGCCGCTCCTTCCACTCCCGTTCGGACTTTCGCTTGGCGGCTTCCTTGCGCTTCAGGGCCTTCTTGAGCAGGGAGATGTCGTCGCGGACCTTCTCGCGATGAGCTCGCTTCTTCGCGTTCAACCACATATCTTTTTCTTCGATTTCTTTGCGTTTCTCCTCGTCCATGCTCTCCAAGCGCGCCTTCTTAGCCTCGGCCGCTTTCAGCGCCGAGCGTGGGTCCTGCGGTCCTTTCTTCTTATTCACGTCCATAATCCGCGACGCTGTTGCATCGGTCTGCGTGCCATCTGCGAATGCAATCCGACCGAATGCGAACGACTCCCCTCCGCTGCCGCTTTCTGCCGGCGACCGTGGGGAAGCCAGCAGTGAGCCCGCTCCGCCGGGGGAGAATCGACGTTGCATTTCCTCATCTTGTTTCCGCTGGGCCTCCTCTTTGGCTTTGCGTCGCATTTCCTTCTTGTGCTTTCTTCGCTGCTCCTCCTTTTGTCGCCGGGCCTCGATGAGCTCCTGTCGTGTTCGGGCCGGCTTTCCGTTTAGACCATCAGCCTTGCGAGCAGCCCGCAGCTCCTCGAGACGCTTCTGGAGTCGTTGGCGGAGTTCCTCTGGTGACGGTTTTGGCGGTTTCTCCTCTTTTTTATCCGAAGCATTCGATTCGTTTGGCGGCGCTAATGACGAGATCGATGAGCTTGCGGATTGATCATTAGATCTGTCGAAGCCGGGAGACGGTGGATTTGACTCGGTCGCACTATCTTCCGCCTTGCTTTTGGATCCTGCAGAAAACCCTTCCACCGGGGCGACCTCTTCCTCCTCGGTATCTTCGGGTGAGGATGCTTCGGGCTCCTCAGGCTCGGCCGGCTCCGCCTGCTCCTCGGTCGCTTCTTGCGCCTTGTCTGACGTTTGCTCCTTGGATTGGGACTCAGCTTGGCGTTGCCGTTCCTTTTTCTCGGCTTCCTTGGCTTTCTTCCTCTCGCGCTTAGCGGCCTTCTTCGCAGCCTTCTTTTCCAACTTCAATCGCCTTCGTTCCTCAATGGCCTGAGCTTTAGCATCATCTTCCTCCTTCTTTTCCGACGGTTCGTCCTTCTTTTGCTTCTTGGCCGCCTTGAAATGCCCTCTCTTGAGTCCCTCCAACGGCTGTTCCGTGCCTAACTCGCTTATTGACGAATCACTGCTGTGGCCATCGTCATCCTCTTCCCGTTTCCTTTTTCGTGCATTTTCTTCCATGACATCCTTTGCGGACTTTGCGGAGTCGGGGTCCAATTTGGCTCTTTTGGCGTTTCTCGCCTGTTCCTTGGTCTGTTTTTTCCGCTTCCATTGATCCTGAAAACAGAGCCCAAATCAGCCATTCGCGGCCAGTCACCGCGCCATCTGGAAACTTACGCTTGTATCTTCTCCGTAGTAATACTTAGCGGGAATCAACGACAACAATCCGCTAAAGGCGTCGGAGTGGCTTCGCAGCCGTTCCTGAAGACAGCCATGTCAACCTTGCAGCTCCATGGGATGGATGGAGAGCCATCCGCGCTTCCATACCTCGATATCCGCCATTTTCTCGGATGCCCAGAGACTGCAATCCAACAGCAGCGAGGACTGATGCGATGACCTTGGGCTCCAGAATCCCTCACGAGCGACGCCAGCCTGGACGAGCAAGCAAAAGCCGGTGGGAAAATTTGGGCGGGCGTGTAAATCTTGGCATTTACGCTAACCGTTTTTGGACGATAAGCCTCCCCGCGTTGAATTTTGATACACAATGGGAAGAATTACGCGTAATTATAGCTTCCTATATAGGAAGGCACTGCCACCTTCTGTGCTCTGTACTCAAAAGAGGAACCAGCATTCCAGGAAAGGATGTTCTGTTCTGATCGGGCAGGATCATGATAGCGAATACGGGTACTGGTGCAATCCAATCGGGAATTCATCGGCCAAATCAGGAGTGACGCAATTCACGTGACTTTCGGATTCGGCCCGGAGAGTGGTCCGATGGAGCCTCGGCTTCTCCGAAGAATGAATCAAATGATTCCGTTCCATATGATTCCCTCACCCGGACCTTTACTTGAAAATGGTCTATGCCCCAAAATGACCTCCGTCCTTTATTCTTCTCTTTTTCCTGCCCTCTCCCACCAGGACCAGAACTTCACATACGCCCGCTTCTGTTGAAGAAGCATGGACGGCTCCAAGGAGCGCGCCCCCTCTGAACAACCGAATGCAGAACAGCCGAAGTCGTCGGCGGGGGAAGGGCTACAGCTATGCAAGACCGCAGCGCGGTCGCTCGCGGAGACGGATGCAGTACTACATAAACTAGACAGGTAAGGGGCACAGTCCAATACAATAATACTGGCGTCAACCATGTGCTGACTGCGTTTGGCCCAGGCTTTTCGCCTCGACGGCCGGTCTGAAAGCCACCCTAGCGGTGCTGGAATACACCGCAAAGATCCTCCATTATGTCAATGCGGCGTCCCCGTCGCGAGCTTTCCGGCAACGCCTGCGACAGTTGCTGCTAATGAAATTGCGGGGGCCGCGACCGTCCGCGGCCGCATCTGCTCCAAAGTCCTCCTCAGCGCTCCTCGCATTCGCCGGTATGATCTCTGAGACTCGAACCAGCCTTCGTCTTCTGTCATTGCTCCCCATCTACACATGGTGCTCGTCGATTTTGAAGTCGCCGCCAAAGGATCGTGCCATCCGCGTGATCGTGTATTTGGAAATTCTCTCGTTGGCAGCATATCAATTGCTGGAGAATGTGGCGCACTTGGCGGCGAAAGGAGCGGGTTTCGATAAGCTCTTGAAGCGATTCGGAGGGATCGCGCTTTGGTCTCTGTGGAGCTCGCGCGCCTGGTGTGCTTATATCATGCTCGAATTTCTGCGACTTCTTCGGGAGGCTGTTCTTTTCCGTCGAAGAGACGAGGAGCGGAAAAAGCTGGACGGCCAATCCGAGAAGGGGTCGGAATTACTGACGGATGCCGAAGCGGAACGTGTCCGGCAGCTGAAACTCCGGAGCTGGAAGAAGGATTTGGTCACCAATTTGGCTTGGGCACCTGTGGGTGTCGAATTCAGTTTCCAAGACGGGATCGGCGTACCGCCGTCTATGGTTGCTGTCTGTGGACTGGCGGCTACGGCCTGGGGAGCGTATGATTTGTGGCTCGCCGCGTAGAGACTAGAGTTGGTTGTACATAACGATAGATCTCCCTTATCCTTAAAATTGTACATATTCGACACATTCGATGATGCGCCAAGTCCTACCGACCAGTGTCGGCCAGCATGCGTCATTCGAGCTCTTGTAATTAGAGTCTATAAATGTCGGTTCGTATCACGCTCTGTTCTTACAATCAAGATGAGAGAAACGGTCTTCGCAGCTCAACCCATTACTTCAGTCGAAGCCGGGCACCGCTAGATGACCAGCAGGCTCCAGTCGAAGGTTGGTCACTGACGGGGGGTTTAGTGCTTCAGGAAACTCACTGCGCTTACCATAAACTGAGCCGGGGCTTTCGGGCATGGCCACTGTGTTCAATTAGTCAAATAACTGGCCCCTTTTCCAATCGAGGAGTTTCATGTGCGGCATGATTGCGTATACAGAGTACGCCCAATGTCAACTTGTGTACGACAAGCCCTAAGCCGAGGTTCCCTTTTTTTGCCATGCTGAAGTCGGCTATGGTCTTGAGTGGCGGCAGAATATACCTCATCACTATGATAGATAGCAGTCGATATTCATTGTGGCAAATATCTGCAAATTCAACTTGGAACAGAACGCTGGGTAATGAATGCAATCTGGCTGCTCAAGTCCTGTCGAATATTTGCCTGGCTGGGCACAAACCATGCGCAAGGTTCAGAGTATGACGGCCCTTCTACACTCTCCCCGGTCAGCTTGGATCCGATCTTTACTCTTAAATGCGTACCTCAAATTAGCCAGGCCATGCTAGACGGACGATATCTGGACCGACGGATCGTCAGCAGTCATCAACCGCCGCGGTTGAGCTCGAACTAACGCAGCATTTTTTTTATCCGATGGGTACGATTCATTCCCTACTTAGCAATATGGATCTTTATCTTCTGCTCTTGAAATTTCTTGGAGATCTATTTTTGAATAGGCCTTCAATCCCGCAATATGATCTCTCAATCACTTCAGTTAGGCTGCAATAGATGTCGTCAACAGTGGCTACGAGGACCATGATGGATCGACTTATCCAGCGGCTTCCATGCCCTTCTGTTCACGCCCAATGGCGGCCGTATCGATTCCCGCAAGTAAAGAGGATTTGTAGGAGCATCCCGCCGCCAATCGCCTCTGAAAATCCCTCCATGAACCGTCAGGAACATCAATCTGTCCTGAATTCGCCGCTCAAAGAGGACAAGTCATCCCGTTGGAGCCTTGCGGGTAGGTCTGATTAGTCATCTTCCCCGCGCCCATGATTGGCTGGCGGCTGATATCATCGCTGGGAAGCTACGCTTAGATAACCAAGTCGGACCTGCTCGACCTCAACACCTGCTCCTTCCCTCTTAACACCTTCTCTCTTCCTCTGCTCCTGCCACTTTTGCCCTTTTGTGCCTCTTCTCTTTTCGTAAATCACCCGACTTCGTCTCTGACCGCTGATATTTTCCTCTGCGGGAGACGACGAGATCCTCCTCTCTCTTCGTCTGGTTGGAATCTGTCGGTTTCGGCTGAGACTCGCTTTCGCTGGGTCCCACGCTGTGACGTCTGTGACTCCCCTCCTTTCCATCTTACAGTCATCCCCTCTCTTTGATCCCGTGTTTGCAAAAGAGCAGTGAGAAAAAATGTCTTCAGAACCGGATCATGTGCACTCCAAGCAGAGGGTGCATCTCCAGTATGTGTTGACTTGTCATGATTCCAGCAGTTTCGGGTGCTAACAATGCGGGCAGTGACCCCTCTGGTGCAGAGAAGAAAGAGGTACAAATTCCGCCAGGAAATTTCGAAGATGTACAGTCGATTCTCGAGCTGACAGTAGATTCAGGAGCGCGATACGGCGACCGCCATCCTCAAGCGGAAGAAGAAGCCCAACCAACTGATGTGAGTGGCAAACGGCTTCCCACTGCGTCGAAAAGTCAGCACTGACACCTTGCAGCGTCACCGATGCCGTGAACGATGACAACTCCATCATTGCCCTCTCGAACAACACCATGGAAGCTCTGCAGCTCTTCCGTGGTGACACGGTGCTGGTCAAGGGCAAGAAGCGCCGGGATACTGTGCTGATCGTCTTGGCGGATGACGATCTGGATGATGGCAGTGCCCGCATCAACCGTGTGGTTCGACACAATCTGCGGGTCAAGCACGGCGATATCATCACCGTGCACCCGTGCCCGGATATCAAATATGTAAGCGCGACATGGTTGATGACGCCCGGTTGGATGCTAACCCCCTTTCTAGGCGAAGCGTATTGCCGTCCTTCCCATTGCTGATACCGTCGAAGGCCTGACGGGTTCCCTCTTCGACGTCTACCTGGCCCCGTACTTCCGCGAGGCGTACCGACCGGTCCGACAGGGAGACCTGTTCACCGTCCGGGGTGGTATGAGACAAGTGGAATTCAAAGTAGTTGAAGTTGATCCGCCAGAATACGGTATCGTCGCTCAGGACACCATCATTCACTGCGACGGCGAGCCGATTCAGCGTGAGGATGAGGAGGGTAACCTCAACGAGGTCGGCTACGATGATATTGGTGGTTGCCGCAAGCAGATGGCTCAAATCCGTGAGCTGGTCGAGCTGCCGCTGCGCCATCCACAGCTGTTCAAGTCGATCGGTATCAAGCCGCCTCGCGGTATCCTGATGTACGGGCCTCCAGGTACCGGTAAGACGCTGATGGCTCGCGCCGTCGCGAACGAGACTGGTGCCTTCTTCTTCCTGATCAATGGCCCGGAAATCATGTCCAAGATGGCCGGTGAATCCGAGTCCAATCTGCGCAAGGCGTTCGAGGAGGCTGAGAAGAACCAGCCCGCCATTATCTTTATTGACGAAATCGACTCCATCGCGCCCAAGCGAGAGAAAACGAACGGCGAGGTTGAGCGCCGCGTGGTCTCCCAGCTCCTCACCCTCATGGACGGTATGAAGGCCCGCTCCAACGTGGTCGTCATGGCTGCCACGAACCGTCCCAACTCGATTGACCCGGCTCTGCGCCGTTACGGTCGTTTCGACCGCGAAGTGGATATCGGCATTCCTGATCCGACCGGCCGCTTGGAGATTCTGCAGATTCACACAAAGAACATGAAGCTGGCCGAAGACGTCGACCTGGAAGCAATCGCCGCGGAGACGCACGGTTATGTCGGTTCGGATATTGCCTCTCTTTGCTCCGAAGCCGCTATGCAGCAGATCCGTGAGAAGATGGATCTCATTGACTTGGATGAGGATACGATCGACGCCGAGGTCTTGGACTCGCTCGGTGTCACGATGGACAACTTCCGCTATGCCCTGGGCGTCTCCAACCCGTCGGCGTTGCGCGAGGTGGCCGTCGTGGAGGTGCCGAACGTGCGCTGGGAGGATATTGGTGGCTTGGAAGACGTCAAGCGGGAGCTCATCGAGAGCGTGCAGTACCCCGTCGACCATCCCGACAAGTTTGCCAAGTTCGGCATGTCTCCGTCCCGTGGTGTGCTCTTCTATGGGCCTCCTGGTACGGGTAAGACCATGCTTGCCAAGGCCGTGGCCAACGAGTGCGCTGCCAACTTCATTTCGGTCAAGGGTCCGGAGCTTCTAAGCATGTGGTTTGGTGAATCGGAGAGCAACATTCGAGACATCTTCGACAAGGCCCGTGCCGCAGCACCGTGCGTGGTGTTCTTGGACGAGCTGGATTCTATTGCCAAGTCTCGTGGCAGCTCCGTTGGCGATGCTGGCGGTGCTTCGGACCGTGTTGTCAATCAGCTCCTGACGGAAATGGACGGCATGACGTCGAAGAAGAACGTGTTCGTCATTGGTGCCACCAACCGACCGGAGCAGCTGGATCCTGCGCTGTGCCGACCTGGTCGTCTGGACACCCTGGTGTACGTTCCTCTGCCTGACCAGGCGTCGCGTGAGAGCATTCTGCGCGCACAGTTGCGGAAGACGCCGGTGGCGCCAGACGTGGACCTTGCGTACATTGCATCCAAGACGCACGGGTTCTCGGGTGCTGATCTGGGCTTCATCACGCAGCGGGCGGTGAAGCTGGCGATCAAGCAGTCGATTGCGGCAGAAATTGAGCGGCAGAAGGAGCGCGAGGCTGCCGGCGAGGATGTGAATATGGAGGAGGAGGAGGACCCGGTACCGGAGCTGACGCGGGCGCACTTTGAGGAGGCCATGCAGTCGGCTCGGCGGTCTGTCAGCGATGTTGAGATCCGGCGCTACGAGGCGTTTGCGCAGAGCATGAAGAACTCTGGCGGCAGCGCCTTCTTCCGGTTCCCGACGGCTGAGGAGGCTGCCGGCAGCTCCGGTCAAGCAGCATTTGGCGATGGTGGCAATGATGACAGTCTTTACGATTAGAGTGATATGCTGTGATTTGTTGGTAGCTTCTTCTAGTTCTGGTTGAAATTCATGGGTGTAATTCTAGACTCTAAATCCATCTTATCCTCAAATTGTAGCGGCCAAAAAGATTCCCAAACGCCGTCCATCCTCCATTTCCCAACGCCGAAAACCATTTTGAATGTCATGTAGGTTTGGATTTCTTGAGCTTCTTTGTCGGGCTGCGGTCGCTCGTCTTGACGGTAGACTCGGACTCTGTTGTGGCGATGCTCTCTTTTGCCGTGAGGGACTCGTCATCGTCGTCGTCCTCTTCAGCTTCCACAGCTTCCTCGTTATCCTCTAATCCCTTTTTCTCCCCATCCACTTCTTTCTTTTCCTGCTCCTGTACTTGTTCATCCTCCTCCTCTTCCTCCTCCCCATCATCTTCCAATTCAATATCCTCCGCCGACCTCAACGCTTCCCTCACCATCCTGACCCCTAATTCCACCACTGCAGACGGAATCCTCACATCCGTATTCTCCAATACATCAGCCTGGTATTCATCTCCCACCCCATTCCCATTCCCGTTGACCTGCGAAGAAGAAAAGGAAGGATGCGTTCTCCCCTCGGCCTTAGCTAGTACCGCGTCGAAAAGCTCATCGAAACGCTCGCAGCGGCCTGCGCGCAGGAGCTCGAGGGCTAGAGTTCGTACACGTTCGGTCCAGCCGCTGCGTTGAAGGGCAGCGAGGAGGGTGGCGTGGAGGTCTTGGTGGAGGGTCGGCCAGGAAGGTGTGGTGGTGAGGTGGGTGTAGAGATCTTCTGTTGTTGCTGTTGCTGTTGTTTCTGTTGTCGTTGACATTGTCTTTGTCGTTTGTCTTTCCTGATATGCTGAAGTGAGGTGAGGTGAGGTGAGGTTGCTGCTGGGTGGGTTGGTCGAGGTCGAGCACTTTGAGCTAGTAAGGTATCAGATTCGGACTTTTAGGTTGGAGCTCGGGATGAATGCCAGTCCAGGCCAGCTGGATATTGATGGAGCGTTAATAAGGCATTCGTTTATAAGGTAACTGCTCGTAGCTTGAGAGTTCGAGGGACGGATCGAAGGGTCTGACGAGCGAGAGAGATTGGGATGTGGTAGTTCTTACCACTAGCTCAGAATAGGTCGGCGGTTGTGAATGGATGATTGATCCTAATGCGAACGGAACCTGCGAACAAATCTAGCAAACCGGGGTCCAGGTGGAGTGATCAATGTCTCCTACAGCCCTCACTTTATGGAGACTGTGGTATGATAGTAGATTCTACAAAGAATGCCTGCAATTTATGGACAACCGAGCAGCATCGACCCAAATGAACCCGTAGGTATATATAAAACACCAACGCCAAAAGTACTCCATACAGCAGAGCCAGACCACACAATATTATGATATATATATTATTTAATTCCTGCCCTTTCCAGCATCGCCTCCCTCTCCATAACCGACTCTCCAAACCGGATCAAAAACACCGTGCGACCGGGCCACATATCCGTCCCCTGGTTATGCGCGGTAACCGAGGCCTCGAAGCCGCAGCCGTCGCAAACACCCTCGATAATCCCCGCGACGAACGCGGCGCAGTTGAGCATGGACATCTCGCGCGGCACGCTGATGTAGGTGTTGACGAGGGGATCGTTGTCGGTGATCATGTATTCATTCGGGGTCTGCGGGGAAACGGAGTGTTCGAGGGCGTCGGCGGGCCTCTGGAAGAGCAACCGCCAGAGCGGGCCATGGATGAGATGTAACAATGGAAGAATCCGTAGAGGTCGTTGCGGCGGGCAGGATGTTGTGGAGGAAGTCAGAGCGGAGGTCGCGGAGGAGGATGAGGAGGATCCCGCCGTGGAGCGGTAGTAAAGAAGATCGAGCAGTCGTAGACCGAGAGGGTAGCCTTGCTCGTTTAACCTGGGCAATGTCTCGTTTTTAATTGAGTTGTTGCTGAATAGGAATGGGAGGGGAGCAGGAGGGGACAGTTAAGACTCACCGTCTCTCCAGGTCTTGAATACCCGTCACTTTCCGCTGCGCATAGCTGACCATCTCCGCGAAGATGTACCCAAATGCGGCGCGGCTGAGATCTGCATTGCGCGTGCGGTTCAGGTGTCGGTCGTAAATGGTCTTGCGGTTCGATGGTACGCGCAGGCCAGGCGAGGGGAGTTGGAGGATCTGGCTTTGGCGGGCGACGGCATGTTGCTGCTGTTGTTGTTGCTGTTGCTGTTGTTGCTGGTCTTGGTGTTTCTCGCTGGATGCGTTTGTTGAGAAGGTTGAGGCACGTCTGATGGAGGCCGACATGGTGCTGGTGTTGGTGGATGGTAAAGAGTGAGGTTGACGGGAATTCCACTGTTCTGATGGCGCCTGGCCTCCGAGCGGAGATGAGCTACGTTATTGCAATTAAGCTGTTCACTCTACAACCACGTCCAGTTACTAAGAATCTACGATGGAGGGCAATAACCCAAAAAGAATTTCTCAATTCATCGCTAAATACAGAGTACCTAACTAGATAATATTTGCTCGTGTTTTGTATACGAGAGCAACGACTCAAGCTTTTCGCGGAAATAACCTAGACGGGTCCGTTAGCTCATGCCAGACCATACACTCTCAAGACATCTTCGCGAGAAAAGAAACAAATCAGACATCCAAGGAAGTTTAGCGCTCACTGCACGTCTGGAATGGGTTCGGCAAGGCGACGGCTAGCGTGGAAACTGCGAATGTGGAAGGAATGTTTTCATCATAAGAGGGAGGAGGCACAGGAGAGAGAATATGTCGGCAACTCACCTTTACACACTCCTGACTGAAAGTCAAGGAATTGCCATTGTCCCTAAGGACAACGACCTTGAAGAAGAAGAGAAGAAAAATTCAAAGAGCAAAAGCCTGCACGACGGTGGGATTAAATAGAGCAGGCCAGAAATTCCTGCTCCGGAACAACCTTGATCCGAGACCGGTGGAACTCCCGCAGAACTTTCGATTTCGAGTCTTCGACCCTCCCTGCTCTTCTGTGACTGGCAAGAAGAGAGATTCGAGGCCATTGGCCTTCGGTAAAGAAAGAATCTCTCGTGGATATCATGACGTATTAAATCCAGTCCTGCTGGGTCGTCACACTCATACTGGCTGGGTCGAGATGCCTCAGGCTAACACTTCAATCGGTACGTCTTTAGGTTAACATCTAGGCAGTCTACGGCCCCGGCTTACCTTGATCAATTGAAAGCCAAGGATACTTTGCAGAGATGCCAAACAGTAAGTAATCACTGTACTCCGTAGAGGAATGTTGGCTGCAGTTCTCTCCGCCGGGCGTCGATCCTTTCGATGGGCCCGCCCTTGAACTGGCTGTTGGCCAGCTAGTCGACTCACGAGCCATGCTTCGTTAACGGCAATGGTCTGGATCTTTGATAGTCTTCAAGGCCCGCCATGGTTGACCGCCACCGCGACGGGGCATAAAAGCGACGCCCACCGGGCACCTTTAGCGCTGAAATTTACGAATGCCGATCAGATCCTGCATTCCTGCGGTGCAAAAAGTTCATGAAAAGCTCTCTAACACCAGGGTTACGAGTTTGGACGGAGGTTTAAACTTTTGAGCCTCCAATCAAGGAAAGAGCCGAGAGACCCTGTTCCTGCCAAAGGCGTCAGTTCTCTACCTACTTGGTAGCTCCTTCCCCCACTTGCCTCAGAGGAAAAAAGAACCTCTCCATCGTTTGCTCTCCCATTCTCCTTCAAACCATTTCAACCCTGCCCTTTTTGTCCATGGCAAGTTGCGCATCGCAGCGGGACGCTTCGTAGTTGTCGTGATCTTTCCCGCCTTCCCCCGTCGATACTTGCGAAAAACCGCGGCTTTCCGAGTGATCCCGCCCGCGCTAAGGCAAACGTGAAAAATAGCTCTTGCCGCCTTGGTTCCCGCTCTTAATCCAGATCACTGAAAAAAAGAAAAATCCTTGAACCCGATTGTGGTTCGCCGTTGAAGGATCCGCGACAGCCACGCGGCATGCACGGCCACAGTGCATGCTGCAGTGTTCCGGAAATCACTCCTCTGCATGCCAGCCCCCGAACCCGCTGCTTCCGTACCCCGCCGAGCAAACATGGCCGATGACCAAGGTCGGTGGCCCCGTCGTGCGATATCTCGGTCCCTCTCAAGCCAGCTCTTGCAGCTGACCGTAAGCAGACAACCGCAATAATCAGGTCTCGACCGCCCAAACCGCCGTCGCGTCGGCTGCCCGTCGCGATGCGCCCCTCCCCGCGCTGCCCCCGGAGCACCAGCAGCTCGCCGTACGCTTTGCGTCGGTGAACCAGGAAATCGAGCCGGAGAAGTCTGCAGAGTCCCCGGCTCCTCCACCAGCCGACCATGACAGCCGGCGCGACTCGGGGCGTGCCGATCTGGACCCCCGTACGAAAGACGACCTGCGCGCCTTGGCGATGCGCATGGAGAAGTCGCGCCTACAAGAATCGCGCCTACGTAATTTTGCTTTTGAGCCCGTCTCCCTGCCTGCGTCCAGGGTATGTTCATGACATTGCACGCAATCTCAATGCTTTAGTTGTCCTTCGCTGACAGTTTCAGGTTCCATCTCGAGAGACTGGATCCCAAGTCACGTCACCAACTGCGGGTTTATCTCCGCAACCGTCACCACCAGCGTCCGGTCTGCACTCGCCACTACTCACACCCGCGGCCACGCGCTCGCATGAGACCAAGCCGGCTCCCGGTAAGCCGTCTCGGGAGTCGCCTGTGAGCGCGTCTCCCGACACGGCAAATCAGAACCAAAACCCTACGAATGTGCCGGCGAGTACGCCCACGAGTGCCCCCGCCTCAAGACCCCCTTCATCTGAGATCGCTTCCAAAGGGAGCCGCCAATCCGATGCCTCGGCGCAGCCTAGAAACCGGAAACCCCAATTCTACGTCGGCCCCCCGACGGACGGAAGCTCCCAGGATGAAAGCCAGCCTCCGACACCAAAGTACGATCATGGCTTCACACCCTCACCAGGCGCAACTCCCGGAACAATAACCCCAGTTGGGGAGCCAAACGATCCATATGCTCGCAGTAAACGGCCACCTCCGCCGACCAATCTCTCCGAATTGGACGAGCGATTTATCTTCAGCGGTAAAGAGTTAAAAAGGTCGGAAAAGCGGGCATCATCATCCTTTCTTGCGCATCTCAAAGACCATAACCGCCACAAGCAATCAACGGAGCACAAACATCACCATGACCGTCACAAAAATGAGCAGGAACAAGGCGGCCTTGAGGGCAAGAGCCATGGCTCAATGTCCGAGCTCAAGCGCTTCTTCCATATTGGCACCCATAAGCGGGGCGATTCACAGACCCGCGCCTCCAAAAAAGCCTCCAAGTCGCCCGCGTCGACAAAAGATGGGCCTCACCAGATGGCACCCGTCAACGTGCCGTTCGCTGACGACCACGGGCTGCAGTCAAAGTACGGAAAGCTGGGCAAGGTGCTCGGCTCAGGTGCTGGCGGCTCAGTTCGATTGTTGAAGCGGAACAGTGATGGGGTCACATTTGCCGTCAAGCAATTCCGCGACCGACATTCCTGGGAAACCGAGAAGGACTACGCCAAGAAGGTCACGGCTGAGTTTTGTATCGGGTCTACACTGCATCATGGGAATATCATCGAGACCTTGGACATCATTCAGGAAGGCGGCCATTGGTATGAGGTCATGGAATATGCACCATACGATCTGTTTGCGATTGTCATGACGGGCAAAATGACCAAAGAGGAAATTGCCTGCGCCTTCAAGCAGATTATCAGTGGCGTTGCGTATCTCCATGGGATGGGCCTCGCCCATCGAGATCTCAAACTGGACAATGTGGTAGTCAATGAACATGGCATCATGAAGCTCATTGACTTTGGAAGCGCGGTCGTGTTTCGATATCCTTTTGAGAATGATATTGTGCTTGCTTCCGGTAAGTTTCTCATGCATTCAGCAGCAGCAAGACAGCCATTTAACTTTGCCAAGGGATTGTCGGTTCCGATCCCTACCTTGCCCCCGAAGTGTATGACCTGAAAAAGTACGATCCGCGCCCGACTGACATTTGGTCCCTGGCGATCATCTTTTGCTGCATGACGCTCCGTCGCTTCCCGTGGAAACAGCCGCGGATGACAGACAATTCGTTCCGGTTGTTTGCGTCGGAGCCGACGCCGGGGACACCTGTACCTGATTCTGTTCCAAAACGTCGCATCGAGCAGCGGCCCAAGTCCGCCGCGGACCTTGCGTCCATGGCCAGAGAGAACGAAGCTACGGACCCTGGCGGCTCGCATCATTATCACCACCATCATCGACATCATTATCGTAACTCGAGTCATGAGGGCCGTCTTCCAAAATCGGAGCCTGTGACAAGGGAGGAGCCTCAGCATGTCGGCCAGACGCCGCCGCCGCAGTCGCAAGGACAATCATCACCGCAGCCACAACCCCCCTTGCAACAATCGCAACAAAATGAAGGGGGCCATCAGCAACAGAAATCAGAGCCACCATCTTCTCAGCAGCACGAAGAACGGAAAACCACAAGCAAAGAATCCTCGTCCGACAAATCAAGTTCGCAGAGCAGCAGCCAGCGTTCAGAAGTAATCAAGGGGCCATGGCGTCTGTTGCGAATCCTCCCTCGTGAGTCCCGATACATCATTGGCCGGATGCTCAAAGTGGACTACCGGGAGCGTGCCACCTTGGAGGAGGTCCTCTCGGACGATTGGATCTCCAGTATCCGCGCCTGCCGGCAAGACGAGTCCGGGAAAATTGTAAAAGCGACCAACCATACACATGTATTGGAGCCGCCCTCCAGTGCCCCGGCAGGCAAGAACAAGCGGGCGTGATAGTGGAAGTTGATTGATTTTTTTTTTTGTTTGTTTTTTGTGCGAAGATTCCGATCTCCGTGCATTGAATCACTCTTTTCAATTGCTTGACTGCTGACTTCTTTTCTCTTCGAAGGTACAGTATTGTTTGCTACTACATTTTCCTCTGTTACCTTGGGAACCTTCCTCGGCTATACATAATGTGTTTGCGTGTCGCAGCAAGATTTTGATGTATTCTGTCCTTCATGTTAATTGCTGGGTATGTTGTGGGCTGGGAGTGGGTGTCATTTGGGTTGTCATTTGTCCTCGAAACTGCATTACGACCATTATGATGGTGGAAACGATACTGGTTATTACCTTTGAGCTTGTGTAACGAAGTCATAGACGGTGAATCCAAATTAGAACATGAACTCATAGTCGCTATGTAGTCCTGGCTGTTACAATCCGTTTTCAATGCTCTCTATGCATTACAGTCCCTACAATACAAAACATGAACACATCCGGAAAACAGGCGATGATCACACTCCATGCAAATCAGTCACCAAGAGACAGCATTCGGGCTTCAACGTCTCTTGCATGCATATCTTGTTATGTCATACGGATCGGTGGAATCAAGCTACTACAACTTGCAGCTGGCCGACAAAATCCAACCAGGTACTCATCATCATTATTGCCATGACCAAAACCATAACCCAGGAATCAAGGAAAATCAACAAGGAAGAATTTTGTCAACACCAGTCGCTCAGAGAGAGGTATATATATGTGAAAAACTCAAACATTATATACTTTCCAACTAAGTTTTCATCTTTGTTTTATTTGTTTTCGGGACGCTGGCCGTAGACAACAAAGCTGCGGGTGTCATCCGTGGTTAGTTTTTTACATACATAGCCTTGGTAAAAATAGCCATATGGATACTCACAAGTTGAACATCATGTGAATGTCCCGCTTCCGACCATCGGCACGGGCCTGGCTAGCCAAAACCATGACTTCTTCCTTTGTCCAATTCTTGTAACGCGTCAGGGCGGCCAGAGCGAAGCCTTCGAAGCCGTTCGCTTCGGCTTGAGCCTGATTCCAGGCGCCGACTTTCTTCTGTAGATGAGAGGTCAGCATACTATGATGCTGTTTAGTGACATTGGAGACAAAGGGGGACTGACAAGATGAGGATCCTTGGGCCAGACACCGTAAGGAATGACCATCTTCTCCACGTGGATGTTCACAAAGCCGGCCTCCCTGAACCATTTCTCCAGCTTGGGTCCTGGACGGACCTCATAGCCGGCCAACTCGAATGCGCTATAGACCTCGTCGTAGTACCGACGGAGTCCGGTGCCGTCGATACTGCCGTCTTCCGAGATTGGATAGCCGTCCCAATCTTGGAATTCGACCCAGCCGCCGGGCTTGACTGACCTGTTTTTTTTGCTCGTTAGCCAAGTCTAACAAACCAATGTAAAATACGATGACATACCGATAGCATTGCTTGATCAGTCTCCCAAAATCCTTGATGGAGACAGCCAGGTATCGCGCATGGATATAGTCAAATGGGTCATTCTCATATGCCCAATCGGACTCGATATCGTCCACCAGGAACTTTAGATTCGGAGGAACCCTGTTCAAAAGCCTGTTAGTCATGCAACTTTACAATAAATTCTCGGGGTCAGACTAACAGAGTGGGTTGAATAGGGCTCAAGTCGCAGCCAATCACCTGGAACAAACAGATTCGGTCTTAGTATCTGTCCATCGTATCACTCTCTACAATATTCTTTACCTCTGCCTGAGGATGTTGGTCGGCTACAATGAGTCAGCAATCCCTATCCTGTGTCGGTCAGACCCAGCAAACAAACTTACCAAAATCAATAGCCCAGAGACCTGTCCCGGTGGCCAGGTCGATCACCCGTTGCGGGTTCTTGATCGGGGCAAGATATAGTCTCCGGTGCAGGAGCTGGAGGCAAAGCTCATGGACCATGTCAAGGCGATCGTTTTCAGACTCATCGTTGGGGAGCAGATACGCTAGCAAATAACACTCAGTTTACAGATCGCGCAAAGGCAACAAGAGGTTAGTTCTTACATCCGTCGCGGTATTTATGGTACCGTCGGCCGTTCTCATGGCGGTAATCAAGAACCGACGAGGTCAGCGACGCGCTGTATGACGATCTGTATGCCGAGATTGCGTAAGCATAATCCCGAATCTGGAGCCCCACGGCGGTCATATCACGTACAGTTCATCGCCATAAGAGGAGTCGTTCTCGTACTGCGCTCAGGTAAGCAATGCGTCTTGATGACCGCAATGGAGGGATATCGTACCGAGGTATCGACTTCAACGTTGGCAGGGGCATTGGCCGTGATTGTCTGTTCTTGCGTCTGTTCCGGAGTCTGCTCCTGCGACTGTTTCTGTGGCTGTTCCTGTGGCTGCTCCTGCTGGCCGGGGGACTCGGGTGTCTCGGCCATATTGGAAGAATTCTCGGTTGAATTTTAGAAAGACCGTGTTGGATGCAGAACCGTAGGAACGGTACGCCAAAAAAGCTGGTCGCGACAGCTGACAAGGGTCTTTTTGTAACTTGTTGCTTTGTAGACCTCGGTACCCTGGCCCAGTATTAATATATGCGCCGGTGGATAAGCATTAGGGTCTTAGTTCTCAGCCGGCGTCGCTGCACCTCTGCCAAAACGGTAACAGAGGCGGCCGCCTTTTGGGGCACATGGGCAATCTAACTTGCTCGCTCATGGAGATTGAGCTAGACTACGGGGAAGGGTGTCTGTGCGAAATCCAACGTGCGTAAGTCCAGGCTTGAGCAAAGTCCAGCACTCAACCCGGCTCGCGGTGCGCTGGCTCGTCTGGATTGGTCGCTGCATCTGCACGGTCCTTTTGCAGGTCACTCCGCCGGCCAATCAGCACCGCCGAGCGGACGCCATTCGTTCCTCTCCTGGAACTCCTCCATGATTCCCCGGCCCGAAGGGGCCCATCTGCGTCCGTGCATTAGTTTCCCGCCCTTCACGTGGCTAGCGCGGTCACGTGATCCGCCAGCGGACTTGGTCTCCGACGGCGTCTTGGCAATATACCGCCGGCCATCGGAGAGGTTCCCGCCAGCTTTATGAATGCACAGATTAGCCCATGATTTTGAACAGACGCGGCGAGTCTGTCTGATGATTTAGAGCAAGGTTAGGGTTGGGGCCTTTGAACAAGAAGGATCTTACGTACTCGGGTTTGGAACCAGGTTGCAGTCTGGACCAGCAATGCACCGTCTCGACGGGTTGACGGCGGAAGAGGAAAAATCAATTGTTACAGTTAAACACATACGATACGGCATGTGGCTAAATATCCACACCGGGACAGCTCGCATCGGTGGCACTTTTGTGGCCATCCGTGACAGACGCGGGCTTTCGCCATTCTAGGAGGGAATCGATTGTCGCTTCGAGCTCCCGCAGTGACGTCCCGATTCCGAGGCATCTGACCAGTGATCTGACCTCTGACTTGCCGGTCACGAAGGTCTTTTCCGCGTTGAATTTGCGAGACATCCACTGCAAAGGCATTGTGCCGTCAGCACACGCACAGTTTAAGCTCGACAAAGTTTACAGAGAAACTTCGGTCCATACCCCGCTGGGGCCCGCTCAGATTGATTCCCTTTCAAGCCCTTAACTTTGTACCCCACCTGTCCGGCCCTCACTTACTCCTCACCCAATCTTGCCTCCGCTTTAACCTGTCAGGGTTCTAAGCGATCCACCAGTGCCAACTCAAATTTGCCTTATCGAGCTTGCTGGGTGGACCATAGAGGGCGGCATCTGTCATGACTCAGTTCGAACGACTCCTTACTTTCTCTAGCAATGGGCTTCACTAATTAGCTTGATCCTGGATTTTGCAGAGTTGCGGAGCTCTTTCCGATTGCACCATCCTCGCTGGTAGCCGTTCAGTTAATTAGCCTACGGTTACCATGATAGGCCATTACTTCCTGTTCAATCAGTCGGTTTGCAGGATGATTTGTTCCCGCAGTGATACTTGTCGAATCGATTTCGAGTTGGATGAGGTTGAGTCAAATTGTTGCAGGTTAATCATTTGATAATAATGCTGGAATCGAGCAATAAACAAATCATCGAGAAAGTAGGTCATGAATCAGACTGTGGGATCACTACAATGTGCTCCGTGCACCAGAAAACCGGAATATACTGTCGGCATTTGGGAGTAGTGGCTTATCCGAATCAATGCGTTCTCAGTACAATCTTACGATTGTGGAAGAGGCCCGACCTGGAGGCCCGACCTGGAGATGGATTGCAGAGCAATTGCTGCAGCTGACTACTCGTATGTACTCCGTACAGTTTTCGCTCTCCGGTGAGACTGAACCCGAAGCAGATCACCAGACGCATGCTTGCTCGGGCTTCTCTCTCTGAATCCTCGGGGTTGAACTTTCTTCCAGTCATCCCATCATGCGTAAGAGCCTCCACAATCTTCCGCGGATGCTGTGTCGCCGGCATGCCGCACATGCATTGAACTTTTCTTTTTTTCTCTGCTCTCCTGGTCCCCAGTAAATTGATAAAGTTAACTCTAGGCTATGTTTCATCCAAGTTAAAATTTGTTCATTCATTCGATCGTATGTGAACGCCGCTTACCCACAGCTAAATCCAGCACCATCTCGTGATAGGATCCGTGCGCATCGCATTGAGAAGACATGCCGCCATTACAAAGTACGGAGGGCTCCGTGCTTTGTACTCGTATACAGTATGGAGATTACTTCGTATTCCTCGGTCAGCCAGCAAACTCGACGAGACTAATCAACTGTCGTAATGAGTACTCCATGGAGTGAAAGAGGAGCCGGAGATATCGGCTTTTCATTGGACGACGGGTCTGCTTAGTCATTCCTCGACATCGCTTTGCTCTCCGTGATGGTTCAGTCATAGAGCGGAAAAAAGCTCGCGTGCATGTTAATGGTGATTGCCTCTCGGTTCGGTCCGTGGAGGGGCTGCTGGTAGAAGCATGTTGACATGCGCTTGCAGTAGTTGCAATCGAGAGTGAAATTTTTTTCTTTCTTCTCTTCTGCCCTTTCCCATCTTGTCCATTGCAGTCCATGGCCGACAGTCAACAAACACCGGAGCCTTTGGTCTCCTCGCTATGGATGCGATCTTTGATTGTAGGCCCTGGCCATTGTGATTTTGATAATCTGATCGATTGATTTGAGGAACTGACTGCCTCAGGCTGGCGCGGTAGCAGGTATCACCGTCGACTGCTCCCTCTACCCACTTGACACGATTAAGACCCGCCTGCAGAACGCCCGCCAAAGTCTCTCATCAGCTGCCGCCAATGGACCCGTACCAAAGAAGACCGGCCCCGCATTACGGCAGATCGTCCGCGGCATCTACGCCGGGCTTCCCTCGGTGATCTTTGGCTCGGCGCCGTCGGCTGCATTGTTCTTTATCTTTTACGATGGCATGAAGCGCACCCTCCTGCCGCCCGATGGTCGCGAAGCCTCGAGAGCGGAGACTTTATTTGCGCACTCAGCGGCGTCTTCTGTCGGTGAAGTGGCCGCGTGTCTGGTGCGGGTGCCAATGGAGGTGGTCAAGCAGCGGGCGCAGGCGGGCCTCTTTGGGGGCTCGTCGCTATATGCGCTTAAGGATATTCTCGCTCTGCGCTATGATGGTGGGAACCCCGCGAAGGGTGTCAGCAGTAAGGGCCTCCTCCATGTCACGCGCGAACTCTACCGCGGCACGGCGATCACCATTGCGCGCGAGATCCCCTTCACCATCCTGCAGTTCACAATGTGGGAGGCGATGAAGGACCGTTATGCGCGCTGGGGGAACAATACTACTCTCACGGGCCAGGTCCCCGCCGCTCCCAGTGCACTCTTCGGCTGCATTGCTGGCGGCATCGCTGCCGGACTGACCACCCCGCTGGATGTGATCAAGACGCGGGTCATGCTGGCGCGACGCCAGAGCGATGGCAGCCGCATCCGCGTGTGGGATGTTGTGCGACAAATTCAACAGGAGGAGGGATTCAGTGTCTTCTGGAGGGGAATCGGTCCGCGTATCATGTACATTTCGTTGGGCGGTGCCATTTTCCTCGGCAGCTACCAGTGGGCTTGGAATTCTTTGGGGGAATACTATAGACGGAAGGACGACTGATAGATTCTCCGCAGTATCTATTGTACGGATAGACATGTAGACATAGACCTTGTGTACTATAGAATCAATAGACTTGGGGTTCGGACTAAATTCGAAAATGTTTTCATCTTGCGCACTACCAAGGTCAACTCTCTCCTTGCCATGAGCATTTCCAGATCAACTCCACTGTGCAGTTAGGATTCTCAGAACCGACCGCATTGAAAATGGGCCGCGGCCTAGAAAAACCCAAGCGGCCCCCAAAATCCTCAAATCCGCTTCAAATCGGGATCAGAAATTTTCTGGCGACTCAGTCGCCGGAATTCGTCTCCGCACATGGATTTTCCTCAACCAGCGATGGGCAAGACGCTTTACTTCCAAAGCGCTTTACCGTCTATCCTCCGCTTTTACTTCTACCGGTGAATGCTTTTACTGCACCGCCGACATGGGCGGCATTCTTCAAGTCTCTCACAGAGGACCAGCGGCAACGGCTTTATGAGTGCATTGCGGCAGCATTCCGCAGCCAAGGCGTGACGCACATCGCCGTCAATGCGCCCATTGAACTGACGGGCCCGGAAGGGAAGGAGAATTGCATGCGCAGTCCGACCGGCCTCACGCCGCTGTTTGGTGATTTTGGTCCGTCACCATCATCCTCATCATCAGAAGCGCCACGCAAAGAAGATTATGACCGAGCACTCTGGGCTCGAGCCGCGCAGAATGGCGGGATCGTCCAGACCTGGGCGCCGCTGTATACTATGTTCTCCCGGGGGAATGTCACGGAGAAGGCGCGCATTTTGGGTCTCGAGTCTAGGTTTGATGGTCTCGATGACGAGAACCTCAGCGACTTCAGTGTTGTGGATATGTATGCGGGCATTGGGTACTTTGTCTTCTCGTACCTGAAGCGCGGCGTCGGGAGGGTCTGGGGTTTTGAGATTAACCCTTGGTCCGTTGAGGGCCTGCGGCGCGGATGCGTCGAGAATGGGTGGCCATGTCAGATTGTGCGCTTGCAAGACGACGGGTCCATCGATGCCGACGGCGGGTTGGAGAGGCTTGTTGATAAGATCCTGCAGGACGAGAGCCGCGTCGTCGTTTTCCACGGAGACAACCGGTTCGCGGCTGGCCTCCTGGCGTCGATCCGCCCACTACTCGAGGCAAAGAATGCGTGGCTCCCAATCCGGCATGTCAATTTAGGGTTATTACCGACGTCGGAATCCAGTTGGGACCCCGCGTATGCGCTGATCGATCGCCGATTTGTCGACTGGGTGCATGTGCATGAGAATGTCGACGTGAAGGCGATCGAGGCGAAGAGAGACTACGTTCTCCAGAGGTTTAAGGAACTGGCATGGAAACGTGGCGAGCGGCCAGAGGTTGCTTGCCATCATGTTGAGCAAGTCAAGACTTATGCGCCTGGTGTGATGCATTGCGTTTTCGATATTACGGTGGGTTTTCCTCGAGAAACAGATCCCAAGCCAGACTCGGAACGATAGCACAGATATTCAACACAATGGTATCACAAATATCTCGTGAAGCGTAATAGAGACATATATTCTATATGTACATGTATTGACACGACGACTCGCTCAGTATCGACGGAACTTTTGCGGAATATTCGCCTCCACGATCTGCATATTCTCCAACTGTTCCAGGCGCTGCTCCGCCGCTACCAGCTCATCATGCAGCCTGAAATGCTCAATATCCTCTGGGTGCGAGAGCTCCTCATCTGTCGCATCCGGCCCATGGAACTTCTCGAAGTGGTGAATTTCATACTCGTACTCGATATCCCCGTGATGGCCCGGCCCGTAGCCAAAGTCTGGCAGCCGCACCCCGCTCTGGCATTTCTGGATAAAGTCCATACGAGAGATGCTACCAGCACCGACAGCGTCGAACAATCGCAGGACTTGCTGCACCACAGCGTCCTTTTGCGTCTCTGTCAGGTGCGCATTTGACGAATCTTCGAGTCCGTAGAACTTGCGAATCTCGTCCGGGGTTAGGTCGCCCGAGCGGTCGAAGTCGTGCAGCTCAAAGAAGGAACCGGGGTCAAAGTTGTCGATGTGGTGTTCCTCTGTTAATTGATTCTCTAATGAGTACCTGGATCGCGATTTTATATGGCCATGCGAGCTGGTGGTATGTCGAAGTCGTACCTTGCATGTGTCTTGTAGCCCAATCCGTGGACTCTGAGCCATGGTCCCCATGACCGAGTGCGAGGGAGATAATTGCCAGGAGGGCTGCGGCAATCCAGATTCTGTGTATCATGGTGCTTTCCTGATTGAGTCTCCTGGAATGTGGGAGGCACGCAGCATGTGTCTTGAACACCTGGTGCTTGCTTGATGAACGGGAGCTTGTTTGGGATGTTTGCATTGGTTGACCTCTGGATACCTAAAACCAATTAGGGATAAGTTATTACTGATATTATTCACAAATACCTTCCAGTTAGGGTCTAGTACTATTTCCAGGACGGCACCGGCCAGCCAAGCTCCCCCACAGTCAATTGTCCTTCATTTGATTATTCTCTGTCGCCAATCGTGTTTCTTTGCTTCGAGTTCGAGATGGAATCCCGGAGACAACCGTAGATTGCCCTCAATGTTGGCGACCAATTTGAAACGAAGGTCGCGATCGGATCCTTTATTTCATGTGTGATCGCGGGGAGTCATATTTCGCTCACGCGACCAACAAGAGCCGTTCATACTATCGCTGTCCGCTTGCGAATTCCAAGTCTGACAGCTTCGAAACTAAAAATGCTTGCTCGTTGAAAAATTTCCAATCGGCTAGCAAGAAAATCGGAACATACATAATCAGAGAAATGAATCCGCACATTGCGCCAGTCATCGGATCGGCGTTGGTGCGTCACTGGTCATGAATCGGCACATATTCTTGTTGGATCCGTTCCAGTCAGTCGTCCTCTTGGGCGTCCTGCGCTTCCTCCCACGCCTATTGGGCCACCAGCATGCGCGCCACCTTGATGATGCCCGACAGAGTGGGCGTGAAGTTGGCGGCCGGCTGCCAGCCGCCTTCGGGACGCAGGCCCAGGACGGCAATTCCGCTCACTAGAGCGCTCTGGTACTCATCGTTCGTGCGGCCGCCCAGGCGATGATCCAGCAGCGTCATGCACCAGTCGAGAATAGCACGATCGAAGCCTAGCGGATGGCTTAGGCAAGGCATTGGACACGTGGTGGACTGGCTGCGCTTTCTGCCTTGCACTCAAGCGGGAGGATGCCACCATGCATCGGTATTGGAACTGCCAGGCCACGCCACAAGCTGACGTGCTGAAGGATGGAGATTGAGGACCTTCGCCGCAAGATGAAGAACAATCACTACTATGAGACGTACTCGTGCTGCTTCCTGTGTGTATCTCCCACTCCGACAGCCCATCCCTCGTCCTTCGACTACAGTATCCTCCTCACGACTCGTGTGTGCCCTCTCCATTCTGTCATTTATTTTCCTGCCGACAATCCTTCCACACCGCGTCTCAATTCTCCAAAGAGTTCGCCATGGCCGACCTCTTTGCATACCTGGAGGAACATCGCCTGCTGGTGTGTCCTATTTGTCAGGTGCTGTCGTTGATCCTCAGCTACCGGATCATCTGCGCACGCCGTCACACCGCGCCGAGCAACACTCCAAGCGCCTGGCCGAGATTCAGGAGTACCTTGCTCAGTTTGAAGACCGATATCTGCAGATGCGCACCCCGGTGCCCAAAATTCCGCTGCTCAAAAAGGAGATCCGCGCGTATCAATATCAGTATCCGGACTGCGGCGTCGTCATGGAGATCATTGGCCGCATTCAGAAGCACTGCCGCGATGACTATCAGTGGCAGAACCTCCAGCGCCAGGGCCCACCAAAGAAGAACGCCGCGACCTATACCTCGTGCCGCAGGAATTGTGTGACCAGTACGTTCCCGACGGCAAGGGCTGCGCCATTTGAAAGGTTCGACGTATGATATAGGCCTCTATATTTGTACTGTTGGCGAAGAAAATCACATCCTACCCATAATGTATGGAGTGGCCGCGGGGACTGAAACGAGGTACATCTGAGTTAAGTTCCTGACATTCTTCCGCGACACAATCAACGGCTTCTATGAAAATAGCACAGATGGCACTCTGGCCGAACTTTGCATTCGAATGCTGGTGTCTGACCGAGGGGAAGACCTCGTACCAGCCTGTCAGGAGGTTCTTCCATGCGCCCATCATTATCATTGCATTCAGCACGTCGCGGTGAACATCAGCCAAAGCTCGGAGCAGAGGCTGAGAGGCTCTTCCGGAGAATACCAACAGAGCGGAGTGAGGTGGGGTTGAACGCCGTTATCGACGAGGTTCGGCAAAATCGGGCACGCGGCAGCCGAGTGCATTGAGAAGCTGTGAGCCGCCGGAATATTTATGGTCAAGGCTTCTCTCAAAGATCACCCATGGTACGGCCATACCACGTCCAACATCAACGAGTGTCTCTGGGCGCGCCACCACGAAGATCGAGCAGGCGGGTTCTTGAATTATTTTTACAAGTTCTACAAGTTTAGATCAAGTTGATGGCTAATTTCAAGGAACGGAAGAATCGGACTTTCGTGTATCCTGACTACACTGATTTCGCCTGGGGCCATTTCTGCAACCAGAGGCAGTTGGCCAGACGCTACACTGTGATTCGTTCTAATTCGACAATGGCGCTGGGGACCCAGAGCAACTCCGTGGCGTCTGCCTGCCTCAATTTCCAGGATTGGCAAATGTATCATCCTTCATCATCTGCTGACATTTGGTGCATCCTCACTCATTTCGGCATGCAGTGTACATCCGGGACAATTGCCTCTGGTGGCAATGGAGGCCCCAGGCATAATATTGTCATCAGTTTGACCCAGGCATTGAAAAGAAAATCAAGAAACCGCCGGCGCAACAATTCGCTCCAGTCTACACGTCTCATGTGACGAAATACATGGCGGCGTGTTGTAAAGATACGGCACGCCTCAGCCTTGCGCGATACTGCGGTGACAATGCCTGTAAACGGCTACACCGAGTTTTATTACAAGCCCTCCTCTTCCGTTGCCCCTGGCTGTTTCGTCCTCTTCATCCAGTTCCAATGACATCGTTCCTGACATCGCTCCATTGGGGATGTTTTTCAGCCGGATCTCCCAGCCGCCCGTGAAAGCCGTTCCACTGGTGTCCACATTATTTGGGGCGCATGGACGTGGTATGTCCTCACTGCGGCGCCCGTTTCTCGGAGACCGAATTGCCCAAGAAGAGGGGTGATAGATTCGATGCCTGTTGTAAGAACCGGGCGATCGATACGCAGGTGTCATTTACGCGAGGCATTAATATCACTATATGATCGCTGTCCAATAAAGATGCTATGATCGAGAGAGGGCATCTGTGGGTGCGGAAGCGAGCAGAGCCTTCACAAATGCGGCCATCGAGGCGATGGAATCCACACGCATCAACAAGCTGTGATGGCTGCTTTACACATAACTGATGCTAAGGTTTCTACTTTGATGGCTTGTTTCAGCCATGCATATTACGGGGTAACCGGCAGGAGTTGTAGTTGGTGGGATGATTTGAGCGTAGACTGGCCACAGGCCGATTGTAAAAATCATCAACCGTAGTTCGTAGGGTCATGTGACTCTCGTTACTCGTGTGCCAGAATACACGAGCAGAACAAACCATAGTACTTACAAATCCAGCGCACGCAGTCAGCCAACAGGAAGACACACCGGGTACACTAGAGTACGAGGAGAGCCAAATTACGAGCCAAGTTTAGCTCGAAAGTGCTGCCGCCGCAATATTCCAACGGGATATGCACGGTTTGAGACACCCTTTTGACGAACGCAGCCGAGCAACTTAGTGCAGGATCTACCTCGGCCGTCCTGGGGACGCGGAGTGCATCTGCAAACGTCGCATGTCCAGACGATGACACATTGTTTTATTTTTTCTGAGACCAACAGCGGCCACGAAACCCTCCTGAAACCTCAGGGGACTTCTTGTCACTGCAGGCGGAGCGGCGGAGTTGCACAAATTAATGGATTTCCATGGCGCAGCCCTTACCCGGTATCTGCTCTCTGATACGAGACCGATAAAGATTTACCGTCATGGAGAGCTCTGTCAGATCTTCAACATTCAATAGCAGACATGTACCACGCGTCGCCGAGAAATTGTCGGAGCTGCTGAGAGAGCATGCCAGGAAGTGACATGATTAGCCAAATCAAACTTCACAATGTGCCAATTTCTCCAAATACCTACTCCCATAAAGTCCCAGTATAACTCGAGATCTGACACCCATCAGACGACACCTTCATTTTACTGCTGCACGAATAGCCTCTCGATCCGGTTCGGATTAGATCACGTGATACACGAACCCTAAGGAATTACGGTATCCTACGGTCCTACAAAGGGAGAATTCCTTGAAACGAAGAAAATTAGACCTTCGCGAAGAAATATTCGCCACGCAAATGTAATAAAGTGATACAATTTCTGCAATCTCTGATGAAGTCATTGTTGCCGCGAACGTTCCATGCGGACAATCGTGCTGATTCCTCGACTCCGAAAATAAAAAACAACGCCTTTTGAGCAGCGCGTGTTTGTGCCGTTCATGTCTTTCAGATCATGCCTCAGTTTTAGAGAGTCACTTCTTTGTCTTGCCCAGTTTTAAGTTCACAACATACAGAGTATACTGTCGTTGAGCACAATCATGTCACTTAATACTGATACAAACTGAAATCGGCTTCCATGGGTCAAGCGAAGGTTAGCCATGGAATGCAAAATAAGCCACTGTTCCGCATGCATTGATAAAGTTCAGACAGAATAATACGCGCGGGAATTGCAGGTACCACGCACCTGTATGACTTATCACACTGCAGACTTCAGGGATGATGTGGCAATCACGTGTCCATTTTGCAGCATCGCCCAGCGCGGCTCTGCATCGATGATAAGTACTGTTTTTTCCCTATACTTGAACTGAAAAGTCCCTAACTTTTGCAACATCAAATAAGGCATTGGCTGCTCTACCATGAAGTCTTCATATGCGGACTCGCTTCATCACCAGTGCCGCTGAAGATCCACCTTTGTCTCTCACGTTCGCAAAAGCACTCTGGGCACGTCCACGATATGAACTCCACCTACCTACATAAAAGCTACGCGGAGGACGAAAGATATTATCGACTGGAACTGGAGGAAAGAGAGAAAAGGCGGGGTCCCGATCATCCGGACACCCTCACGAGTGCCTACCGTGTGGCATGTGCGCTGTTTGATCAGGGGCAATACGAGAAGGCAAAGGAAATGTATCAACGAGCACTGAATGAACGAGAGAAAGTGCTCGGCCCCAAGCATCCAGACACACTCTGGAGCGTTAACACTCTGGCTTTCTCTTTCCAATGTCAAAGGCAATACATGAGGGTGGAAGCTTTACATCGGCGGACGCTGAACGGACGAGAGAAGGTGCTGGGTTCCGATCACCCGGACACCCTTTCCAGCTATTACCACATGGGAATGGTTCTCGCTCACCAAGGAATAATAGAGAGTCCAAAGGCAATGTATCAACGGGCACCTGATGGACAAGAGAAGAAGCTATGGCTTGAGCATCCAGATACCCTCCAAGCGCATCAAAAAGCAGTAGAAGGGCGAGAGGAAGTGTTGGGGTCTAGTCATCCAAGTACCTTGACCAGTATCACAACTTGGGTGTCGTCCTTCAATGTCAGGGGCTCTCCGAGATGGCAGAGTCGACGTATCTACGGCTCTGGAGGGACGAGAGAAAGTGTTGGGAACCAATCATCCAGACACATTAGGCAGCGTTTACAATCTCGGGACGGTCCGTGCGAAACTACGACTGTACGAGAGGGCGGAAGCGATGCATCAGCGGGCATTGGAGGGATGAGAGAAAGTACTAAGGCCCCACTGTCCAAACACCCTCAGTAGCACTCTCGGCCTAGCCGCTGTCCTTGAATGTCGGCGAAATAACAGGATGGCAGACGTGTTTGATGGGGTAACTGTTTGATTGAAGCAGCATATCGTTTGTCAATCGTAAATCCGCGCAAATCATGAACTATGAACTGGCCTTGAACGAGGCTTGTATCGGGCCCCTGGTTTCGGATGATAGACCAGGAGAGCGGGGGAGAGGTGGCGGTCAAGTACACGAAAATGGAGGCTTTCTTGTGCCAGAGACTCTCAATTGGGTTTCGGATGGATTATAGTTCATTGAACAGTGGGTCTGTTGCATAGGCATGTATCATGCGTCATGTGGTGCACCGGAATGTTCAGAGAAGAGGGGTCAAACTGTTTTCAGCTGCCAATGAACCATCGATCCGAGGGAATGAGACTGTACATGCATGATGCCGTTGAGGGTCTTAGGACGAAACGCCGACATCTCACACATGAGAATTAGTAAACTTTTATTTAAGCGGTCAAGAAGGTAGATGTTTCTAGACCTTCGTCGAGTAGTATTTATGGGATGTGAAATAGCAGGAGAGTAGAGGGTTCAGTTCGTCAGCGTAGAGGGTTGCACTCAACTCAAACTTGAAATCGAAGACAGAGAGGCGAATTTCGCACGGTAGTGTTATTGTTGGCATCAACCATGGCCAGTGAGATTGCAATCTATCATTATTTCGACCTCGGCCGGCTAGGTCGTGGAGGACCCCTTGTGTAAGGAGCATCCAGCCTGAGAGACTAAGATTGCCCACTGGTTATAACTAACCGATGTTCGCAGCCTTTTCTTCAAAGACGCTGGAATCGACTACAAGGAACTCCTCTACAAGATCGATGAAACCTGGCCAGAGAACAAGAAGAAGCTGCGGGAGCAGGGCATCACCCGAACTGGCCAACTACCTGCTGTTGAGTATGACGGGCACAGGCTCACTCAGGTATGTCCGTGCCACCATTGTGAACCCCGCTCGGGGCTTGTATATCTGCAAGAGGGGGGTGACTGACTACAGTTGACGAATTGAAGCATATCCCAATTATGCGCTACTTTACCCGAAAACTCGGCCGCTATGATGGCGAGACCAATTGGGAGAAATACCTGGTCGATGCTGTCTCGGATATCTACGTTGACCGGAGGGTAAGTACCGACTCGTATAACGAAACCGCTTAACAGAAACTGACGATGACTACAGACTGAATGGGTAGCTGCCGCAAGGAGAGGAGGGGAGCGTAGGAAGGAGTACGTGCAGAAGTTGCCGCACTTCTACGAAGTTTTCGGGGAGTACTACAACGAAAACCCTGGGCCGTACCTGCTCGGGGAAAAGATCACTTACGTAGATTTTGCGGTCTATCATTTGCTTGATAATGACCAGAGAATTGGAGTGCGGCCGGTGAGCATTTCCCAGCATTGATTCTGGCCAGATTTGTTACTTACGAGTTTCTTGCTAGGAGTCAGTGCCTGAGTCCTTGATCAAGCTCGAGGAGGCGATCGAGGCACGGCCTAATCTCGCCGAGTACATCAGGAAGGGCAAGCAATGAGAAGTCGAAAATACCGGACCTGCATGTAGATATAAGATCTCCATTCTTATTAATGCATGCAACCAAAGAAGTTTGGTTGTTCCGGGTTAATCAATTTGGCTTCTCTTGTCATGTACGATGCCGCTGAGGAAGAGATAGTCAAAAGCGATTGATTCATTCTCTTGCTATTGAAGATGATCATATCTAAGCTAACCGTCAACTGAAATTTAACGAATCCAAGGGAACGTAGTCCGAAACACTGCACAGTAGGCCAGAATTAATCAATGTCCCTAAACCACGAAGCAGGCCAAAAGTCACGAAGGAAAGCTTGACAGACCTTTCATAGTGATTATATCGAGTTCTCCAGCCTTCACCTTTGCTGCGGCCACTCAAATGTCTCTCTGCCGGGATCGCAAAATTGAATTGGCTCGTACACCTTTTATTTTTAACCGAGATTCATTCACAGTCCTCGTTGTTTCCCCATCTGTGCTGCCGACGGTGACAGTTGTGAATTTGGTGGAGCCACTCGCTGCCGTGAACCAGGTTGCTGTTGTTGTGTACCTGAGCTGGCGAGCGCCTTCTTTGTGACTCAACATTTTTACGCAGTCTGCGAAGTACTTTGCATACTCTAGCTGATGTGCTTATTAGTTTCTGCCACTGATTGCAACCAGTACCAAACATGTCGAGAGGCTAACACCTCGTTCTGAGCTGCCAGTCGCTTTTGTTCAAGACATCTCGGCCGTCGTTATCAAATGCTGGTCACCTGTGCTGAAAGCGTGGGAAACATCGAAAGCTGCCCATAATGGCTTCCGGATGCGCAGGAAGCTTGGACCTCGAGGTCTTTGCGATGTCGCCATAGCAAGCTTTTGATTGGTCAATGTGAATTGCCAAGCTTTTGCAAATTGCGCTAAAACTCTGAAACTTTCGAAGAGAACTAGCAAACTTTACCAAAGCAGGTAGCTTATGTAATCAGGTAATTCCCTCTTGAAAGTCGAAAGGAAAAGCATCATCTGATGCTGGAAAGTGCTTTACAAATCTCACATGGCCGCTCGCAGACGCTCAATGGCTGTTTGATCAATTGATTTGTTTGTGCCGGCCGACATGCTACCATAATGCAAAGCCTATGGTCCCGAGCGGCGCGGCTTCCACAATCCTCGACCTGCCGCTGTGTCGCTTGTCTGCGCACGGCGACTGAGGGTGTCACGTCCCACACCACCTCGGCGGCCAGTCGGCGACGTCTTCGGATTGGAAATGCCGTGACTGCTTTCTATTCCAGCATATTTGCGGGGGCCGCGTTAGCCGATGCGAAAGTCAAGGAGAAGCGCCGACTTGAATGGGAAGAGAAAATCGCTGCCGTGAAGGAGGAAGTTGATCGGTTGGTCGATGAAGAGAATCGATTGTTGCAGACCCTTGCGTTCCGGCATAGCGAGTTTTTGTTTGGATTTCCGAATCAACAGCGACGGCAGTATAGTACCTCCTGGGCGGCTCCACGATGGATCGGGGAAGCGCGCGCGACCTCCGAAGCTCAGAATCCTTCTGTTGCACATCCATTTAACATCGATGACAAGGCGCAGGATCGACATTCTAACCTAGCCGAGGAAGTATTGACACTGAAGGAGGATGATCGAAGCATTCGGACCTCGGCCCAGCAGACGTTGCGCCAACATTTTGAGCAACGTCAAGTAACGTCTGCTTTTCACCATGAAAATCCCGTAAAAAGCGATACTGGATATACCGATGATGACGCTGAAAGCCCGCTTTTTGATTACGCCAGCAATGCCCTTTCCGATCGCGCCGAGCTGCCGCCGCGCCCGCAACCGGACTTTATATGGGAGACGGGGGACATTCTACGGATAAAGGCTATCCAAAAACTAGCGCTGCGGCAACTTGCTTACCGACTTCTGCTTCGGCCGGCTGTAGCCCGGAATTACTCGGGGCTGCCCGTTGATTATGAGGCAGATTTGCAGTCGCTGCGATTGGGGCCACAGGAACTCCTTCAGTATCTCCAAAACACGGGAAAGAGGCTTTGGGCTTTAAAATTCTTCAAGGAAGAGCCGTACGACGATTTGGCGCCAGCCATAGATACAGCACAACATCACTTATTGCGCCAAGCGAGTCAAACATCGGATGCGCAGCTGAAGGAAGACGTGGAGGCGTATCTCCATGGCCGGCTGCACATTCAGGAATTTCTTGCAAGAGTCGCACGGAATCTGCTCCTCTGCGATGAACCAGATCGCCCGCGTGCATTCCAGGCCCTGATTTTGGCGTTCACGAAAACTCGGCAGAACGACTTGATAGATCTGATCCTCAAGGCGTTGATCCCGCATCTCTTCCACCTGACCACGCCTCTCATCAACTCGATCCTCACGTACTATCGGAAGACGCGGAACTTGCGAGATTTTGATAATTTCCTCATGCTCCTTCGAGGCGAGAGCGCCTATCATGTGAATATCCCGCTTCTCTGGGAGAAGCGGATAATCAACGGTGTGGAGATTACCGTTCCGCCGGCGCCGAGCGCCAATCCTGTTCTGTTCAGTACGTTAATTGCCGCTACGTTGCGATTCGACCAGATCGATCGGGCGGAGGCATTCCTGCAAGTGTACCGCGCCAACGGATTCGCCGACAACTTTGGCACTCTGTGCGCGTTCCTACGATTCTACACGCTCCGAAGGCGGTGGGAGGAAGGCCTACAGACTATGCTCCGGTCGCTTGCGTACATGGTCTCATCGACGGTGCACCCGGAGAAGCGCGTGGAGCGGCTGATCGTGCATATGGTTCACTTCTGCGATTCGTGCCAGCAGGCACAAGCAGCTGAGATGCTGATCAACGCGGCTGTGCGGAGCGGGTTCGACTGGCGGGCCGGTTGGAGAAACCAAGACGTCTACAGTGAGTTCGATCCGGTGTTGAAGCGGTGGCAACAGGCAGCAAAGGAGATGGGTGAGGCCCACATAGCGGCTTCCCAGCGATCAGTTTCGGCAAAATGCCAGGAGTTTGTCCATCTCGTGCGCGACGAGTTGACGCACGCGCAGACGAACCTTCGGAATAATACCGCCCATGGAAAGAACGCCAGCAACGATCCGGCATGGCTGCGAAATTCGCTCGCGCGCGATCACTCGTGGGCGATCTTCTCGACAGCAATGGCAGATGCTGCTGCGCACAAGAGTGTGCGCGCTCTCATCAAGGACGCTGCTGCCCACAACGCCGACGAAATCCTTACTCTCCGCGAGGAGATGGCTCGACTGAAAAAGACCGTCGAGCGCCTCAGCAAATCTACACAGGCCACCGTATCGATAGTCCCGCCGACGGCAGAGGAGACGAAGCCCGAGATCATCCCAGGGTCATCATCGGTTAAGAAACTGTGGACATCATCTTCATTGCGAAGTTCCTCTTAGTATCTATCTCCTTTCAAGACTGTTGCTTTTTTTCAATATCAAAGTCCAGAAAAGGATGGCCATTATTTCATGGCTCGGATTATAAGCAATGTATGTATGTAGTGGTATGTACAGTATCGGAAAATTAGAACCGTTCAGGAATAATTTCTGCCCTTGACAAAATAAAAAGTCTATACCATGAAATATAGCAGGACGTTCTTTCTATTTCAAATCTACACATGCGAGAATTCATTTCCTCTTTGCCGCTTCCGCACGGGTCTTCTCCTTTCGGGCCAATCGCTCGGCGGCGCGTAGAAGGGCGGATCGAACTTCGCCCTTGGGGAAGGTCGAGAGGTCGTAGTAGTTTGGTGCGATTTCCTGGATAGAGCATTAGCAACAATGCTTTTTCCTTTTTTCTCAAGAGGATGGAGGGAGACATACCAAAAGCCACTCCGGCTTGATAGAGGTCACGGTACGGATATAGTTCTTCGTTGTGAGGACGAATTCATTATAGACAACCCACTCCGCGTCATATGACAAGACGGTGCTGGGATGCAAGAGGACGGGCTGATTATCCTTGATGGTGGTATAGATACCCTTCGATGTTGGGTCCCGCTTGGCGACCTGCATGAAGAACCCCGCGACGAGCGCGCGGCGAATATTCTCGTAGTACTTTTTATCCTCGAACGGGGTCGAGACCAGCTCGATCTCCTCGCGCTCCATGATGCGCAACAGCTGCATGCGGACATTGTCGGCAGCCTGCAGGGAGCGCAGGTTGAGAAAGTGATCGTGGCACCATTGCTTGGGGTTGGCCTGGGCCTCGGGGCCCTTGAAGGCGTGGTAGACGTTGAGCAACGTCAGGTGGTCGCCATCCGGGTGCGCGAAGAGGTTCTTCATCTCATCGGCGCGCTTGCGTTGCGAGTGGGGCCGTACAAAGATCTGTGGCACTGAGAGCAGCGCCGTGATCGAAAGGATCTCGTTCGAGCAATAGAACTCGGGCGAGCTGATCAGCATGACCGCTAGTGCTGGGTCCAGAGGGAACTCCGACGCTAGCCGCCCCAGCGCCGTCAGGTTGCCGTCGTCGTCCAGGCATGCCAGGTAGTTGAGTTCCTCCAGCGCTCGCATCAGTGTTTCTGGCGCTGGCGGGTCCATCAGGTCGAAGTGGACCAAATCATCAATTCCCAGCTTCTTCAGTTCCAACACTGTCGATGACAGGTTCGACCGCAGGATCTCAGGGTACGTCTGGTCGATCAGCTCCTTCTTGTATGCCTGCTCCGTGTACAGCCGGAAGCATTTGCCGGGCCGCGTTCGTCCTGCACGACCCGCCCTCTGTGCAGCTGACGCTTTCGAGATCGGCGACACCAGCAACGACTCCACTCGAATGCGTGGGTTGTACACTTTTTGCTTCGAGAATCCGGGATCCACCACGTAAACAATCCCGTCAATCGTCAGTGATGTCTCCGCGATATTGGTGGACACAATGCACTTGCGACCAGGCCGCCCACCGGGCTTCCGCGGTGGCGGTGGGGGCTCGAAGATGCGTTGTTGCATGTGCGGCGGCAGGCTTCCATACAGCGGATATACCTTGAGCGTCCCGGCATCCACTTCTCGAACCATTTCATCCGCCTCCAGCGAGATCTTGCGTGCGGCATCTTCAATCTCCTCTTCTCCCGTTAGGAACAGCAGGATGTCCCCTTCGGGCTCGGTCGCGTGAATCTGCAGCACCGTCCGAATCGCTGCCTCCACGTAATCCTGCTCCGGCTCAGGAGTGTAGAAGATCTCCACGGGATGTGTGCGGCCGGGAACTGCCAGCAACGGCGCATCATTAAAGTACCGCTGGAACTTTTGCGCGTCCAGTGTGGCCGACATGACAATGATCTTAAGATCTGGTCGACGCTTAACCACCTCCTTCAGCAGACCCATGAGCACATCCGTAGACATTGTCCGCTCGTGCGCCTCATCGAGGATGATTGTGCTATATCGCGTCAAGCCGTGGTCGTGCATCGCCTCGCGAAGCAACATTCCGTCCGTCATGTACTTGAGGATCGTCTTGGAGCTCGTCATGTCTTCGAAACGAATGCTATAACCGACTTCCTCGCCCAACTTGACATCCATCTCTGCGGCAACACGCTGCGCTACCGACATGGCCGCGACTCGTCGCGGCTGCGTACAAGCAATCATCTTGTTGTTCAGGTGCGGGAGGTCGTCGTAGAGAACGAACTGCGGAATCTGGGTTGTCTTGCCGGAACCGGTCTCTCCGACAAAAACGAGGATTTGCGACTTTTGATACAGCTCCAAGAACTCATCTCTGGCTCGTCTTTAGCACTATTTTCTTGTCCAATGATATTGGGAGTCTTATCTTACCTTTGAGCATGCACGGGAAGATTGCGCCGCGTTTTCAGAATCGAATAATACGTTTCTGAAAAGGGCTGACCAGTGAACGGATTGATTTCACCGTCCTCCACCTTCTCAGCCTGCGCCGCGGTCGTCTTGTGCCGGACGAACTTGTCTAACGGGTTGCCTGAACCCTTCTTCTCGGGAAACATATGCGCCAGATAGGGGTTGTCCCGAGGATCTACCTCGGGCTTCTCCATCTTCTGGCGCTTTGCGCGCGAAGCGTCCTCGGCCTCCGGGCGTCGATCGACCATGCTGGCGCAGATGCGGTGAGAATTTCCTCGTTGATGGCGATGAGAGAGAGACCCAGAAATCGGAAAAAAAGGCTGTTCATTGATAAGCCCTATCAGACTCACCGCCTGCTTTTTCTGGTTAAGCGTATTTTTTCTAGACCACACTTCCGCAATGTTGCCGCATTTACCAAAGGAATCAACAAGAATTGAGGGCGGCCAGTCCAGAATTCAAGGGTCGCGCTTCCATCCCTTGAATGGCTGATAATACAGTTTTAAATGCCTAGGACTTACCATTGCGACTTTGCTTCATCCGCCCTTGTTTCGACCAATTGATGCGCCGGACATCTGTGAGCATAAACGTGCATCATCGTGTTCGGACAAAAAGTCGCAACACAGCGAACAGTGTCTAGGGTTATGACTTTTAGGTCGGAAGAATTCATTGTAAATACTAGATTTTCGAGGGTTGCAGGAATCGCACACGCTTAGCGACCATGGATACCCCTCCAGACACCGATGGCATGGTGCACACGTTCTGCATTGGCCAGCATGAAAGCAAACGCTTGACTCCGGTGACACCCGAAGTGGTCCGGAAAGCTCATGAAAGTAATGTGAGTTTTTGGCTTGTGTGTCCTGTTGGATAGATACTAATTGCGATGCAGTATGATATGCTAACGACCCCAATTACATCGTCTCATTTCCACTCTCGGGTGTTGACCCTACTCTCCAACCATCTGTCGAACCAGGAGTTGCCGACCCGGGACGCCGTCGGTACTCTGGGGACGTCCCAGAACACGAAGACGGTGATCGTTCCTCCTCTGTCTCCGGCAGACACGCCGTTGACGCCTCATGAGGCGATCAGCCAAGTGGTCGGCATCACCAGCTCGTGGGTCGACCTCTGCTCACCCGATCCGCTGATCGCGGACATCTCGCGCCAGGTGCTCATGCTGGAGGTTGCCTATGCGGCGTTTTGCGGCATCGGATATCTGGTCATTCCGGGCCCTCGGCTTCATCATGGCCGACTACATTCTGCAGGCGTGACGTACTACGCAAGAGCCATCCAAGAGGCACTAACCCTGGCGCCGTACGTCCAGATCCACATCTGGATGCGGATGGTCGACAACCCTGAACAGGAGACCAACGAGATGGGCGATCTCGCACCGTTTGCCCGCGAGGAGTACCTAGCGGGTGGTGACGATCGTCCGACAGGACTCGACCTGTTTGGTACGTGGGATGCATGGGAGATTATCCGATCAACCTGCAAGTACCATTCACGGCTGGCAGTTGGTAAGTTGTTGAAATTAGAGCTATTAAATTGCGCCAAAACTAATGGGCATCAGCCTTGTCGCTTCCAAAGCACCTTCCACCCATTCCTGTTCAAACACGGTGGTTCTCCGAGCCGGTGCACCTGCTGACTCTGGAGGCGACGTCGTTCATCAAGAACCAAAAGGGCTACCCGGTGCTGTCCAAGGCACACCAGGCGCTGATTGCCCGGTTCATGCGGCGACGCACGCCTCCATGGATCCTACTCTGCGATGTCGGGCCGATCCCTGGCCTGGGTGGCGATGATGGCAGCGCCGACGCGGGCAGTAATAGTAATCCCGCCAATAACGACTTTCCGACGCTTGCGCAGGCGGCTGCATCCCAGGGACGCAAATTCCACGACCCTACGCCTCATCTCTCATACATGCGGAACCTTCAACAAAGACAACCGCCGCGAACGCCTCTGGAGCGGTTCGGCACGGGCTATCAAGACTACCTGCAGGCACCGCTGCAGCCGCTGACGGTGAATCTAGAGAGCATCACGTACGAGGTGTTTGAAAAGGACCCGATCAAGTATGAATGGTACGAGCGGGCGATCGCACGGGCGTTACGGGACTGGGTGGACAAGAAAAAGCCGGCATCGGGTCCGGACGGGAAGGTTGTGGTTGCGGTGCTCGGCGCGGGCCGGGGTCCTCTGGTGACGCGAGCGCTGCGAGCGAGCGCAGCGACGGGTGTACCGATCGACATGTGGGTGGTGGAGAAGAACCCGAATGCATTTGTGCTGCTGCAGCGGCACAACCAGAACATCTGGGGCGGTAAAGCGCATCTCGTCCGAACGGACATGCGCAGCTGGCGGGGCCCATCTTCCACTTCATCCTCAGATCCGTCCACAGAGACTACGTATCCCATTGATATCCTTGTGTCCGAGCTTCTCGGCTCGTTCGGCGACAACGAGCTCTCACCCGAATGCCTCGACGGCGCAACCCACCTCCTCAACCAGGAGCACGGAATCTCCATTCCGGCATCCTATTCTGCACATCTAACCCCCATCGCTGCACCCAAACTGCACGCGGACATCAACACGCAAAAAGCGACGAACCCAGCAGCACCAGAAACCCCATATGTAGTGATGCTGCACGCCATCGACTACCTCTCCTTCAAGGACCCCTCTTCCACAACCACCACCACCACCACCACCAATGGCAACAATATCAACAAGGACAACAACAAGGAAACCAGCAGCAGAGCCTCCTCAACATCAGCGCCCATCGTCCCCCTCCTCCAACCCCCCACCCCAATCGTCCTTCCCGCATGGTCCTTTTCTCATCCAAACCGGAACCTTCCCCAATCCCCTCCAACCACGACCACAATACCCGCTGGCCCCGTCACCGCAACCACAAACGCGCACAACACCCGCCACTGCCGACTTACTTTCCCCTGCGCCCACCGCGGCGTCTGCCATGGACTGGCTGGGTACTTTGAAACTGTGCTGTACGATGGCGTCGAGCTGTCGACGAATCCAGTGACAATGGAGGAAAAGAGTAGTGGGATGATCAGTTGGTTCCCTATCTTCTTCCCTCTAAAGGTATACTATTGTCATACCCCCCTTCCCTGATAGGATATAGGTTTGCTGATGGAGAGAGTGATTAAGACACCATTGTATGTTCCTGATAATGCCGAGGTTGTCGTGACAATGTCTCGGCAGACGGATGATCGGAAGGTATGGTATGAGTGGATGGTGGAAGTATTCCGGCTGGAGCGTGTTACTCTTCCGGCTTCGTCGTCGTCGTCGTCGTCTTCTTCTTCTTATTCTTCGGACGAAAAGACAGGGCGACAGGTGGTGCATCGACGCATCAGGGTTGGGGCGAGTGAATTGCATTCCAGCGTCAAGGATGGGTGCTTGATGTGATCTTTCCCTCCCCCCCTGTTTGTATTTCGAGAAAAAAAATATTAAATGTGAGGACAAGAAAGCTACAACGATTACATTTCGTGTATCCATCTTGTACACCCCGAAATTATATATGATAGTAATGATTATGGCACCTCACACAAACCAAATATATCAAATCAACTCTTAACAATTAAGTAGTCGCCTCCTGCTCCTGCGCATTTTCATTCACAGCAGTCTCAGTCAACGACGTCACTGTGATATCCGCCGTGGCTTTCACCCCATTCTCGTTCGGCACGGCCTGCGCCTCCGCCACGGGGGACGGCTGCGGCGAGGGTTTCGGCGTGGGAGTCCCCGAACTCTCCGTCAAGCCGCGACGGATGGCGAGCACGGAGTCGACAATCACCGCGTCGATACCCTTGGCGACCTGCAACTTGACGTTCTCCGGGTCGTTGTTGAGCGTGCCGTAGGATACGCACACGAGACCCGATTCCTTGACGACTCGCACCAACCGCGGGCAGAGCACAAAGGGCTCAGATGTTGAAACGATACCCAACAAGTTCCAGCGAGATGCAAATCGGATTGCTTCCTGCAGGCTGCTGGCGCGGATGTCGCTCACAGGGGAGGTGCCCGCGTCGGTGAGGAACAAGACGGGAATGGATGGCTGTTTGAACGACAGTAGCAGGCAAATGTCTGGGTTGAAGCTAGAAAAGATCATGTTGCGGCCCTCGCCCAGATCGTAGACTTTATTCAGCACCGTATCCACGAAGGAGTTGATCTCCACTGCGTAGGTGTCCATTTCCTGGTCTTCGCTCTCGTTGAGCATTGGGTATTTGAGCTCGATGTTGAAGCCCACTGACTTGGGCAGTTTCTTGAATAGTTCCTCTAGCGTGGCGAAGGGCGCTTGGATGTGATTGCCACGAGTGTTGCCTTTGAAGCCTTTGGTCTTGAAGTCACGGGTGTGCTTCATCCGCTCGCTAAGCTCCTTCGGGTCAAACTCAGGGCCTCCGACGGACATGGACCTCTGTCGGGTGCCAGTGGACCGCGCCGCGTTTTCAACTTTGTGTGACGGGTCCTGGCGGGGGGAATGGGAGCCCGTGTTCCCGACATGCAGGAATTGCTCCAAAGTCAAGGTGTGCACCGGCGCGTCAATTCCCGTCTCGCTGACCAAAAAGTCGTGGTAGATCACCGGGACGTGGTCCTTTGTGAGTTGCACATCAAATTCGACATAAGAGGCTCCCAAGTTCGCCGCAGCAATAAACGACTGAACGGTATTCTCTCCGAGTTGGAGGGATTTGCGACTGGCAAAGTTCTTTCCAAGACCGCGATGCCCGATGACCATGGGCGCTGCGACGGTCTTCCAATACGTCTGATCCCCTTTGACCGACATCTTGGGGTGGTGGAACGGCGTAATGATAAGGAAATTGAACATCAGAGTGCCAATCACCTCCAGCGTGTTGGCCGCGATGATGGGCACCCGTACATCTCCCTGTAGACTGATACGGTTGGAGCCAAGGCTGGGCTTGATACTAGAAAGCAACGCCACAGCTCTTCCCACAACCTGGTCCTTGGTTCCTGCATAGGTTGGCACCAGATCAAACAGCAGCTTAACCTTGGTGGCATCCTTGGCGAAGAACGTGATGGGCTCCGTGGCCATGCTGTCCTGGATCGGCAGATCAATCACCTCGGGCTCTCCACGAGCGCCGTTGGCTGATACCACAATCGACAACGCCGTGTCCAGCTGGGTGCTGTGCGCACTCTTGATGGGGATCCGGTCCAGGCTGACAGCTGGCTCGGACTTGCGAATGTCCATGCTACCGAGATTAACCAGAATCATACTCTCGTCGGTAAGATACCGGTGTCCAAAAGTCTTGATAGGTTCAGGAGTAGTCCGATGCCCAGAACTCCCGTTGATGCCGTTGGACTTGCGCTCTGCGAGAGATGATTGCGGAGGTGACGAGGGAGATGACGCCGCCGGGAGAGGCACGGGAATCGTAACTTCGGGTTCGGTTGGCTCCGGGGTGGGAGTGACCTCTGCCAACCGTCTGGCAATGTCCAAATGGCCTCTCAGTGCGGCATGCTCTTTGGCGGTCCAGCCTGATGAGTCGGCCCTCTCGAGGTCCGCGCCCGCCGCGATGAGTAGCTCAACCACCTTGAGGGAGCCATCCACGCAGGCCGTGAACAGAGGTGTCCACGAATAGGTGTGCTCGGCGATCTCCGTGTTGGCCTTTTGATACGGAGAGCCATCGAGCAAAATCCGGGCGCACTCTTCATGGTTGAACCGCGCGGCCACATGCAGAGCCGTTTCGCCCTGCTCGTCTTGATGGTTGATATCGACGCCCGCGTCGACCAGCAGCTGGACAATGTCGACAAAATTGGCCTTGACGGCCAGGGCGAGGACGGCGCCTGATTTCGACTTATTTGTACGAACAGACCCCGTGTCATCAGAGTCGTTCTTCCAATTCTCGGCGGCGAGGAGCGCCTTGGTGGTCAGAGGATGGCCACCCACTACACTGAGATGTAGAGGTGCCCATCCTTCGCTGTCCTGCCAGTTCTTGCCGTCGATGCCTTCGCTGACATCGAACATATCCCACTGCTGCAGATGCTCGATGATGATTTCACAAACCACCCGGAAGCCGTATTGGGCGCCGTAATGCAGTGGAGTGCGGCCAACGAGATCTTTGGCGAGAAGTGCATCACGCTGGTGCGGACGCAGATTATCCAAGAGATACTGCAGCAGGGAGACCGCGGGATGATCTCGTGTCAGCGGCTGAGGCTGATTTGCCTCTTTGAGAACAGGACGAGCTGTCTGCATGCTGGGAGCGGTGGCTGGAGTGATGTAGTTTGTGTCGCCCGGGAATTCCAATAGTGAGTTTCCAGACTCTGAATCAGCCGTCGACTGCGACCGGCCAATGGAAATTACGAGTCGATGAATGCAGTTGCGCTTGTTGATATCGTCTTCTTCATCGAGGGAGTCGATCTTGCCCAATACGGCGTTGATAATCGCCCGGGCTCGGGCCAAGACGGCTCTCTGCAGGACGCTCTTGAGCACTTTTTGATATACGTCCTCCCCTTGCTCATCCGCGGCAATCTTTACAGTACCGAGCAGCTCCAGCAACACGGGCGCATCATCCGTTGCGAGAGCCTGATCCAATGCCGCTAGTAGGCTCTGGGGTAGATTCAAGGTTGGACGCGAAGCAACCCGCTTTAGCGATAGGGTCGACGACTTTGTAGAACTGGCATCATCATCATTGCGATCGCCCAAATGAGACAGCCACTCGTTGATTTTGGCAAGGGCTTTGCTAAGTTGAGTATTGGTAGCGAACGGCGCGGGATCGACCTTGGTGGTCAGATACCGCTTCTGCGCTTCGGCGCCGGGTACGCGCTTATCCAGCTTCTTCGTAATCTTAATGAAGCCGCGGCGGTTGACCTCGCCATACCACTGCAGCTTGCGCAGCTGGCCGCGCAATTCCAAGAGGGCGGTCAACAGGTCATCGATGTCCTCGCCCTCCAGCGGCTGGCCCGCCGCCAGGGCATGACCAAAGCGGTCCTCCAGCAATTTCAGCCGGCGGGTGAATTCGGCCAACTTCTTGTTATAGAAGTGGTCGACATCCTCGAGATTTCGATCGAGGGAATAAAAGAAGCCTAGACTCGAGGCTTAGGGGTACTCCAGGTGGCGTCCGTGAACAATCTTACCGGCCAGATCAGGTTTCTTTCCTGCCTTTAAGTCCTCCGCAGCCGATTTGATCAGCTTCTTCAGGGCCTTGTAGTTGATATAGGATGAACTCCATTCGGGGACGACGTTCCGGGGCAGATTGCGACCGAACTTCATCTTGGAGGGGTGTCAGAGAGGGGGCGCGCCGAGGGGAATCTACGCTTGTTAATTCTGCCCAGCAGATCAACAGCTTTGAGCAAACCAGCAGCGCCAACGACTCGTTTCCGGATGATGTTAACGAGAGAAGAATCCAATCAGACAGCAAAAGCGAACCGAACGGCGAAACGGCAACAACAAAGGAAAATGCACGGTCCGAGGTCTAGAGGCTCCATGTAGACTGAGAAAAAAGGCCGAAAAATGATCTAATGGAGGGGCATTGTCCGAAGACCGGGGGACCGCAAATTAGGGCTTCGAATCTGCAGCTCGTGCGAGGATTGCAACCGCGAGAACAGCCTGAGGCATTCAAAGCCGAGGATCAGTCAGCAACAGATTCCTTCCACATTCCAAATTGCATCCAACGTGACGGAATCGGGCCATACGGACTAATTGAGAATCCACGCATCCAGGGGGGGAGGGGGGAGGGAAAGAATCTGCCACGACGGCAAGAACGACCCGACTAGCGACTGCCGCCGAGAGAATCCCAACCGCCCAAGAAGAATGAGGAAAGACCGCGTCCTCAATGGCCCACCAGGAGCAGAAGGAGCGACGGCGGTCGAACTGAGAACGGAAGGCACGGAAGGAGCCAGGAAGAAGATCGAGGGAAGGCACGATCAAGGGCCCTGGGCCACACGTGCGTTTATCAATGGTGGGCAAGAGGGCAGGTGAGGGTAAGACCCTGATTAGCTCAGCCCAGAGCGGTGAAACTCTGAGCGACGGCAGTTGCGGAAGGCGCCACTCGCCAGGGGAAATTGGGAAACTGGGGAATGGCAGTGGGGCAGTGGCGGCGGTCTCTGAGAGGCCGGGTCGAGGTCGTGTGACCTCGATGATTTGCCAAAAGACAGCTCTCATTCCCTCCTTATCGGAGCTGGTGTCTATTCTTATCGTGGGCTAGTGACACAGATCCATGGTTCCAAACCTTCTGTGGGAGCTTCGACCACGCTGACTCGCTGATTGCCTCGGCGGATGGACCTGCCGGAGCTTTCGGCATGTCCTTCTCGGCCGGCCGAAAGACTAAAAAGAGGACTAACGGGAGGGCTGAGCCCTAATTGGTATTTTGGGAGCTCCGGATCCAACGCTCAAACCACCATCAGAGCTTAACGTGTGATTGACAATCCGCAATAAGGTATCATTACTCCATCACTCCATCAACTAATGAGTTACTCCGTGCAGAGGGAGATTCGGCGTATTTGGGTATACATGGCGTTTTCATTCTGATGACTCAAGAGGATCGCCTTCTTAGATCAATGCTGCAAATAAGACCCCAGAACGCCGTAACTACCAGAATCCGAAAACATTCTTAGGAACAACAAACACCATGCCCACGTGTAAACCAGTCTACAAAACAAAATACCGAACGAAACCATGATCTAGACGATTAAATAAATGAGATGGAAGAGTGCGGGGTCAATGGCCGTTGGCCTGCACCAGTGGCTTCAGCGCCTCCACAGCCGCCTGCATGATGGCCCGATTGGAAGTCTTCTGAACGCACCGAGTAAGGGTCTCAATGCCGCGACCCTGCTTCACCGCCTCACGAGCACGGGCCCCAACATCGCCCGACCCGATGCACGTCAGGTTGCGGATGCAGACGACCCCGCGATGCACCAGATCTTCGTTGGTATCCTGACACAGACCCAGCAGGAGGCTGACGCCACGGGGCCGGTCCAGAACTGCCGCAATGGCTTTGTCGTACTCGGTGAGCAGCGCCAGGGCGCCGCCGGCGGCGCGCCGGGTCGCCACGTCGTCGACGTCCGTCAGCGCTAGAAGGAGGTGCAGCCGCTGGCCCGCACGCTTGGAGCCATCGGCAAACTTGGCCACCCCCGGCTCGCAGGTCATCAGATTGCAGACCAGCTCGCAGGCGGCGCGTTGGATGTAGGTGTTGTTGGACAGTAGGAGGTCCTCGACAATGTCCCACGCCTGGCGAACGATGGACTGGGCCGCGGAGGCGTCGGGGGACGATGCAAGATTGGTCAACGCCAGCAGAGCCTCAAAAACAGGGAGGAGGTCTCGTGGCTGGTCGACAGAAACGCTCGTCTCAGAGAGAGTCAAGAGACCAACCAGCGGGCGCACCGCGGACGTGATCTGGGGAAACCCAGAATAAGGAAACACATGGTCCGGGTTCACGGAGATCAGAATGCGGGCAAGTGCATGCGCGGCATTTTTGGTGGTCTCCGTTTGGGAGGACGTCTGCGAGTCGCCATTTCTGGGACTCAAAATGGACAGAAGAAGCTTGACGGCGCCCTGCTGCGCAAGTTTGCCGCGCGTCTTCGGGTTCCTGGAAAGAGACAGCAAAATCTTGCTTGTAAGATCGTAGACAGACTTCAGGTTGGTCTTGCCGCACTCCACAAGTAGCGGCATGACTCCGGCCTCAATCAGCGCCGTGCATCGCGCCGTCACATGCTGATCATCTTCAAGTGGATGAGGCGTCGCGCTGCCTTTGGAGGCTTCGGCGTAGGCCTTAAGCTCCGACATCTTTTTCTGTTCCTCGGTCAGGGTGGGCTGATACCGCGTCAGATTGGCAATGATCATCAGACCACCGTACAGCATGGATTTATCATCCTCTACCCGTGACGAAAGCACCTTGAAGAGACCCTTGAGGAACTCGGAGTCGTGGGCAAGCTGCTCCTTGACATCCGGTTTCACAGAGGCGAATGCAAGGCCCTCGATAAGGTAGTGAGGATTACCGGACTTAGAATTCGAGGACATCAGCTCCCTAAAGCGATCAACCAGTTCCTGGGTGCTGTTCTGACCTTGGTCGAGCTTATTGGTGCCGCCGGCCTTCTCGGCGGCACGCACCTTAGCCAAGACCACTGCCGCCAGCTCCGAGCTGGTCTCCGTTCCGTTAGACAGGATGTGAGACAGCCACTCCGAGCAGTGCTGCGAAATCGCCTCGCGGCAGGCCGAATCCACGCACGCAGCGTTGAACAGTTCCAGGAGCGCCGCTTCAACCTTGGTGCTTTTGGCTTCGCGGTGCAGCAGAGGCACAACGGATTGTAGAAATCCCTCAGTCAGGAATAAAGCGGCGGCCGCATCGGGAACAATGGGGAAGACAGCGGCCGTTGCAGAAAAGGCCACGATCAGATCGTCGCGGCGAGCCTGCTTGACCTTGGAGGTGACCAGATTGGAGAAGCGCTTCTGGCCGACCTCCTTGGACGCCTCAAGGTACTTGGCCGTGGCCAAAGTAGCCTGGCTGCGGACGTCGGAAGGCAGTCTGTAATCTAGGGAAGAAAGAATAACATCAAACCCTTCGTCATCTACCAAATGATGCAGCTTCTCTGCGTCGACTGCCAGCAGCCGTGTAATTCCTTTGAGCGAACGGCCATCCAGGTCGTGACCCGATTCCATCAGTTTAGCAATGAACAGCTGGAACAATTCACTCTCACAGTGGGAGCGAACGTCCTCCGACGGCCATACCGCAGGGTCCAGGACGACCGTGTCCAGGCACACCGCGGCACCATCTCCGCGGTCGTAGATCTCATCAAAAAACGTTGTTACGGAAACTTGTAAGCGCTCCGCGAAGAACCTGCGAACGCTGGTACATCGCCGGACCAGACCGGAAATGATCTCATCCTGCAACGCAGACAGCGATGATGGGCTCTTGGATAGCACGAGCTTCAGACTTTCCAAAGCGACGTGATCAGAGGGCGTCCACCCTTCCGCCCGCAGGTGTCGCGCAGCCTCGTTTCCGGCCGCCTCATCCCGATCGTTCACGTATCGTCGACATTGCTCCAGGAACGGATGATGTCCGTTCGCGTCCTCCTCGCCGCGGAGTTTCAGAAACGCGGCCTTGACCTTTGGATTTTCCGGAGCCAAGGAGATGGCTTCGCGCAAGTTTCGGGATGCGGCCTGTATGGAAAGTTCGCTGTCAGAGCCTGGTTCCGCCAAACAAAAAATTCTCGTGATAATGTGGTGACGCCACTGGGAAAGATAACACACCTCCAAGTGGCCCGCATCGGACAACTTCACGGCTTCTTGTGCAAGTTCTTCGGCGCGTGTTTCCTGGGTCGTCGCAACCATTTCCGGGGCGCCAGCGGCTTTCAAACAATCAGGATGTAAGGGTAAAAGAGAGATGGAAGAAGGTTGGGTTGAGGGAACGGAGATATTTAAACGCGGTCTTAATCTATCGATAAAAAAATGCAATGTGGTTCTGGTGGAGAGTTGAGACTTCAAAATTCTGACAACCTCCGAGGATCAACCACAGGATCAGGCAGTCTTGCACAGTAATCACTAGTCAAGTCATTTCTTGTTGAAATAATGCCCCTCGGTTTCACTACATTTCTACGAAGACAAACGGTTGGGGGCCCAAGGCTCTTTTAAACATCTCCACCACCATTAACCAGCACCAAGCTCATTTCTCGCCGAGATCTCGCCGGTCGGTCTGTGCACGGACAGAACTTCCAAGTCTTGGTGTTCACCCCGGTAGCTCATGGCTCATTCCATTGTGAAATCATCGTAGTATCACCCTAGCGTGGCTGGCGGATAGTGTCCACGGTCACAATGGTGCCAGACCGAAAGCGTAAGCTAAACGCGGTCTCCAACCATATGGACCCGTTGCATCACGTTCGCTCACGGCTCAACAGTTGCTAGGGTGTGTTTATCAACGCCCAGGGCGAGCAGCGCGCCAAGCTCGGCGAGAAGAAGTAAGCCTACGAAGATTGCAATATCGATGGCGATCGAGCCGTTGGGAGAGGTGGCTGTCCCATGCCGAGTTGAGTTTGGAATGCAAGGCTGCTTTCCCTCTTACTCGATGCCTCAGGAGATCACATGCCGAAGGTTATCTCTTATCAGATGACGCTAAACTGAACACGGTAGCTAATGGCGAGAGATTGTTTACTAATGCCACGTGACTAGATAGCCACCCCTGTTCGGGAAATAATTACGAAATAAGAACAGCTCATCAGTCAGTTATCGATTACATAATCCTGTTAGCTCCAGTTAGTTAACTCTGCTCGGTAACCTAACTATGGGCCGAAAATCGAGATGCAGATCATCAATCCAAGCTCAAGTGCCGACGAGACCTGTGATCGGGACCGAGCTTCCGGGGAACCTGGTGAGAGCGGCGCTGGATCCCAGAGATCGCGCCATACGCTACGTTGAAACCCCTGTCACCCCTCCCTGCAGGATGCTCCGCAGCGGAAGTGACGCATCGGCTCCTCCACGATGAACGCCGTGGACGCTTCCGAGCACTATGAAGTTGGTGCTAATGGTTCGTTTATTCTTTTTCGAGATACTGCGGCGGCAATTAATAATTAGTAAGAAGATGGAGAATGGTGTGAGCTGACGTGAAGTGATTCTGGCCATTTGCAGAACTGGCGCCGTCGCTGCTAGCCATTGTGCTGGACGTCAATCCGCATGCCTGGGCACAGCTCGAGGAGACTCTGCCGTTCTCGAAAGCTCTCGCCAATATCCTGGTATTCATCAACGCACACCTGGCCTGCAACTACACGAATGAAGTTGCCGTCGTAGCGGCGCATCCCAAGCGCGCGGCGTGGCTGTATCCAGCCCGTCCGCGGCAGGAAAACAAAGTCGATCACGATGGCGACGTCGAGATGAATGGTGCAGATAGTGGTAACACCCAGGCGTTCTCATCGGCGAGCCGAGCAAGCAAGTACCGCCCATTCCGTGTTGTTGAGGAGCAGGTCACGACATCAATACGGGACCTACTGGCATCTACCGACCCAACCGATATCAGCTCAACAACATCAACAATGATGGCCGGCGCTCTGACGCTGCTCCTGAGCCACATTAACCGGCGCACCATAACCTGGGCAGAAGCGCACGGCGCCTCCAACGTAGACTCCACCACCACTACCACCACAACCGGAACAGCAACAGCTGGTGCCGCCGACCCCTCTTCCAGCACCGGCACACAATCAGAGCGCGCAACTGGTCTTCAGTCGCGTATCCTAATCATTTCCGTCAGCAGCTCCACAGACTCCGCGCACCAGTACATTCCCATCATGAACAGTATCTTCGCCTGCCAGCGGCTACATATCCCCATCGACGTCTGCAAGCTCAGCGGCGATGCTGTCTTTCTACAACAGGCATCCGACGCCACCAAGGGCGTCTACATCTCTCTCAATGAACCCCGCGGTCTGCTGCAGTACCTGATGATGGCGTTCTTGCCCGATCAGCGAACTCGTCGACATCTCGTCCTGCCGTCCCGCATCGATGTTGATTTCCGTGCGGCTTGCTTCTGCCACCGCCGCGTCGTCAACATCGGCTTCGTGTGCTCGATCTGTCTTAGTATCTTCTGCGAACCGCCACCAAATGGTGACTGCTTGACTTGTGGCACCCATCTCGAGGTTCAGGATTACGGGGCCCGGCCAGCGGTGCTGGCGAGGAAGAAAAAGAAGAAGAAGAAGCAGCTGAATGGCTCGTCGGCTGCTACTACTCCTACGCCGGGTGCTACTACGCCCAGTCTGTGATGCCCCAAATAGCATACTACCGAATCTTGCTAGATTCAATAGATCTACTATTCAAAAGCGAAAAAAATATTTTAGATTGAGACGCAATCGTACGTGCAAGTTTAAAGGGAGCTGTCCAGTAGGTCTCGAACTTCACGCCGTGAAGAGAATTTAATGGCGAGTCATTGAAAATGACAGCCCTCAGTTACAGTATGAGGTTGCAGCTGACGAGACTCACTGAGGGTATATAAATGCTCGGCCACCCTGCGCCGTGGAGCCATGACGACTGCGGCGAGACATGACACAGACCGGCTTCGTATCTCGAGAGTTCATCGCGGCGACAGCCTACATAGGTCTCATCAGTTTAGACCGCATCAGAAGCTCGTATGACACTTACAAAGGAGTCACTGTTGTGGCAGAACCAAAAGTATATACCATCGCTGGTTCTTTTGACCGCCAGCACTCCAATTGATGCTTCACAGTGGCTGCTTTTCACTCCTGGATGTTCTAGACAAGCCCAATCAGCTGCTTAATTCGCCAGTAAGAGCCTAGATGACTTACCCATGAAATCTCTCTCGATGACTCGCTTGAGAATTTCTTCCTCCATGACAGGCTCGTTGGTTGCGCTCTCGCCGATACGATAGATGCGGTTGGCACAGATAGCCGCGGCAGACGTTGTGATGATGTGTTCGCCGGTCCCGGAAGTCACCGTCGCGACACTGACTTGATCAGGATCCCCTGGATCCGCGGGAATCACCGCAGTTCCGATATTCACCAACGCCGCTGGTCCGATGCGGCCACGGCTTTTCAGACCTATGCCTCCCGACGAAGACCCGGCCGCAATGTGGCCCCGAGAGTCAACAGCAATCGCACCGACTGTGTCTGTGATGTCGTCAACGGGTTCATTTCCTGTCTCATTGATTTGTCGTTCGCCGGGGTTGTTGAGGACCGCCAGCCCAGAACTCGGAGTGACATTCAACCGTGATGACGGGCCTTTCGATAAAGGATCAAGACGTGCATCTGCTTTGAGGCACGAACACTCCGCAAGCTGCGTGCTTTCAGAAGTCGCTTTTCCGGAGCTGCTTGCCTCAGCCGTAGTGGCCGATTTAGGTGGCGTGGATTCAGCAGCGTCCATTCGCAATGACTCAACCCGCGCACGAACATCCTCATCATCTTCACTGGACTCTACGTCTCCAAAGTGTCCTGAATCTTCTTGTTCTTTCTGCCGAAGAAGATCGAGCTTGTGTTTCCAGCGGAGCCACCGAGCTCTAGCAGGCTGAGAGATCAAATAGTCGTCTTTTACAAGGGAAACGCCCCGATCATACGCAAACTCTGCGGCTCCAATGCCGACCAGCAGATTGGGGGGCGTTCGACGCAGAGAAAGACGTTCCTTTTGATACTCAAGCACGGCCCTAGCCGCGGATATGGGGTTCTTGACATCTTGAACGAACATCAGCCTGTGATTCAAGTTTATTGTAGCACATGGTAGCTTACTAGGACATGCTCCCACGGCTCCGCTGCGGCCCAAGTAGTCAACAATGGTTGCGTCACATTCCACCTTTCCATCGATCGTAAGATTGCTCCCGAAGCCAGCATTTGTTATCTCTCTGTCCTCCATCAACCTCACAGCCATCTCGACTGCGTCTACGGCCGATGCACCACTTTTCAAGAGCGCCATGGCTACCTTTGCCGCACTGTCATTGTTAATAGACTGGGCCACTGTAGACATCTTCGAACGCTAGCTTACTCGTTACAGGCTTCCAGATGCGCCCTCTGATTCTGGGGACTGTGGTACCCAGCCCCGGCATGGACATAGATAGCACACAGGTCATCACCATTTCTGGCACCTCCAGATGTCGTGGTCGGCGCCAGCGGCCACTCCTCACTGGAGGTATCTGGTGTTGAAGGTGGCGAGCTAGTTGCCATTGCAAATGACGGACTTTGTTGGAAGCTATCAAGATGGTGTCAGCGGGAGAGATTCGGCGCCACAGAGATGCGAGCAAAGCGCACAGCGAACGGTGCAATTTCGCTCCTAAATAATGTCTTCTTTCTCGGCGGACCTACAGCAGCAATGGCACCGTTTTGGCTGTCATCTCACGGAAGCACATGCTATCCCGGAATTTTCTCTAGGATGTTGCTGGATAGATTGATGTGAATTGTGATCAAGCTAGGATAGTGTGCCATAAGAATAACAGTCAAGTCATACGGCCTCTTTGTAGGCAATGGCTGATATAGAGATTGGTAATGATACCAATGAGCTCAAACGCGCCGAGCTTTTCAGCATCTGGGCATGCAATGAGCTCTCCATCAGGTGGTGAGTAACAAATCAACACCAGCAGGAGAGGAGTGCAGTCAGAGGCTCCTTCCCGACATCAATTCTGAGCACATGCAGTGATGCGCTTCAGGGAAGGAACAGCTATGCCGTCGCTGCTGCCCTTTGAAGGCAGAGATTCCAGATCACATGAGCAAGAGAACCCTGAACCCTGAATCACGCCAATTTCAGTTCTTCTATCTTAATTGGAGCTCCAGATGAGGTCTGGATTCCTGGAAGGCTTCCATCTTCCATTTTGATAGAGATTGATTACATAAGCACATGACGTGGCTTGGCATGCTCCCCACCGCCTTGCCTGCGCCTGGAGGCCAGCGAGGGACAACGGCCGGAGTGACGTCCCCGCCCTGTCGCTTCTCCTATTACACTGCCTCGAATAGTTCTCCTGGCAATTGGCGGGATTGTGAACCTGGACAGTCTTATCCGCGCCTATCCGACTGCTCCTTTGACAGTGTTTGCCGGAACGGCGCACCGGACTTCACAATGACCTCCCAAACGCCGGCCGTTGTCATGGACAAGTATGCTCTATCCCGTGGCCTGTGGAAGTAGACGGATAATTGCTAATATTGACCTTCTATAGCGGCACCGGATATTCGAAGATTGGTGCGGAAGAACAACGAATGCGACCTCTGGAGAGCCCGGATAACTGACATACGGTATAGGTTTCGCGGGGAATGACTCTCCTTCATTCGTGTTTCCGACAGCCATCGCGACAAAAACTTCCAGCGGCGGTGGAGGCTCGAGTTCCGGACGGCCGCCCGTCGCGAACAAGCCTTCTTTCCTGGCTGCCGGCGGTGGCGCGTCTGGGCATCTTTCCGCGAAGCGAGGAACCGAGGATCTCGACTTCTTCATCGGCGACGAGGCGCTCGCGGCAGCCAATGGACCGGGTTATGGCTTGCATTACCCAATCCGACATGGCCAGATTGAGAATTGGGATCATATGGAGCGGTTCTGGTCCAACTCCATTTTCAAATACCTGCGAGTTGAGCCAGAGGACCATTACTTTCTCCTGACGGAGCCAGTACGTGGATGCGGATGGGCTGGAAACGGTGTTTCGATTGTTGCTGACATTGAGACTGTAGCCTCTGAATCCCCCGGAGAACCGAGAGATGACGGCCGAGATTATGTTTGAGTCGTTCAATTGCGCGGGTCTATATATTGCAGTGCAGGCGGTCCTGGCACTGGCGGCATCGTGGACATCGTCTAAAGTCACTGATCGGTCCCTTACGGGTACGGTCATTGACTCGGGTGATGGTGTTACGCACGTCATCCCTGTCGCGGAGGGCTACGTCATTGGATCCTCTATTAAGAGCATACCCATTGCTGGCCGAGATATCACATACTTTGTGCAGAGCTTGCTCCGTGACCGCGGCGAGGCAGACAGCAGCCTTAAGACGGCAGAGCGGATCAAGGAGGAATACTGCTACGTGTGCCCTGATATTGTCAAGGAATTTGCTCGGTACGACAAGGAGCCCGACCGCTTCCTGAAACACACCGTCACCCTGCCCAACGGGAAGACCGTGACCGTCGACGTCGGTTACGAGCGGTTCCTGGCGCCGGAGATCTTCTTCAACCCGGAGATCTACTCGTCGGACTTCCTGACGCCGCTCCCGAACGTTGTCGACGGAGTTATCCAGTCCTCGCCCATCGACGTGCGAAGAGGCCTCTACAAGAACATAGTCCTCTCCGGCGGCTCGACATTGTACAAGGACTTTGGCCGGCGCCTGCAGCGCGACATCCGGCACCTCGTTGATGCACGCATTCGGGCATCGGAGGCCCGCAGCGGTGGTGCGCGCAGCGGCGGCCTGGAGGTGCAGGTCGTGACGCACAAGCGTCAGCGACACGGACCCTGGTTCGGCGGCAGCTTGCTAGGCCAGACGCCGGAGTTCCGCAGCTACTGCCACACCAAGGCGGAATACGACGAGATTGGGCCCAGCATTGTACGTCGGTTTGCGCTGCTGGGCGGGCCGGGAAGTAGCTAAATGGCGAGGAAGATAGCAGATGAAGATGAACGAGCTTCTTCTTTTTTTAGATGCGTATTGTACATAAAGTCTAGTTTTAAGTGTCAAGTCATGCATCATCACCAATTATATGCACATCCCACCAAGTAGTCCTGCTACCGCTGGGTATCTGCCGTATTATTTCCCATCCACCACTTTATTCAACACTGCAACGCCCTCAACATGTCCCGTCTGAGGGAAGAAATCAAACCCACGGATACTCTCAATTTCATAGCGCACGCCATCGCGGCCCTGAACCAAGACGCCCACGTCGCGGGCCTGAGTATGCACATTACAGCTAACATACACAACCCTCCGCGGGCCGTAGGCCAGCAGCTGCCGCAAAAAGTCCTGACTGCAACCCTTACGCGGCGGGTCGATGACCAACAAGGTCTCATCGGCTGGGAATGGAACATCCTTGAAAAGCGTCGCCGCATCGGCGGCAGCAAATTGTGCGGCGGAACGGGGCAGGTTGTTCGCCGCAGCGTTCTCGCGAGCCGCGGCAATGGACTCGGGTGCGATGTCAATGCCGAGGGAGGATTCGAAGACGTTAGAGAGGGTCACGGTGAAGAGGCCGGAGCCGGAGTAGGCGTCGAGGAGGTATTTGATGGGCTTCTTTTCGTTCCCTGATTCAGGAGCGTGACACCGTTGGCGGATGTAGTCCGTGAAGCCGGAGAGGATGGAGTTGTTGTTCTGGAAGAAAGCGCCTGCTTTGTTGCGGAAGACAAAATCGTCGACGTATTCCACGGTGACGCCGTTGTGGTCCGTCACGCACCGCTTTTCTTCGATGTAGTTGGGGTATTCGGTGCGGATGACGTCCTCGTCATCTTTGCTGTCCTTCACGTCTGACTTGGCCACCCGCGTCGTCGACTCACGAAGAAGGACTGTAGCGCCGCGCTTGTAGTTTTGGAGATTCTCAACCACACGCCGGCGCTCCCGTTGGAGACCCCGCCGCAAGATGTCCGTCCCTAGTGGGCAATCTTCAATGTCCAGGACTGCCCGCCGGTTTTTCATATTGAACCCGAATGGCGGGATCTTGCGCTCGCCGTCCTCCCCTTTCATGGGATTGGGAAAGTGCGGTGTCAGCTTGGTTCGATATCCATATTGTCGCGGCGATGGGAACGTATCCTCGATCGAGGGAACGAGCTCCGGAATCAGTCCGGAGAAGTTTGCATACGCCTTCTCAACCACCCGCTTCTTGTGCTTGAGTTGATCCTCGTAGGACATCATCTGCAGCTGGCAACCAGAGCACTGGCTAAAGTACGGGCACTTAATCCGGCTGTCGTCGCGCTGCGGGCCGGGTTCCAGAACTTTCAGGAAGTCGGTAACGCTGTAGTTTCTCTGCGGCACATGCCGGACGACCTTGACGCGCGCCTTGTCGCCTGGGACCGTAAAGGGCACAACGTAGACATGATCTCCATTTTCCGACAATGCCAGCCCATCGCCCGTGGATGAGATATCCGTTATCGCCACGTCGATCTCGGTGAATGGCTCGGGCAGCGTGGGCTTTGCGACTTCGGCTTGATCTGCTGTCTGCGGTTGGTCTTTAATCTTTGCATGGTCTCGAAGCAATTTCTCCACGTCCAGCGCCAGCACATCCTCCGTTTCCTCCGCAGACCAAACTTTCTTTTCCGGCTTGTGCTTCTTGCTCTTCTTGTTATCGTTTTGTTTTCGAGCCATTGGTTTCGGCATTGTGGCGAGTGGTCTGGAATGAAGGTAAAAGTCCGCGAGGGGAGAATAAGCCCCGCGCCGGCAGGCCTGGGGAAAGCAGGATCGCAGAGGTCGGACAAACAGTGACCTCAATGCCAGTGACATTGACTGCAGCCTGCAATCCAACTGTCCACTGATTGAGCAGCGCGACTCAGCAATTCTCTATCTTGATTTTCTTCAGCATGGATTTAGGTCTATGTCTATTGGACGATCTCCAACTACCTGATATAGTTTAGCTGAGAAGCTGATTACAGTACGCTAAATCATATCTGGTTAGTCAGATTACGGAGAACAATTTGCTTCAGCCAAATCTCGAGAGATCAAAAACCTCTGGGATTCATCGGTTTACCCCAGTCCATTGTCTGTTCGAATCCGGCTCGATTTTGTGTCGGGCCGCTTGCGACCGGACACAATGAGCGTGGCACGTCCCGCAAGATGTCTCTTTTGCTCGTTTTCGCGAGCCGTCACGACCGGCGCTCAGACCTACCGACGGCCATTTCACATCTCCGCCGTTCGATTCAACAATGACAAGCCGCAGACGCCGGACAATCCGGAAAAGCCGCAGCTCAAGTCATTAAAGGAGCTTACGAAGAATGTCAAGCCCGAGGATTTCAAGCCGTACAGCGAGGAAGAGAAGGCGCGGCTGTCGGAGGAGTACACAGAGGAGCAGATCGCCGCAATTCAAGCGGCTGAGGAAGCCATTGACCCCAAGGATCTGGCTGAACAGTTTGCGATCCGGAGAGATCCGATGAAATTGCACTATCTCGATGATTTCTCGGCGATTGAGCCGGTGGTGGACAAGCATATCCGCGCGCCGCAGTCGAACTCGGATTACAACGAGCGACTCAAGGATGAAGATGAGTTTGCGGAGGATTTTGCCAAGTTCTTTGCCGAAATGCCCGAGAATGCCACGGCTGCCGACTTTGTCCGCTATGCTGAAAACCTCCGACTGACGGTGGGCAAGGAGGAGAGCGAGCGGAACCCGCACACGGCGCTGGTGCCGCCTCTGTTTGAGGAGGGCGAGTCGCTCAGCAAGGATCCGCCGCCAAAGGGCACGACAACGCGCAAGGAACAGAAGCGTACCGAGCAAGCAGAGGAGATGACGGACGCGTTACGCCAATTGCTGCTGTCGACGGGCTACTCGCTGGAGACGATCCGCGGTCTGCGCGTCAAGTCTTTGGTGTCGCACTCGGTCGTCAACCAGACCCGACTGGGCAAGGTGCGCCGGCAGTACTGCCTGTCCATTGCGGGCAATGGCAATGGCCTGCTGGGCATTGGCGAGGCCAAGTCGGAGGAATCAGGCGACGCGGCGACACAGTCCAAGTACCGGGCCATCCGCAACATGCAGCCGATTCTGCGGTACGAGAACCGGACGATCTACGGCGATGTGGAGGGCAAGGTTGGCGCCGTAGAATTGAAGCTGATGAACCGACCGCCAGGTAAGATTCTTCTCCTAATTCTAGTGATTCACCCCAGTAAAACTAATCAATGTATAGGCTTTGGTCTCCGCTGCCAGCACCTCATTTTTGAAATGTGCCGAGCAGCCGGTATCCACGACCTGGCTGCGCGCGTGACGCGGTCTCGCAATCCAATGAACACAGTCAAGGCAGCGTACCAGGCGCTGATGAAGCAAAAAGACCCAGAAGAAGTTGCACGCGCACGGGGAATCAAGCTGGTCGATGTACGGAAAGTGTATTATGCTGGTCGTGTCTAACTCTTTTAACCCTGTACAATATATACACTGTAGTCATACAGCTCATGTCATGGTTTTTTCTGCTTCTCCTCAGAACCCCGTGATCTCTTCATAGTCCCGTAATCCTCACCCCCGATCATGCCCATAATTCCCACCAACCTCCCCTCCTAACAACACACTACTTGCCCCCTCCATCCCCATCCCTCCTCTCCCATCATCATTATCATCCTCCGCAAACCCATGGCCATGATTGGCCCCCTCCGCAGCATCATCATTGATAATCTGCTGCTGCAACACAATACTATACACACTCGCCTTCAGCAACGTATACACCGTCGCCGTCTTGCGTTCCAATAATCGTAGATTATCCAGCGTGATGGATGTAGGCGGGGAATCGGCGAGGTCACCTAGAAGTGACGCCAACTTTTTATTTTTCCCGGAGTATTAGCGGCCACAATCTTATTGATTGCGTGACAGCAGGGGGAAAGACATACTCGGTTGACATTGTCAAGTAATCGCGTGTATTCATCTAGGACTTGCTGCTCGAGATCAGTGAGAGGGGCGGCGGTGTTGGATGATGACGAGCCGCCGAAGACGGGGTTGAGGTTTGTGGGGGGTTCGTCGGGAGGGGTGGTGCTGTAGGGGTCGTGGGTGGGCATTGTTTCGGTTTCTCGTGAAGGAAGGAGGAGGAAGGTATTGTGTGTCTGCTGTCGTTGAGACCGTGAAGATTGTTTTGAGATGGAGCTCTGAACAGATACGGTACGTCATTTAGGAACATAGAGCAATACTGAAAAATACGGAAATTAGAGCGCTAGATACTGCTATAAACTACCTAATCAGGTTAGTAACTCTCGTAATGACTGAACAGTACAACCACAACGCCGTCAAGTCGTATGCAGTCAAAGAGTCGAACAATGTCATCGAAACCAGACACGAATAATGGCAACACATGGACTCATAAAAACACAGATAACCAGTTCGCCAGAACACCCAAAGCCAAGCAGTAATAGAACTCAAGCCAAAGCTCGTAAGCAATCGTGCTCAAACGTGCCCGAATCGACCATAACGTCAAGTCATCCGAATCGTTTTTTCAGTCTCCATCATGATGCAGCGTCACGCTGTTGAATTCCGAAAACGGATCGGGTCCCTCGCTACCCGGCGTGGCAAGGCCAGAATCCAGCGGCACCCCCTTGGCCTTGGCTAGAGCCTTATCACCGAGCTCCACGCTATTGCTGTCCTTAACATTGCGGAAATTCACCGGGTCAATACCTCCATTCGGGTTGGGAATCATCGGTGGTTTCATGTGCCGGATCAGAGCCCACGATGTCGTCCGGAAGAATGGATGCGCCTTTACATCCGATGCGCCTGCCCGCGCGCCAAGACGTCGTGTTTCGTCTTTGATCAGGAGTTTCTTGATCAATGACTTGCAGAGACTACTCAAATCAGAACAAGAATGCAACAGAACTGGTTGGAAGAATAATCATCATACCTTGAAATCTGCTGTGCGCCTGGATGGTCCGGAAACACCACGTCGTTACGCAGAATGTTGGAAAACGTCGCAGTGCGGTTCTTGCCTTTGAACGGCGTCGTCCCAAAGAGCATTTCGTAAATAAGAATTCCCAAGGTCCACCAATCCACGGCGCTGGTGTGTCCGCAGCCCTGGATCACTTCGGGAGCAATGTACTCTTCAGTGCCTACAAAGGAATTGGTTCGGAAGTCGGCAATGCACGACTTGGTGTCAATCGCCGGCAGAGACTGTGGACCACTACCATTGCGGCCAGGAATCATGGTCGGCGCGCCGCCGGGCCCAGACTGCTTCGAAAGATCAAAGTCTGACAGCATGATATGTCCAGACTGGTGAAGCAAAATGTCTACAAGTCCGTCAGACTATGCTCAAGTCTTCTTGCCATCAGTAACGCAAAACTTACTCTCTGGCTTGAGATCACGATAGATAAAGCCCATCAGGTGCAGATATTCCAGAGCAGCAACAACTTCGGCCGCATAGAACCGAGCATCGTCCTCGGGGATGCACTTGCCCGGGCGGGTTTGTAGCGCGCGGAAGAACTCACCGCCGCTGCAGTATTCCATGCACAAGTAAAGGTTATCTTCGGACTGGAACGAGTGATATAGCGTCACAATAAAAGGATGATTGCTGGTGGCCAGAATTTCCTGCTCAGCCAAGGCGCGTTTGATCTTGTTGCGCTTGATCATCTCGTTCTTGCTCAGCACTACAAAAAATATCAGCCTCACCTAAACTTCTCTTTGTGGCCAGTATGATAGTTATCTCACCCTTCATGGCGTATAATCGATTCGACTTCTTTTCCCGTACCAAATACACTTTCCCCACATCCCCTTTCCCAATCAATTTGATCTTATCAAAGCTGCCCGGACCAACCTCCACGTTGCGCACCTTGATCGAGTTAGAGCTGTACGTCCGGCGGAAACCAGACTGGGCATTGTTCCGAATTTGGCCAGGGCTCGGAATCTTTCCATCCGGCCCAACTGAAGGCACGGGCAATGAGTCACCGCTGCCACTGCTCTGATCGGCCAGGCCAACCTTGACCTTGTCCGTGCCTTCCTCGACCAGCGGTTCTTTTCCAAGCTCTGCGGTGCTGGGACGATCGCCGGACTGGCCATCCGTGAACAGGCCCTGCGCATTGGGCGCCGATGCCACGCGACGTAATTTCCGCGCTAGCTCATCCTTGCTCGCCGTAGTCGGCTGATCTGAAGCGGAGATTCCATTGACTTGCAATTCCGGGTTGTCGGGAGGGGACGATGGTAGGGAGTCATCATTGCGGTGTCTTAGGGCTGGGTGGCCCTGATGAGCGAAGTAGGGATTCGCATTGGCGGTCGGTGACTGGCAAACGTCATCTAGCGGATTGCCCTCGCTGGCCACAGTGGTTGAGCGATTGCGGCCAATGGACGGCAGAAATCGAGATTGCCGGTTATTCGACTTGTCTGCTTTTGCATCTCGGTCGCGCTCTGCACCGCCCGAGCCGGACTGAGACGCAGTGTTGGAGGAGCTGTTGATGCGGAAGAAATTCCGAATCCGCGTAGGGAGGTGCGTGCTTGTAGGCTCATTGGACGCCGCGTTGTGCTTCTTAGAAGGTAGCGAGAGACCGTGGAAATTCCGCTTCTCCGACGCCACTGGCGCATGCGACGAGGTGAACAGCTGCGTCATGGCAGCCAGGCAACGAACGACACCGAACGATGGAAGAGAGGAGTATGGGAACAACGCAGGCCAGCCAGCCTGAGCTCAGATTATCTAACGAACGGTCCAGAAGCGACAGCCAGCGCGGCGGACAAGGCGAATCGACAGAAAACGTCGAAAATGTGGCTTGACTTGGCGGGCGATTGCAGTTCTTTAATAATCGAAGTGCACTCGGCCGGAACGAAGGTGATTACGACTTCCAGCTGATTCCAGCCGTCGGCCCGCCGGGTTGGCCGGGAAGAAAGAGGGACAGATAGGGGGTTAACTTGGCGGAGAGGACCGAAAATGGAGCTCAGCGAGCTGCAAAGGGGACATATGGCGACAGCATTGATGTGAGAACAGGGACGAAAGGACAGGAAAAGGGACGGCGGTTGCAGCCGGGGAATTCCAAGAATCGCGCGGGTCGAACAGCGGCTGTGGAGACACCGCCCACGCCGCATCAGGAATCCCGGTTGTCTCGTTGACTGGTTCCGGCGCTTAGTCATCACACTGCCCAGCCTGTTGGCTTTTGCCGGAATTGGTTTAGCGTGTTAGAATGGCGTCCATATTGACAAATAGGAACTTGGCATTCTAGAATTGAGCCGAAATTGACACTGACTAATCAAGTGGCGAGGTGCTTCAGAGTTCAGCACAATCTGGTCGTGTTCCTGGCCTTCCTGAGGGATTTTGTCTCGAGCTGCGCAGACTTTGAAGGCACAAATCTTCTCATTATTTCGTTTTGGGCTCCTACGTCACTGGCTCCGGCTGATATTCACTAGTGCAAAACTGTACTAGCGTACGAGTTCTCTAACTTAAATAGGCTAGTTGGATTATAACTATCACTAGTCCGTTTTAGGAATAGTCAGCCCAAGCTCCTGGGCTTCCTGGGCGGGTTGGGGTTGGAGCCTCGAACACTCCTCGAACTTGCCATAGCCCTAAGCAATGATACGAGGCCGGAGACTGGGAAATAATGTCCGCTCCCATACCTAGTCCCTATCAACACGTTTTTTTCTCTACTATACAAGTACAGATACTTTTGTATGTGTCCTTGCTCTTAATGTTGATTGAAGTGAGGCAATGTTAAGCCTAGGCCCCAGTCCAGCTTCAATGTGGCCGCTGCTTTGCAGCGGCAACCCACCTTAACGAGGCAACCGCTGGAGAAGAAAAGTCTTTCACCTATCAATGCCGACTGATTGCTCCATAACCTCGTCTGATCACTTCCATTTCCATTTAGAACGAAACTATACGCACCTGGGCCAATAAGACAGTGACCCAGCTCTTCTTTGATGCCTACAGGAACATCAGACTACGCCGCCGACCGGCTCGGCGTTTGGTAGCTCAACTGCGCTGCACCCACCCATCGACAAATAGAAATCGCACCGCCGCGGCATTGATTCGACATGTGCTATTCAAGTGTCTTCAAACACCGTGAGACTTTTGTTTTGTGGATAAAAAAAGGCGTTCAGCCGTGGTTTTCAATCCAAACTTCGTACCGGCCTCGACCAAGATGGAGAAGTTTCGAAGAAGAGGCACGAAGAACTGCCCGTCGTTAATTGCACTCTTCGCAATTAACAAGCGCATGCATTGAATGAATACGTCGCAGTGGACATGTTTTCGATGATTTCGAATTGGAAACGCTGCTATAATTGTGTGAAATCACTTTATAGATTTCGAATAATCCGATAATATCCCGAGTAATCAACGAGTGATTCCCTTCAGGCGGAGCTGCTCGACAGAGCCTTTCAACGATACCTTTAGCTTAACCGCAGGTGGCGAATTTGATATTCGACTCTCGTAGAATCTCTCCAGCTAGAATGGCCAATTCATCCGTGGATAAGCAGTCAAGACACACTGGAAGGGAATCAAGGAAGGCATCCGGTACCGAAGCCCTAATTGGAACCTTTGGATCCCTTAACCCTAATCTTAATTCTAGAAGACGCTTGCCATGTGAATAAGCGGGTCACTGATGAGCTGCTCTAGTTCATGGATAGCATGACTTTAGCACGCCGCAAGTCATCCAAAGCTCGTTTTAATCATGGGTTGGTTAACATGGTAGTGTGGAATAGGCTGAAAGGAATTTGTCATTTGTGTTTGGGCACATCAACATTGCGAGATTGGGTAGAGCTGTCGCCGTGTCAAATCAGAGGAAATCCGCCTCAATTGTAGTATCAGCCTGGTTAATTGAAGAGGCTAAAAAGATCAATGAATGTTTTCTTAATAGTTGTGTTCAATCTCTCCAAAAGAGCATTACAGTTTCGACTCGTGGAATTCATGATGTATGATATTGTCGGTTCGCTGACTCTCGAGCTCCTCATTCATGTTGTGGAGGATTTTAGATCTGGAAGATATTGCCCGCAACCAAAGGGTGCGTATCCTTAGTTCGACATCATAAGTCAGCCCTCCATCCTGACGGGGCTTAGGTCTCCAAGCAATGGCGTACGATCTTCTCGTCCAATACAATCTTCGATGGCGGGCTGACTTGCTGAATGCGAACCCCGTCAAGACTGCCTTTCTTCCCTGGCCAGAGCGTTGGCGCAATATTCCCTATGTTATCCAGTACCGTTCACGCCAATTGTGCTATGAAATTCCGGGACGTAACGAAGTCGAGATGCTGAATCTCGAGACTGGAGAGAAATCTACATGGGCCCCCGAAGCAGGCTGGTTAGTCCATCGAATTCGCCTATCCGATCGCCATATTGTTACTCTTTCTTCAACAATAGGGTAAGTAAGGGGAGCAAAAATTTATTCTGTTGGCTATGTAATCGGTGGCCGGCTGATCGTGTCGTTATGATTGACAGGGGTACCGTCGCTTTGACAGCGTGGAATATACATACAAAACAGAAACTCAACCAACACCTACCTTCTCCCGAATCTTTTTATTGTACAATCATCGAAGACAAAGTGCTCATTGGCCCCTGGTGTAAAACGGAGCAGTTCCCCGTCTACGTTGGGATTTGTATTTGAACCGTATCGAGGAGATTGGAAACTTTTCCAACCTCATACTGCGCCATCTGGACGTGGCCCGTAGCGTCCTGGTGGCGTTCGAGGTCAATCTCGCAATACACCCACCAGAGGTTCAGCAGACAAAGTGGAAGACGACCACGAGGCAACGGCTGGAGAAGAGAACCTTCTCCATGCCGATGCCGGCAAATCACCCAATGCGCCTGGATCGTTTTTTCGTTTTTCCGGGCGACAACTTTGTCGTCTCTTGCAAAAACACGGTGACTCAGCTCCTCCTCGGATGCCGCCGTTCCCTCTTGAGGTACTTTGCCACGATACACCTAAAGTATGACTACGACATCGATCGGTTCGGCGTTCAGTGGATTGACTGTGCTAAGCCCAACGGGAGAAGGGGCGTGTTCCCCTGTGCTTATTTGGGAAGAAATCTGATATATCGCATCAGCGTTTGGGATAGGGATCTTTTCGTTCACAACATCACCACTGGCAAAGCATCTCTGCACTCGATAGAGGAGCCAGTACGTGAAGAATTTGGAGATCTTCTTCGTGTCTGGGATTGGGACTTAGACCAAAATCGTGTCAGGCTCTTTGGTGACAGTGAGGTCTTTGGCTTTATCTTCAAGAAGGGTATTCGGCTCTGGGTTTTCAACCCAAATTTTGTCCCGGCCCCATTCCAGGCGGAGCATCTCCAATGACGGCGGAGCAAGAAATCGTCCGTTATCAGCCGCTGACAATGCTTCCACCCTCTCCGTGATCTGACTGTTTACATCATCCTATGATGCAGGCGCTATGGTAGATGCCCTATTATTTCCGAAACTTCAACGGCCGCCTAATTACTGTCTTGTGAGATGGATTTCTTGGGAAACGGCTACTGTATTGTAACCAGCGTCTCTTTCCTATTCCCAGTTGCTTGATGTAGAGGCGTTTCTGAATATATCCACCATGAACGGCTCTCATTCCGCTTCTGCCGTAGATGATGGGCTTGGATTTCAATACTTGTCTGAATCAGTTCTCGAAAGGTTTTCGATATTGATAGGCATTGCATGTTGACAAGCATCATTGAGGATTGCGCCTGTCTTAGCCCTAACTGCAAGGAATCGAATTTCTTCCCAGAGAGTTGGAAACTGAACGCGAAACTGCAAAATCTCTCGTAACCCCCCCAATCCTATATTTTTCCAGCAACGCGCTACTCTATTCTTCGGATTCATCCTTCCAGGCACATTGGGAACAACTATCATCCAAATGCATGAAGAGTAGAGACATTCATCTTCTCGTGGAAACATCCAAGCAGATCTTTTATGGCTAGGGTTTGTCGCACCACTTCCACTCCCTACATAGAGCGGTGTTCATGCCCTCTGTGGTATGCAGGATAGGTAGGTAGGTAGTTTGGCCAATCCCTCCTTTACGAGCCACACCATGTTTCGTTTGGTGTTTGTTGTCCCTCCGGCAAGGATGCATTGTCCTGTGCATTTCTTCGCTGCGTGTTCACTGAGGATTTTCTTGACGTTTGAGTCTACACTGACAGGCTCGAGAATATCGTTCGTATAACGGTTACGCTATAAGTTGGTTCCATTCTTACAGGCAAGTTGAAGCTGAAAGAGTAGTGCTCCGTTTTTTCTTGCGGAAGCCATAGTACTGTCTATTGCCTTGAGCTCTCATGAAGCAGCTCCTTAATATCTTATCAATACTCGTCCAGAGCCAACATTTAACTTGAAATCAATGGCCTCATATGCGTTGCTATGACTGCATGCTTTCTCATACCAACATTGTTCGTCCTAATTCTTCATATCGGCGTCGTGCCGAAATCCTATTAGGCTATACATATTCGCGTCTGAAGACATCATACCGGCCCTCTGTACTGCTAATCATGCTGACTTGAGTGATCTACCTCCGGATAACCAAACTTCACGTGAAGCTGCCCAGCCTGTCGACCATGCCCTCCGTGCGGTACTTGTGCATCACCTGTCGCTCTTCCTCAGTCAACTGTCGTACGCGCCGACGAATCTGCAGGGGATTCAACATGGTGCGAAGCCGCAGAGGGATTGTTATGGAGCTCAATGTGGCCCTTTCGATCGGGGACATGTCGCCGGCCCCGTCAACGGAGGGGAGGAATCCATGAGCGTTAACTCGGGAAATCACTGGCGAGCACACGTCCTCCAGCTTTGATTTCCAAAGATCTTTGCCACTGCTTCGTACAACCTCGCTCACGGTCTCGCGGCTTCTCGATCCACCACGTTTGGCGCGACCTATGGGATGGCACTGGGATGCAGTGCCCGGCAAACCTTTTCTTTCACCGTTCAAAATAAGGGTCTCTAGCTTTGTTTCCTGGCGGCCGACTGGCCTAGCCTGAGATTTTTTATCCTGCCGCACATCGGCGACTTTTTGATTGGAGGTGTTGCCACTTCATTCTACATTAGCCTCACCGTTTACTATGAACCGGTCGAAAAATAACTTACTTGACCCTATCCGTTGCGGCTCCGAGACCGTATGTGTGAGTTTCTTGTTCCGGAAAGCGCCGCGTATCATTGGGCTTTTGATTTGCATCAGCCACGGTCCGCAGATCTGCTCGACCGATATCTCGTTGCGATAGGTAATGTTCCGTGACTCGAGTGAGCTCTTCGAGGAGGCTATCCACATGTTCTCCTCGCCTTGCAGCATCTTCAATCCTTTGATGGAAACGACTGATTTCCTCGAGTATGCTGCCCTGGATGCCCGTACAGTTTTGGCCATCGGTTGTGGACTCTGCCATTGGATTGCTCGTTGCTTCGTTGGATAGAACTGCCAGATTCAACCACGACTCCATACCAGGCACACCGTATGAGATGCCAGCACCGCATGGGCTATCCGTGTATAGGCCAACGTTAGGCATCATGGAGCTTACCAATGGTAGTTGCCAATGCATTCTTCCTTCTTGTGCATACGTAAAGCCAACTGTGGGAAAATCGCCCATTGGTAGAGCAGTGACATTACCCGACATGATACGGCTGTTGATATCTGCCGCCGCGGTCTCTTGGCCATTTGTGTGACCTTGTTTCAACATTGACATCTGCTCAACAGCGGGCGGGGTGAACCGGAGACTGGATTGCAGATGTTCCTTGTATCGTCTCGCTGCATCCAGCTCGCGTACGAGGGTCTTTCGCTGCTCAACAAGTTGCTCCTTTGTAGCAGGGTCGAGCTCAAAGGTATGGATAGCCATGTATCGGTCCAGATTGGCCAGTTGGGAGGAGAGGTTCTCATGTTCCTTTGTCACATCTTGCAGCGACTGCTGCGTAGTAGCGAAGTCCGAGAAGAAACCCGGAGTAGTGGCCGGATACGGGCCCGTAGGGACTGGAAGCGCCGGTGTGATGTTTGTCGTACCAGAAGCTGAAAATGGTCCCCCAGCTACGAAGGGCGAGCTCGCCGAGGCAACTCCTGAACTCAACTTGATCCTATTCACTGCGTCTGTGACAGAGGGTACGATTCCCTGAGCAAATTGCTGAGCCGCCAGCAAGGCTGGAGTTGCACTCGGGAGCCATCCTAAGTGATCAACAGGGTAGGAAGGAAACGCAATGGTCGGTTGATGCTGAAACGGCTCTTGGGCGCCGGGACCCAGTTGCGGCAGAGAGTAACCTCCAGGCATCATTGGCCATGGTTGTGGATAGTAAATCGGGGCGCTAACTATCGGTACCTGATCAAATCCTGCAGTTGCTGCTGTTTCCATGCCAGAGAGCGTTCTAGATGATTCCTTCGATGACTCCTGGGCCATTTTCGATGTATTTGATGAGGAACCATTTGTGCTGGAAAGGTCAGACGAGGACCGGGTCGTCGAGCTACTTGATGACACCGTTGTTTTGTTCTTTACGCCTCCTACGGAGCTGTCCTTCTTTAGATCCTCGTCACCTGCCTTCTTTGAAAGCGGCTTGAATTCCGGAATTGGTAGAGTTTCATTCATAGGCACGATTCGGCCGGCAGCGGTCACTCGCTGGTGTTTTGGAGATGTGTGTTCTTTCAGAAACTGAGCGAAACCCGAATCAGTGTGAGCTGAATTTGACTGCGGTGTGCTCTGAGGCTGGCGGATCAGATGTTGAGGTGGCTCATCCGAAACCGCAGTGTTAGACCGAGACTTGTACCGACGAAGCAAGTTGTCTGGCACGATCAGCACTGTGCAGCTCCCTCGTGGTCGGCCGTTCCCAGGGACTCACTTTCAATGGCATGGATGCTGAACCGGCCAATGTCTATGGAACCATGCTCTCGCATGGTGAGGAGCTTCGGAATTCCATATCGCAGCTCCATAGTCAGCAATACTTGAAAGACGTGGGTAAGATGAATGGCCGAGGTGTCAACTACGAGCCACAACTGAGCACGCAGGCGAGACGCACGTAGAATAGGGGCAGCTTGATGAGAACGAGCAGACGGAGAGTTGAGGACAATAGGGCCAGATCCAGTTGACTTGGTTGTTTATGATTCGAGGAAGGAGCAACGTTGTTTTTTTCTGTTGTTTTCCTGTGGAGGAAACTGCTACCCTACACCTTGTTGTCCATCTTTCCTTTTTCCTACACAGTCTCACGTGGCCGGACGGGCTCAGAATCCAAAATCACCTCATCGCCATTGTCTGCCGGCTCTGAAATCGTAGTCGAAACATTCTTGTGTTCCATCTCCCAACTACCAGTGCGCTCATGCCCTTTGGTAGCCCCCCCGGGACGTCTTCCAGTAGTGTTACCAGGGATGTCGAAATTGGCCACGGCTGGAGTGAAGCTGACATCTGGATCACTCGCCATTTTCTGACTTCCTCTGAATCCTCCAGAACCAGAGACTTTCAGTCGGCGACGGATGCGGGACTTGAATAGCCAGACAATCAGAGCGAGGAGAGAAACCGCCACCAGAGCCGCTGCGGCACCGACACCGCCGGCTCCGGCAAGCCCTAGACCACTTTGCTTGAATGTCACGGAAGGAATGGCTCCTTGGCAGAAGATGGCAGTGCTGCCGCAGGATAGGCACCATTCTTCAGTAGACGAGACGAGAATCTGCGCGAGCATTTGCCGGAATTCGGTAAATGAAAGGTAGCTCCGGCTAGGACCGTTGCCGAATAACGCATGAAGCTGAAATGGAGCATCCGTTGCTGAACCGTTGCGGAAATAGAAACGGACAAACAAGTCCGAGGCCTCTGGATAGACCGTGTCTAGAGACGTGTTCACGCTGTAGAGCTCAAAGATGAAGGAGGAGCCCAGGTCGGGAACACTGGCAAAGTACGAATTGGCCGAGGAAGGCAGCAGAGCTAGGGCAGCGAGGGATATTGCTGGCTCAACATCGCCAAAGACCATCGTCATTTTCGCAATCGATCCTTGCGACGCGATGTTCTGTTCGAACGACCGAAGGATCAGCTGGGAGAGTGTACGGCCTGCGATTGTGCTCATAGATGGCTCAGACGCAGAGGCGCTTGAAACATTGGCATTGGTTGCTAGCATGTACTGATCTGCCAGAGCTCTTGCGCGCTGGTAGTCTTCAGCAGACAGCAATTCTGGCATTGCGGCATCATGTGTCAACTGGTATTGCAAATATCGAAAAATTCCATAGGCGTTGTCGTATCCCACTTCGGCTTCAGAAAACTCTTTATGAAGAACCTTGTTGTACAGATTGGTATAGAATCCGGCAGTTTCTGATCGAAGCTGCTGGGCCTCCGTGCTCTGCTCGTATCGGCGCCTGTGTCTCTGGTACGATCCACACCCGAGATGGCCGGAGATGAGGATAGAGCTAGGATCGCTGAGGCCTGGGACGCGGATACGAGGGTACTGGTAGCCTCCAAGAGGCGCACGAACAACAGAACCGTTCGCTAGAAGAGCGAAATCATCTGCGGTGGAATCGTTCAAAAATGCATCTGGCGGATAGAGTCCTTGCATGAATGCCAGCGCTGAGGCTTGAGAAGCATAGTCAGGGGCCGAATATACTTGTACTTGGTCGGCTTCGAGTCGAAATTGTGAGATTCCCATGATTGGGTTTTCATCCACAGCCGTGTCGTTGGAGGTGTCTCTCCTACCATCCACGTAGCGGCGGCGGAATAGTCTGCCAATGTCGTACAGATTCCGCGCACCCAGGGGCGTCAATACCCCAGCTTGTGGGAAGACAGCTGCAGTATTATCACCGTGGATATTGAAGCTGAATACTGCCCAAAGTGTTTCCATCCCCTGAGCGGAAGCTATCACCGCGAGGGAGACGATAGAGGTCCGGAGCAGCTTGGCACACATCACTGAATACGGAGAACGCTGTGTCAAGTGCACTCAAGGCCAGCCCTCGAGGAAGACTGAGAGTTGAATTTTTCGACTAACATCTCACAACAAGTGAGCGAGGTTGATACTAATAGCTTATCCTAATAAGACGATCGTAGATGTCAGACAGTAGTCATTCTCATGGCCAGAGTTCCGTCGTTGCCCGAGCCATGAGGCACGGTCTCGCCTTCAGCCATGATGCTTCTGAACCACAGATGTTAGCCAATCCCTGATTTCGCAATACTACTAAGCAGCTGCAAAACTTCGGAGTCCAGCCTTTACGGCCATATATGACAGCATTGACAGGCGAGAATTCGAAAGAAACAATGGCAATTAGACGAATCCGGAGGGCATCGTTGTAAAATGTCAACGAGTAAGTAGCAGAGGCTTGTGGGCTGGTCCATATCTGGACCTTGGATCACTCCATAAGTCTCGACGGCGTGCAAATGATCAAGTCAACCGTTACATTTCCTTGAGAGGTGTGGATAGTGACGTCACTAACTGCCATTCACTGCCTGCAAGGGACGACAGCTCTTGATGCCTGGGGTGTCAAAATCATGTGCCTTGCGCCAAGCTGCTAGAAGTCCGTGTGGAGATGGAACACGCGTTCATTGGCCAATCGTATCCGAAACGGCCGAAGATCCGAGGTGCAGAAATTTCCTCCACCAGCCGCTCTTCCCAAACCCTACTCCTGCGCCCTACCCCTAAGCCCTCATTTCTCATCTTGGACATCGAGTCATCCGGTCCTATCGTATCAATTGAGGGCTCACCCCGGTGAGTCCCAGTGGCCCGTCACCATGTCGGCAGACGTGCAGTCTGTGTCGCCTCCTTCCGGCAATGAGATTTCCGGTAAGTCCTTGCGTGCTCTGTATCTCAGTTGTTTCCCCCTTTGTTGCGTTGCTGGGTGTTGCGGTCGCGACATCTGCGTCGGCAAATGACGCTACTCCGCAGACCAATCTATATCTGCGACTCAGCAACTTACAACTGTTCCAGACTCGGCTACTACCGAGAAACCCACGCATCCCCTTGAGACCTCGCCCGACGCTGAATCACCTCGTGCTCATAAAAAGCGCCGAACGGAAAATGGACTGGATGAGCTGCAAACTTCCAAGCCCGAGACCGGCAGTGCGCCGGGGGCACCATCTGAGCGGTCCAGCTCAGCGCCCGAACTTCCTCGGGCTGGCAGCCAGGAGGTGGCCAGTGGAGATCTAGCCGACCGGAACGCGCCCGATCCGGAAGTCGCTGCAGCCTACGGGAACATTATGGATCGTGCGGAACGCCTGGAGGAACAGTATGCGCGAGATAAGGCCGAGTCATCGAAACCGGTCACCTTTGTGAAGGCGAGCTTGTCGCTGAAAATTCAGAGTTTGCCAATCCTCGATAACTTGGTATGCGGGTTTTCTGCTCTACGGTGCTGCTCAGTACTGACACCACCACTCCTCAGTCCACTCAAATCCTCTCTCTGCTCGCCAAGTCCTCCTACCAGGATATTACTTCCTTCGTCTCGGAGCCGGATTCAGAGAATGGCCAGGCTTACGCGACCATGCGCTCTCTCTTTGACCACACCAAGCGCGTGTATTCAACAAAGAGTGCGTTCCTGTCGCCGACGGAGCTTGATCTTACAGAGCCGCATCAAGTCGACATCATCCGCAAAGCCAACCTCGCTTCGTTTGTTTCCAGCATCTTCGGTTCGCAGGAAATCAGTTTCGCCGAATTGAATGACCATTTCCTGGACGTGTTCGTCCCGGAGGGAGGCCGTCTCCTCAAGGTTCAAGGTGCATTGTTCCTGGAACTCAAGACACAGGCTTTCATTGCCTCCCTGAACAATGGAACGCGCACCAGAACCGACATTCTGTTCGAGCTTTTCCCCGACAACATCGAGCAACAGTTGCTCTCAAGACGCCTTGGATCACGGCAGCTTGCACCTAGTGAGGCTGATTTCGTCAAGCGGCTTCGGTCCCGGCGCGACATTCTTCTCAACGATATCAATAATGAGGAAGCGATGCGCGCACTTCCAGACAAATACCACTGGGAGGACTTCCTGAGGGATCTTAGTACCTACATTAGCAAAAACTTTGACGTCATCAACAACTATTCGGTACGTGTTTGGATTCGCCATCCGTCCGTGGGCCAGGCTGGCTAACTCAACACAGTCACGCAAGCAGACAAGAGGACGCCAGACTTCGACAGCAGAGCATCACGAGCCTCCTGGCGCACCGCTCGAGAGCCAGTTCACTGTCTCGACGCAGCCTCCAGAAGTGCCTGCTGATCGCAACAGTCATGGCGACCTCGTCGCGCGCGCTGCGCGGGCAGCTCAAATCGCCTTGCAGGGTCATGGTATTCGGAAGTCGCAGCAGTCACAGCAACAGGCTCACGCGCAACAGACGGTGCCGTCCACCTCGCACTCTGCGCATAGCACCCCGGCTCCGCAGACAGCACCAGGCCAGGTACACGGCCAAGCTTATTCTCAGAGTCCTACTCCGGGTGCCCAGCAACCTTCGCAGCTCACCTTCCAGCACACGACGGTTCCGTCTCAGAATTTCCAGCAGTACACGCCGCCGCAGAATAACACAGATAATGCCAACAACAAGGCAAACGACCCGGTCAACAACTACGGGTATATGCCGGGTGTTCCACATTATTCTCAATCCCAGCCGACGCAAGTCCTCTACGAGCGCGCTCGCCAGGCGGCCAGTGCAAAGTCTACGTCCTCCAACCGCCGGTCGGGCTTGCCCAGTCAGCGTCGGCCATGGACTACGGAGGAAGAGAATGCCCTCATGGCCGGGCTGGATCGTGTCAAGGGCCCTCATTGGAGCCAGATTCTCGCCATGTTTGGGCCTGGCGGCACCATCAGCGAAGCCTTGAAGGATCGTAACCAGGTGCAGCTCAAGGACAAGGCGAGAAACCTGAAGCTCTTCTTCCTGAAGAGCGGCATCGAAGTCCCATACTATCTCAAGTTCGTGACTGGCGAGTTGAAGACGCGTGCCCCGGGCCAGGCTGCGAAAAGGGAAGCCCGCGAACAACAGAAGAAGCAGAATATGCAAGACAAAGCCCACGTGGAGGGTATCGAAGGCATGATGGCGCTGGCTGGTGCCAATGGTGGCGGACAGGGCGGCTCACAACCTGGTGCACAGCCCGGCATGCAAGCCAGCGCTCCACCTGGCATGCAACCTGCAGGCGTTCCGCAAGCTGGAATTCCGCAGGCCGGGGTTCCGCAAGCCGGAGTCCCCCCGGGGCCTGCCACACACAGCCAGTCTCCATCACCCAGCGTGCAGTCGGCTGTACAGCCGGGTGTGCAACCCGGTGTACAACCGGGTCCTGCTCAGCAGCCTGTGATGAGCCAGGCTGAAGAGCAGAACCTGATCCAGACGTTGGGCCAGGAAGTGCATGGCAACATGATGGGCCAGCCTCAGACGCAAGAGCCAGTTAAGACCGAGATGCCCACTCAGTAACTTGTTTTCCATTGCAAGGAGTTGATGGAGTTATTTGCTGTTATTGGCGCAGGTGGGATAGTTTGTGAACGCTTTCTGTACCAGTCATCGTCTCGACACCGTCGAATTTACGGGTCTACGAGCTCAGTCCTCGTCGCTGTCTCATAACTCTCAACTTCCAAATCAAGTGCAAAGTAGTTACTCGTAATTTCCGGCTGTTCTGTATAGTCCTGTGGGTGATGGATGTACTCATAGCTGAGTCTCCGCGTGCCAAGACATGAGTTCCTGCCAGGAGATTCAGGCCACTGAAACCTTCACTTTGTACCACCATCAAACGACCAAACAAAAGATCAGGACAGCAAATCAGACGAGGAAGCGGTATTTTCAGGGTAATTTTCGTTCGTTTCCTGTCTGGGTGCCTGACAAAGGGGAAAAAAGCAAATCAGAACGGACAATACGCATCGTGTCTATCGATTAAACATGTCTGATCCTTCATCGACTCAACCACTTTCTTCACAGGAGCAGCAACAACAACAGCCAGCTCCTTCACAACAGTCACAAACAGAACCATCACAGTCACAAGACCCAGCAACAACTGATCCGCAGAGCAGCAATCCGAACCCGAGCGGATCGGGGGAAAGTGTGCAGGTGAAGACCGAGCAAGATCAGGACGACCTTGCGGGGGATGATATCGACGCCGCGGTGGAGCAGGATATCAATATGAACGTGTCGGGGAATGCTGCGGCTGGCAGCGATGCAGCCGGGCATGCTCCTGACGGGACAGCATCGCTGCCGACGGGAATCGAAGCGCCGGGGAATCCCGTCGCGGCGTTCGCAGGGGCTCCGCCGACTAAGAAGGAAAGCAGTTTGCGGGAGTTTTTGTCGAAGATGGATGAATATGCGCCTATTGTACGTTGGCCTTGTCTTTCTCCTCCATCTGATTTGGTTTCGAATATATGACGCTGATTCTGGTTTTTCTGTTTAGATCCCTGATGCCGTTACGGCTCATTACCTGACAGTTGCTGGTCTTCCGCCACCGGGTAACGGGCCGAATCAGACTCCGCCACATCTCGCACGCCTGCTGGCGCTGGCAACGCAGAAGTTCATCGCAGACATCGCGGCCGATGCGTACCAGTACTCCCGGATTCGGGCGTCCAACAGCTCCAACGCGAACAACCCGATGGGTGGGCTCAGTGCCGCAACGGCGCTCAACATGCCCGGTACGGGCGCCGGCGGCCCCGGTGGTGGCGAGACAGGCAAGGGCAAGGCAAACACCACATTGGGAGTCCAGCGACCCGGATATGGCGGTGGAGGACAGGGAGGCTCCGGTCAAGGCCGCACCGTGCTCACAATGGAAGATCTCGGGATGGCCGTTGCGGAGTATGGTGTTAGCGTCAAGCGGGGAGAGTTTTACCGGTGATGGATCCTTCTTTCATTTGATGATACAGCTGCTTTTCTATTGCTATGCTCTTTCTACGGATGGTCGGACTGGCTGGCGCAGGGCTCTTTCCGTTTTATGTATCATATCATACACATCTGGGATAATTGGCGTTGAGGATGCGAAACGAACAAATTTTATCCAACAATATCAACAAAGATATAATGTACAGACAGAATGAACCACCCAACACCATTCCCAGTCTCTCCCAGTGTATTTTCGAGAAATCATGCCCGATTACTTGTTCTTCGTCTGCTTGTACGTAAACCGCTTTCTCGTCCTACACCATAATAACCCATCAGCATACCACCCCGGAAGCCTTTTTCTCGAAGGGAAGGAAAAACATACGGGACAAACTCCCCCAACTTCCTACCAACCATCTCCTCTGTTATCGTGATTTCCTGATAATCCTTCCCATTATGCACGGCGAACCGCAGCCCGACGAAATTCGGCAGGATCGTTGCCGCGCGTGCCTGTGTGCGGATTGCAGGAGTACCCGGCGGAGGGGGGATTTGGCGGGGGAGTGGGAGACTGTATATTCAGTGAAATTTCGTAGTTAGTTTGAGAGAATGTTCCTTTTGATGCGTATCTCGAAGTTTTCTGAGGTAAGACGTACGGGACGATGTTGGGTCCTGGTGTTGTGGTTAGTCAATTGCGTTTATCAACCATTGATGGGTTGTGTGATTCTGGCTTGGATTGCAAAATAGCTTACCTTTCCACACGGACCGTTTTAGAAGAACTCTTGTTGGATGCATGGTGTCTGCTGGTCTGTCTGTCCGTCGTTGTCGTAAGAGAAAGTTGCTGCTCAAATGCCGTCGTCGATAAGCCGATTACATAATCACGCAACTAGCTAACAAACTAGCCTCAGATGCCAGTTGACTTCAGCCTCAATGCATATGCATAGTATCTATTGGAAACCTAGCCTACATGAGTTCTATTACAGTCATAGATCCCCGAGCTGCCAGCACTCGGCTATCCATCTCTAGATAATTCCTCCATGATCCTGAGTAGATTCCGCACGCCCATCAGCACGTTCTCGTCCGGGCCCTGGCCGGGAGTCCAGCGCGCATGTGCAAAGTCAATCAACCGTAGGTCGTGAACCTTGATAACAGGTTCGTCATCATCATCGTCATCCTCAATGTCGCCAATCTCGCCGATCGTCTGGGGATCGATCTGGATGTTCACTGGTCCGTTACCGTCACCAGTTGACAGAGTGCCGCCTGGTGTGAGACCCGGTATGGGGATACCGTCGTCTTCTTCCTCCTCTTCCTCTTCTTCCTCTTCGTCTTTGCTTGCCTGTTCCTGTTTCCGCTCTTTTCTCTTCTTTTCTTCCTCTAGGGCTGCCTCCAGTGCGTCAGGGTCGCCTTCGTAAATGATTAACACGCTGGATGAATACATCCGGCTCTCTTCCGTCTCCAGGACGTGCTGTACGGCGCGCAGCTCCTCCACCAACCGCGATGCAATCAGCTTGGACCGGTCGACTTTCCCCATCTTGGCTCCGGCCAGAAAGGTCCTCAGGCCTTCCTTCACGTTGTCCGCCGTGAATGTCCGCCCGTACCATTTGTCGTAACGCCGGTAGCCATTCTTCTCAACTACCTCACCCTGCGGCCGCTCGCAGCCTTCATGTCGTGTGAGGTATGGATTGGTGAACTCAGTCGGCTCGGCCGCACCATCGCCAACCCAGACTTTCATTCCCGCAATACGGAAACCGAGTGTCGAGCTCGTGGTCTCTTTGGAAACGGCATCCAGCTTAGCTCGCTTGGCCGGCGGCGCGTCGTCGGCCCACAGACGAGCTCCTAGCTTGATATCCAGAACATTCGGCCGCTTGAAGCCATCTGCGACGTTCTCCAGCACAATGGAGATTCCTGTTTCCAACTTTTTACCCCCGGAGGGTGTCCAAGAGGCTTCATCGGAGGCGGGAGTGGCAGGGGTCTGCGTCGCAGATTGCGGCGCGGACGTGGACGACGACTCTTGGGATTGAACTGCAATGGCGCCTTGTTGTTGAGCGGCAGCAAGGGAGATCTGCTGCTGCTGGGTATCGCCGGACGACAACGTGCCAAACCATTGTGGCATGAATGCCCTGAACTTGGGATGGTATACGCTCGATTCATAGAACTCCACCTCCTGGGTGGTACATGGCTTGGCTATGAGCGTACCCGATTGGTGACAGAGAAGCCCATCACTAGAGACGAGGCGCGTCATTAGCCATGTCGCGAAAAGAAAAAAAAAAATAATTATGGACGAGATCAAATAAACTCACTGTCCAGCAGCGGCATGTGCAAAGTCATCCTTGAAACTGCTGGTGTCCAAAACCGGGCCTTTGTGACTATCCGATTTTGCCGGCAGCGTCATTTTCTCTCCAAGCAAAATCACGAATGGGCCATTTAACCTGAGAGCCTAAGAAAGCTATGACGACATGGTGTAGGTCGAAGAACGAAGCAAAACAAAAGCCGACTCGGACTTGAGATCGTGGGGAGTTATTTTTTTTTAAAAAATAGTGCGATGTGACCACCGGATGGGAGGAGTCGGGGGTATGCGGCACTGGTCGTCAAGCCATGCCCAGTCGCAAACACGATGGAGTTGTTGGCCGTTCGGGATGCTGATTGCTGGCCGCCAGCAACGGCGGTCAGCCAGCCTAATTTCACTGGTCTGACTCCGACTGGGGAAACCTCGGAACCGGCAGTGGGGAGCCGAATTGCGCATTCATAATCAGATCCGTGTCACGTGATTATAATCTAGCTGGATTAGGATTGGTCCGGTGGTTAGGGACACCCTAGGGCGAGCTGCAGGATGGCTGGCCCCTAACTTCCTCTCCATTTATGGAGGCCAACGAGTAACCTGTTTCCGCAGCGTCCTTCACAAGTCACAACTGCTGACTGGATCGCTAGATGCATGTCTCGAAATGTGCCGAAGCCACTCGCTCAAGGAGAAACGACTACTAAATTTAACTACCTCTGCTCGTACAGTTGAATTTGTATTGAAGCGCCTCTGCCCCGAAATACTTGATTCGTACAACGGTCATCACGTGACTTGGTGTACCGACTGCTCCGTACCGAGCCCTTGTCGAAAACTTACCACAGTTACAGTTTCGTAGTGCATTGAACACGCTGTTCAGGATACGAAACTGCCAGCTGGGAGCAAAGACTGCAGCTCAGCAAGCAGTTGCGACGGAACCCCAGTCTAATAACCCCCCCCCGGGGCAATGCTTGCATTCCGCCCACCAAGAGACGAAGGCAACCGGGCTTTCGAACAATATGAATGAAGGAGTACCTATAACTGGTTGTCATAGGCTTGCTCCCTTGGCCCTTTTAGCATATGCCAATTAATCTGAAAATCCGTAGATGTCCCCCTAGCTAGATTCTCTAACTCGCGTAGTCCAGGCTGTGTGTCGAAATTCCGAGGTCTAACCACGCGTTCCCTTGGTAACAGCTCTTTCAGTCCGAATACCAAGCTTGGAGGCCCGAAGTTGGGGTGACGACAGTCGACACCTTCATGCACCAAAATCCATAGCCAAACCCCTCTAATTGAAGGGTTCTTTAATACAGTAATGGCCAATTGAGTCTAGAAATGACAGTGAAACGAGATTTCAGATCGTAGAAGTTATATTACATCTTTGCGGAGGTACCGTACAGTTAAAAACATCAATCATTCATAACCAGGCAGTGTACAGTCTAGGAGTCACTGAACAGACACAATCGCCTTGCAATGAACTCAAACCATAGCGAATGGCCGAACACCCAACAAATGCCCATCCATGCAGTAAGACCAGTCCTTGGTATCATGCCATCAAAAATCAAACATCAAAGTACAGGAACTCCCAAGCCATGCAAAACGCTCCAGGCGCACAAAAGTCACTCCCTCTAAAGAAAACGACCGTTTCCTCCCATCTATGCAACCCAAGATGCAGAAAACACAAACATGCCAAATTCCACGCGCGACAACAATGAAATAAATCAAGCCAAAGAGAAATGACAGTCAAAGAAAATACAAGGAAACAGGCCCTCACTGAACTCACTCATACCGCTTCCACTCCTCGTCGTTCAGCCGCAAATCGACATCCCGCGGATATCCCATATTCCCCTCGCGCAGTAGCTGCAACTTCCTCTCGCGCCAGCGATTCTCCGCCTCGTAGCGCCTTAGCGCCACGGTTTTTAGCATGCGGAAGTCGTCGTTGAGGACGGCCTCGCGGAACCGGGCGCGCATGCGAGGCGAGTAGAGCTGGCAGCTAGCCTCGCGGCAGCGGTTCGGCGCCGAGCCCGGGAGAAGGCGCGCCGAGCGGGAGACCATGCGCGCGATGGGCTTGTGGGCGGCGGCCAGCGGGCGGACCACATCGTCGTAACAGTCCTCGCAGATGGAGAACTCGGGCAGTTCCGGGATGTAGTGCCAGGTGCTGAGGATGAGGCGGTCGCGGCGGCAGTCACGCAGGCGGCACTTTCGCCGCACGTAGTCTACAAAGCGGCTGTAGTCCGGCGTGGTGGGCCGCCCGTTGCGCTGACACTCGTTGGCGGCGGCGTCAAGCAGATCCAGGTACTGCACGAAGCGTGGACTCTCGGTTGACAGATCGCAGACGCGCTCCGTCTTCCCCGGCTGCCGGCGGAAGATGTGCTCGATAGGCGGCATCAGGATCCGAATATTGCGCACGCATGCGCCGCATGCGGCAAATTTGGACACGTTTTCGCCCGTCTCTGGGTCAATGATGCGGTACCATGTCCGGATCACGCTGCGACGTCCATAGCATGGGCTTGTGCCAGATGGCGGCTTGGTGATTTCATACAACATGTCCAAGTGGTTGTAACCCTTCTTGATGGTCTGGATCCAGGCCAGCCTCGTCCAGGGCTCACTCAGCGAGCAGCGAATGGGGACTTCCGCCGGATGGCGAAGGCTAGGAATGAACAGGTCCCTGAAACGCGAGTTGCCAATTTGGTTCATGCACCCCGGGCAAATGTTCAAGTGAGTCAGGCCTTTGATGGTGTACCAGTCCTGGAAGCCAGCCACGGGAATGGACCGCTGGCACGGCCGAAGAAGGAGTCCTTCCGGGATGGCGGGTTGTTTGGGAGGGGCCTGCTGTCTGTGCAACCTGGATTGAGAGGAACGGGGGCTACGGTCCGCGGGCTTTGTATCCTCGGCAAATGTCACTGCGCGACGGCCGCGCTTACGGATCCGTGAACCAGAACTCTCATCCGGAGAAGTGGAAGAACGCAGCTTGCTACCTCGGCTTATGGGCATCCCATCGGAATAACACTCACCGCCGGCATCATCAGTCAATCCTCCATAGGAAAAGAGCTTGGAGCTTCCAGACAGTGAGCTCTTCAATTCCGGTAGCTCTCCGTCTGAGGGTGACTTGACTGAGCTGGGACGCGACTCCGGGTCGGTCACGGACGGTTGAGGAGCCACATCGGACCGATCGCGGCTGAGTGTCTCGGGAGTCTGGCCAGAGGTCTGGCCGGCAGCTTTTTGTTCTCTGCGCTGTCGTAGCTTCTGTTCAATCAGCTCTGCCACTGTGGGGCGCTTCCGGGATCTGGATGGTTTCCCTACTGTTCCTTCAGGCTGGGGCTTTCCGGGTGAGGGCCGTTCCGACTTGGAGCCGCCGACTGGCGGGAAATCCTGGTTTCCATTGGAAGACTTGGGGTTGTCAACCACGGGGTTTGCGGGGGGCGGGGTGGCTGGGCCCGGGGTGTCCCTTGAGGATGCGCTGGTGAGGGAGGGATTTGATGACTCCGACCGGGGCGGGGGTTCAACAGCCAACAAGACGGGATACTGATCAACAGTACCCCTTTCACAGGCGCCTTCGTAGCCGGGCTTCTCACCGATCAACGACAGGCCGCCTATCTCCCTGGACAAGGATTCCCATTCATCTTCCACCAGAGGCATCGGCGGCCTCCGCGGCTGGGTGTGCCAAAACGACGCCATTGTAGTTCACCTCGAAACCAGCGAGGAGTAAAAACAACGGCCAACAGTAACAACAGCACGCACGCAACTCGCGAGACGGATCGCGATCGTACGTCGGGGATCAAGAGGTCACTGTCGCATTCGAAAATGAAGTCTCAGAATTGTCGTCAGGCAAGACACACATTTCTTTTTTTTTCCTTTGCGGGGTTGAGGAGACGTCCGGAACCTCCTGGAGGCACGCGAGGTACAGTCCTGAGTGGCCAGTGAGGGCGCTGAGGGAGGCGAGCGTAGTGATTTGATCCCGGCGGGAAAACCTCCAGGGGCCAGCCGTATTTATAGTAGAAACACGCCAACGAGAGGCGCAGAAAAGTGTTTTCAGGATGCTTTTCGGATCAGGCATTGGGGTCGAATCAGCCTCTGTTTCGTGAATGGGCTCGCAAGTGGTTGGGCTTCAAGAGCCCAGTGCAAGGCAACCTGCGGGTCCTGAGCACAGCCATATCGATTTGTTCTTTTTCCAAAAATCCCCCCCTGAAAATTCACTACTCTTCAGGCCACTTCAGTATCGAGTTGTCTATGTGAATCATAGTCATGGCGTTTGGGAGGGAGTGCTACATCCATGGACACTTGACACTTGGACAGCAATCGCTCGCAGAAGCGCCCGCCAGCGCGCGAAGTAGATTCAACTTTACCTGAATAGGGAATGCCAAATGTCTGATTACATAACCCAGCCCTAGTCACCTGATTTGCTCCACAAGCGCCAGTAAGCGGGCTTGTTCGCAGTGGTTGTCCTGCTGGGATGCACGGAGCTCGTTTCATCACTCGACGATCAGGCGCGGAAACCCGTCTCACAATCAGACAGGTCGGGCAACGATCGTGGCGAGGCGGGATTAAGCATCCGGGGCTGTTGTCGGAACTAAACACTTCATTGTGGATTCCGAGTCATGAGTGATGCCGATTGACGATCCCAATGTTGGTCGTTTCATGAAACACGGCTGCCTGTGACGAAAGGGAACTTTTGGGTTTTTCTCGAGTTTTCTGTATTCAATTCAGAAAATCAGAGTCTTTTTTTTTAATTTCTTTCCACCGTCTTTTTTCCGGCAGCCAATCAGGCAGAAAAGTCGCCCCTGTGGAATTTCAATTTGGACTGAACACAGCTGGCTTTTGGACCTGTGGTGTTCGCTCTCAGCCCTCCAAGCCTCAATCATCCACAAGAATCTTGGGAATTCTGTACTCCGGACTTTCTGTATACTCCTACATAAGCGCACTGTGGCAAACGGTCCCATTGATCCATTCTTCACCGCTCCTGCATTGTGATCCTGCCTGATGAATTCCTCTTCCCCGGGCGTCGACGCAAGTTAGAATCCACAGGTAGTAGATGCTGCCAACGAAGTTCATGCTTTGAGATCCGATGATGTACGAAATGCAGCCATCGGTCAACCTGTCAGCACATGGCAAGTCATGGATATGGATTGAAGCATACTATCTAACACGTCTGAAGAAGATTGGTGATGTATGCTCCCCGAGTTCATCCCAGGATCGTCCTAGTGGGTAACTTCGATCGATCGGATGATGTCATCCCGCGCGTCACACTGCTGATCGGAGATGTTTAATGATTCTCTAACCGTACGATGCTGGCACAATCGGAGGTAGCTTCAGGAGTACTACTAGAGGACGAACCAGTAACTGTTTTAGAGCCCCAAGAAAAGTTCCTCGGCATCGGGCTTCCGTTTTCTGAGCACTGCATTGGAGCCAGACAATCAGCTCCCAACCTCATCATCATTGCCCTCGCCGGCCGTTCCGTCTTTGTTTCTATCATCCGGATGACCTTCGCCCGCAGACTCAGCTGTCAGGTCCCGAGGATTTCTCCAACCAATCATCAGTTCATTGAAGAGCGACGTGTAGAATGAGCAGTACACCGAGAGAATCTCGTCGAAGAAGTGGACCCCGCAATTCAACTCCCAGATGGTGGTGATGACCTTCATGCCGGGATAGCAGAGCCGTAGCAGTTCCTCCTCGACGAAGAATTCAAACGTTCGCTCACTGGGATCCGGAAGAGTCTCACCTGGACGGAGGTCAATCCGCGGTGCTGACTCGTCGCGGTAACCCCTGGCATGCAGACGGCCAACGACACGCAGGTCGGGCGCGTGCTTGCAATAGAAGTCGCACACGCTGCTGTCGGGCAGTTGCACGGCAATGACTTCAAAGCCGTCCATGTCCTCACCGTCGTCGATACGAGTGGCACGCAGTTCGCCCGCCTCGGATAGGTCGTGGAAGCGAAGTGCCTGCTCGGCTGAACACATGCAAGCCAAGGCAAACTTCATCGTCTTCAGGGCGGTGTCGTGTGCCATTGTTCCGTGCATGTGGGACAGGAGTGTTTGCTCACCTTTAGCCCAGTTCCGATCCGGCTTTCCGTGGGCCTCAAAGTGGTACCCGCCCAGGAGCGTGGAGCATGCCTTGTTGAAGTCGCCTGGGCCCTGTGCCAGCAAGTTCATGTTGGCTACGAGCTGTTTCTCTGCTAGATCACAGGTGGCTCGCGCGGCGTTCAGGTTGTCCTTGTATTCGGGCACCACATCATGATACAGGAGATAATTAAGGAAATTCTTGATTGTCCCTGTGGCCAGCTTGACCATCTCTTCGCCGTCCGGGTTGAAAAAATCGGGGAAATATGACGTTCTGCAAAAATGAGTCAGTCCGTCCGCTAGTATCAGTGAGGTATATCCACGACGGATGAGGCTTCGGAACTCACAGGAATCCCTTGACGACCAAGTCAAAATCAATCGACAGCTTCAGTTTGTCAATGCCAATGTCCGTCTGCGATCGCGCATGGTTGACATTCTCCTTGTCCATTTCCTGCAGCTCTCGCTCGGTGACACCCCCAAAGGTCTTCGGACCAACCTCGACGCCGCCATACACGAGGTAGCGAGCAAACACCTGCATTCGCTCCGTCGTGAGCCGGCGTTTCTGCTGATAGCGAACGAGGGCTTCTTGGATGCGACTATCATTCCAGGTCAATGAGCGTCCATCTACTACGTTCTCGGCCAAGCGAGAAGGGATGTTACTCACAACAATGCCGGACGGCCCCTACGGAATCAGTCAGCCAGAGTTCCCCCTTCTCTCCGTTTGGGCCACAACTCACGTATCGTAAATCTCCTTTTCGTAGAAGTAATCGTCCGGTGTCATGGGCGCATCGACATAGTATTCCTCGAACCCGGTGGGCTTTTTCTACTCCGCCACAAAGATTCTGTGGGTAAGAGCCATACGATATTACCATAAGTTGGTCCTCACCTGAGTCTTCTTCTCCTTTCTGAATGTACGCGACTTTCTCTTTTTCTTCTTCTTGCCCTTCTTCCCCCTGTCTGCTTGTTGCTCAGCTTCCGGCTCCTGCTCCGATTGCTCCCCAACTTCCTTGTGTGTGCACGCTGCGTTATCTGCCTGAGTGGTCTCGATTTGCTCCTCTATGGAGGGCTCTTCAGCCTTAGGTGGATGATCGTCGAGGCTCATCTCTGCTTTCGCTTCGGCGGTAGGCTGGGAGGAGCCCGTCGACGCCATCACTGAAAAAGAGAGAAATTGCGAGGAGTTCGAGAATAGAATGGATAGCAATGTTGTTGGATAGGTTTCGAAGCGGACGAAAGAGGAGACGATAGAGGTTGCCGGATGAAAACAGCGAGAAGGGGCAAACGGAGAGTAACTGTATCAAGAAAGAACTACAATTAAACATACGCAACAGACCGTGAATCTTGTACAGTGAATCATTCCTTTTAATCGGATAGAATATATTCACACCAAATAGACCCAACTGTATGCTGTTGGCAGTGCACTATCCGACTAACCCAATGACCTCACCCGGCCACTTCTTCCCCCATACAAGCGCCTTGGCCGGGATCCTGCCCACCAGCGGCGCCAGAACGCGCAGTCGATTCTTCTCTGCATCCACGTCGGCCACATATATGAAGCCCATGATGCTTGCGTCCCGGATCTCATTCAGCGGCGCGTTCGGCGCGGCATGGGTGATGGCAATCAGAGTGTTCGACAGTTGCGGAATGGGACCCGATGACGGCAGTTTTTGTAGCAGAGTTTCGTCAGCCGTGCCGGAGCTCGGCTCAGTGCTGGGCAGCGGGAAGTCGGCACCAGTGGTGAGGCGAGCGGGGTCATACTCTTCCTCGTCTTCGTCCTCAGCAAGGCTATCCGCGCCGGAAGCGTAGTTGTAGAGCGTCAGTGAGCGGTAGTCGAGTTGCTGTGTATGTGGAGACAGAGTGATACCGTTGCTCGTGGAGCCTGCGGAGAGCGAGTACATGCTTGCGGACGATGAGGACAAGGCATTGCCAAAGAAGTATGTCCGAATTTGCGCGTCCTGTAATGCTTTCATGAAAGCCGCGTCTCGGTCCACACAACCTCCGGACTTAGTGAGTTTGACAACTGAGATCCGCTCGTCAGAGTGCGTCGCCGAGGCACTGGATGTGGGTTTTTGGTCGTAGTTCTTGACCATGGAGCTGTACAAACGCTCTGAACCGACGACGAGAATAACCGATACTGCACTTTGTAAGGGTTCACGCCGCATGGAAAGGATTTGGATGGAAACTTACTCGAAAACTCCGTCACGATATGATTGATTATCTCTAATGCCTTGTCACTCCCTTGTCCCAGAATCCCAGGAGTGTCGACGATGATCCCGGCTTCCCGCGCATCCTCATCCTCAGCCATACGCGCTGTTACCGAAAGTCCAAGACGCGACACAATCGGCTTATACACATTCCCCTCCGCATCTAACGGGCTTTGCATAGGATAAAAGTACACCAGCGGGAGCTTCACAGGCACTGGACTCGGTCCGGACATGGGACTACTTCCCCAGCCTTGTTCCACGTCGATCATCGTTCGGAAGGCCGTCGCAGTCAGAGTGCCCGGCACACTGAGCATGCCCTCCGTGGGATCCAAATTCACCACAATAGGCTGCCGGCCGGATTTCGTCGCATAGCTAGTGAGAATCTTTGCCAGACTGGTCTTTCCAGCATTTTCAGGCCCCAAAATCAAGACGCGAGGACCATCCTTTCCCCCATTCTGCGCCTCCAGCCGCATAGTTTCCAGTGCAAAGTGAACGTTTGCATACTCCGTCATGGGCGTGTCCTCTGCAACATATTCGCTCTGGCACCCACCTGCCCCGTAACCGCGCCCCGTAACTGTGTTTTCGGCACCGTTGGACGTCGCACCGCCAGGCGCGAACCCAGGCGGCAGAGGGGCGGTCTCCCCCGCGGCGACTTCCAGTGTGCAGCCATGCCAGGTATAAATCGCGGCTTTCGTACCGGTAAAGGTGTACGTCTGCGATTGAGCGAGTTCGGTTCCAAAAAGCTCTGCGGTGCCGCTCAGTAACTGTGATTAATCCTCACAGGAAAAAACGCGAGTTAGCCCATTATTGGCCCCAAAGATCCATTTTTTCCATGTCGCTCCGCCACGGGCATGGAGAAGAAATTCAGTGGGACATACCTTCACCCGTACCGTCGCTCCAAAAGCGATTTCAAACCTCCACTCGCTGCCAGGCCGCAAGCTGATCTGGGTTGGCGGTGGCGGCACATATTGGGACTCGGTTGAGGATTCGGTGAGCTCTAAGCCGGGAAGAGACATTGCATGTCTCGAAAATATGTCTCTGCTTTGATCTTGGTCGGAGAGGATTCGGAGTACAGATGTGAGCTTTGGGAACTAGAGATTTGAATGAAAGCAGAGTTCAATTTATTGTCTCCTGGCGAACGATCTGATGCTGTTTGACGCTGACCGTACGAGGAATAGTAGTGCAATGGCCAAGCTGCGTCACAACAGTGCTATCTTATGATTTGACACTGTCCGTACAAAACCCCGAGACTCTCTTTGTATCAATGATCACAACGGCCGGCGAATTCAGACATCTGCGATGCGCCTTGATACAGCTAAAACCATTTCACGTGATGATAAGCTTGTCTATCAGACCGGGATCACGTGAATCAATTGAGTAGTTCCGATAAGATGACCTCCAAAGTAGCATCATTCA
>NW_027192341.1:617141-750751 GCF_041956635.1 Thermomyces lanuginosus | reverse complement strand
TAATAGACCTCCAAAGTAGGCGTGATATGAACGCTGACTCGGAGCAGGCTCGTGTCTCACGGCGCATTTTATAATTAATCGTTTCCCAATGGCGACGGGAAAGGATTCTAGAGTACAATTCTTCATGAGGACAACACCAACAAAATTGTAAGACCAAGACATCCATAGTACAGAGGCCTCCAGTTACTCCGCCCAAAAAACCGAGTTCACCTGAAACGAATATCCAGACGCCATCTCCGAAGACCACGCCAAAAAATCACGGCAAGAGGCTCATAACGACGGGAACAAACCGGGACATTGGGACAAACAGTGAATCGTATGGTTAACATTCTGTCGGCAGTTCTGTCGCAAAGGGAGAGAGGGCCCTTGGATTATTTCAGGCGGTATATCAGGGAAAGCCTAAGGTGTGGGCAAGGGTCCGGGAGGATAAAGGGGTACTGGGGAGGATCGATGATCCGGGAGTGGCATTATGATATGGTATCCGAATAGGGAATCACAGCCTGGGTACTAAAACAAGGTAGAGGAGTGCAGGGGTAGAAAAAGAAGATACAATAGAACACAAACAGGGCAAAACAGGCGTCCACAGGAGATCACTTCCCATCATCAGCAAAACATGCGTGAATAAATTAGAGAGGGCGGGGTGTGCGTTGCAATCCATGGGCAAAACAACAGCATTCCATCAAAGATTGCCATCTAAGTAAAGTAATAGGGGATGGCAGCACTGTCGATGTCCGTTAGTCTGCTTTGAGGTCAAGCAGGGTCATTCGACTTACCCTAATGCCAGAATTGCTGTCACACCAAACAGGGCTCGGTTGCGCGTTCGTTCCCTGTGCAGCTTGGCCTCCAGCAACTTCGCCCTCTTGGCTGGCTGATCTGCGGCATCCCCATCCTCATCCTCTTCAACTTCATCAGACTTGCGCTTCTTTTGTGATGGGGACCCTGCTTCCTCTTTTGATTCGCGGCTCGCTGATGCCTGTTCCACCATTTTCCTGGCTTGTGCAATCATCTCTTTCGTATCTTCTGCAGAGGGGGCCTCGGGAAGAGATACTGGCATATCCACCGAGACATTTGTCTTTGTCGTCTCTACCCCTTTCTTAACACTGGTCGTTGACTCGACGGTTACAATAGCTTTGCCATCCTCCGTGGTGGCAGTGGCCCGCTTCTTTGTGGTTTCCGACTCGCCGGCAGTCTCTCCGTTAACCTTCGCGGCAGCCTCCGCCGTAGATGCAGCCGATTCGAGATTGGACTGCAGAGTCGCGCTGGCGGCCGTTGCCTCAGCGGCTGAAGCTTCCTTTGCAGCGCGGCGCGATTTCCGGGGTGATGCAATCTTCCTGGGAGATGCTGTTTTTGCGGGCGATGCCGACCTTCTGCTACGGCTGCGGCCGGAGGGAGCCAGGTCCGCCGGCGGCTGCAGTGTTTTGGACTCATTACTAGGCTGTTCATCGTCATCTTCCTCTCGAGGAGGCAGCTCGAACCGAGGCGGCGGGGTAATAGTTATATTCTTCTTTGTGGTCGACGGGCTTTGGGTAATCTCCCTGGGATCCAAAAGCGCACGGACCCAATCCACCATCTTGTATTCCTTAGCCAACTCCAGCGCTGAGGCTTAGTCAGTATGAACGCGTTCAACCCCATTGAACAGGTCAGTACTGACCGAATGAAGGAGAAATCCAGACGTTCCCAGCAGTCTCGTCATCACTCGTTTCCTCCCTCGACTTCAGATACTCGCGTTCGGCCTTCTCTTCTTCATACTTGGCCCACGGAAAGGCAATCTTGAACATGCCGGTGGCGCTGACATATCCATCCTTACACCGTCGCTGGTTTCGGAAACATGTCAATCATCGGCTCTCCGCGCGGAATCTATTTCCGACTGACTTACCATCAAGAAGTATGTCTCTGGATGCTGCTTCGCGGCGTATGAAGGGAAAATCTCCGATCCGGTGAGATCCTTTGGCAGCGGCGCCCGCAGATGGGCGTACTCAAACGGGCCCAGATTCTGCGGCTTGGTCGCGCTGGTGGTGCCGACCTGATTGGTTGGGACACTCAGATGCGTTTTGCCGAGGCGGCGTAGTGAGAGAAGCTCCTCATCTAGTGATCAAGGCGACGGTGGTGAGTGACTGTTGCGACGATGACGCGATAATCATTGATAATCACCGGCGCGCCGACGCGGAATCGGCAAGCCGAGATGAAAACTTACAGAAATTCGGGCTCGTCGGAGCCAGGAGAGGATTCCTCCTCTCTGGAAGGTGTCGCATGATGACCCAGATAACAAGGCGACGCCCAAAAGTATCTCAAGAAGGGGTGGATGAAGGACAAGTGGTGTAGAAGAGCGAAGATAAGGAGATTGACAAAGGAGACGGAACGGAGTTTGGGGGGAATTTCTTGGGGTTGGAGGTCGACCGGGGCGACCACGTTGCAGACGCGTCTCTGCCGTCCGCCGTAGACTAGTGGCTGACTAAGCCTAGTTAGAGCCTAAGGCGACCAATACGAGTTGAGACGAAGTGGACACGTTGTAAAATAGATGCCGGACCATGGGCAGCTGACAGGACAGAACCACCAATGCGGGTCCTCATGCAGCCATTGGCCAATGGTATGCTTGAATTGAACTCAGAAAAAGGTAAAATACGGTATCATGACGATTCTAATTGCACCAACAAACAGCTGCAACCGTGCAACGTGTAATTACGGGACTTGCCCGGATACAGACAATGGATGCCTCAGGTTGTAGAGCCCAAGCATCTCAATTCTCAGCCTCTGGAGTTCCAGGTCCAGCGGAGCCCAAACTGCAGAGGGTGATGTCTTTGATTCGTCTCTTTCAAGAGGTCAATGAATAATCAAAGAATGTGGTCTGATAGAGACCCTGGAGTAGCTGCTGTCACAGAGACTCCGACAAGAATTGATGCCAATCGCTGTCGTCATAGAGACCAGACGGCTATGAATCACTTAAAGGGCTGCCTGATATCAGTACTTGAAGTTTTGTCGGAGGATATTGGCTGTCATTGTACCTTTCGCCATCTTCTAACATTTAGATCCGACAATCGGGAGAGGTTTATCGTGATATTGAGGGTTTGATGCATTAATGTTGACCATTGATTGAGCCGCTAAATAGTCGTCCTTAATATGGTTCAGGATGCTCCCCCTCCCACCGCCTGTCCGAGTTACCCCACTGTCTCATGGCTTGTCGCTGTTATTTGTGATAGTTGGGTTCGCAGCTCGTCGTTCTTCTTCCAGTATATTCGGCTGATCTTCAGCTACTAAATATCCACTCGATCGATCCTCTCTCCATTGCTCCCCAGCTACACTTGGTTGCCCTCCAAGTAGTCCCTCCAACCCCTCTACCCCTCAATTGATAAGTATCCCCTCAGGACCCCCAAATTGTTTACACCATGGCGGATCACGAAGACGAACTCGCCCCGACCAAGACTGAGGGCTTCAAGGTGGGACAGAAGAAGACCATCGAAGAATACAAGCAACTAGGTACTGCCACACCTTCGATATCCGGTTTCCTCCCTAACCAAGTGGCGTCGATCGAGAAACGGGCTAACACTGGCCTTCCTCTTCGTTTATAGACGCCAATGACGAGTCCCTGAACCGGTGGAAGGCGTCGCTGGGCCTGGCCACCGGCGATCCCATCGCCGACCCGAACGACCCCCGCACCTGCATCATCAAGTCGCTGGCGATTGAGGCGCCGGGCCGTCCAGATATCGTTGTGGACCTGACCGGTCCTAATGCGCTGGAGGAGCTCAAGAAGAAACCCTTCGTAATCAAGGAGGGCGCCAAGTTCCGCACCAAAGTCGTTTTCCAGGTCCAGCACTCAATCCTGAGCGGATTGAAGTATGTCCAGGTGGTAAAGCGCAAGGGAATTCGCGTCAGCAAGGACGAAGAAATGCTGGTACGTAATAGTGCCACTCCGCACATATGGTTCGATCGAGGACTGAGTCTCTGTTACAGGGAAGCTATGCGCCCAACACCACCGACCGACCGACATACGAAAAGAAATGTAAGTCAGACCTTCTCTTCAAACCACTGCAAGACGTGCGCATCGAGCTAACTCGGATTCCCTTCTAGTCCACGAGGAAGAGGCTCCTTCTGGTCTCGTCGCTCGTGGGCACTATAATGCGCTCTCGAGATTCATCGACGATGACGGCCAAGTCCATTTGGAGTTTGAATGGTCGTTTGAGATCGCCAAGGACTGGTAAACCGAGGATGATGGCTGATTTCGGCATTGCCGAAATTATATAGTTATTTTCACTTTTCCTCTGCCTATATTGTGTGACATGCAGATAGCATCGGATCTACTTTTATTTTCTCGGGGTAATCACCCATAGTGAATTTGCACTCGTCTGGAGTTTGCAATGAAAGCATTTTCAAATATCCTGTTGTTACTGTTTTAAGCAAGTAACGTTGAGGATATTGTACACTTCAGCATCCAAATCATGACATTCCATAGGTGCAGTCTAGATAAATGCTACAAGGCGGGGTAAGCAATATGCAAAGGAATACATGTCTAGTAAAAGTGGCCGCACCGCCACGGGGTATCACATCAAATCACAAAAAGTAATCCACAACGGGTCCCGAGCCATCTTTGTTCTGTTGTTGCGCCGCCTGCTCCCGGTTCGCATCATTCTCCGGCGCAGCGTCGAAAATGTTGAAGAATCGCTCTCCGGAGTCGCTCACTTCCAGTACGCTAGCCAGATTGCCGCAACGGTAACAGTAATTAGGGGCACTCCACACCGTGCTGAGCCGGTCGTCGTACAGAATCTGATACCCCTCCTGGCATAGCTGATGGGCGCGCAGGATGTGCGACATGTTGTTAACCTCGAGGAATTTCCGCACCACTTGTGCTCCGAACGTGTACCCTGCCCCGCGCGGCGACAGCGAGAACTCGTCGTGTTCCGTATCCGGATCCGACCACACCAGATCGGCCATCGGGCCCTCGTGCGGGATTTCTCGGAACCGGTCGATAATCTTGATCTGGTCGATGGCATGGATCGACGGTGACAAGCCGCCGTGCACACAGAAGATTTGATCATTGATCACAACGCTCAGCGTGAGGAAGTCGAACATGTCCGTGAAATAGTGCCAGACATTGGCGTTGCCGTACTTCCTCACGCACTCGGTATAGAAACCGTAAGACTGCGTGACCCCCCGGGATTCATGGTTCCCTCGGATCAGATGCACCCGAGAGGGGTATCGCAGTTTCAAACAAACAAGCAACGAGATCGTCTCGACACTAAACAAGCCTCGGTCGACATAGTCGCCTGGTTCAAGGTCAGCGAGTCTCTCGACGACGCATAGATCCCCATATTACTTACCAAGAAACAGGTAATTCGTGTCTGGACAAAATCCGCCAATCCGGAAGATTTCAATCATGTCGAAAAACTGGCCATGAATGTCGCCCACCACGGTGACCGGCGCCGCGATGTGGACGACATTACTCTCTTTCATGAGCAGTTCCTTCGCTTTGGCGCATATTGCCTCGATGACCGAGTCCGCTAGCAACTCTTTCTTGTATAGACGCTCGATGCATTCGTCCAGGTCGATACTAGCTATGGGTCTTGTCAGGGCGCGTCGCGTCATTTTTTCGATTCGAAAGCGGCTCACCTGGTAACCCCGGCATCGTAGCGCGAGGAGTACGGGACTCCTTGAACACCAGCCACAATCAGTCAGGGGAGGAAAGGCGAACAGAACGGACAGAGCGCAGGTCCGACGCGGAGTGGATGAGCAATAGACAGAGGCCGAGAGGAAGCATCGAACACTGCTTGCATCGTGTCCAAACGAGCGACTTTAGAAGCAAACAGCCCGACGACGAAGGTCAAGGACTTGCAGATATCGCCATGATTTGAAACGGACGAGCAAGCTGTCGCAAGATCGACGAGTTGAGACGATGGAGTGACTCCACGGACAGGTTGCGGTCCAGACTCGACTTGGCGTACTCTCACCGCCTTCTTTTTTTTGTGGTGCCCCTGATAGGTTGGGTCCACGTGACTAGGGCATTGATGCCTAATTTCGCGGGCAACAGTGTTGGGCTGCAACACCAGACCATCGTGATGCGAATGGATTCCCAACGCAATGGCTGCCGGGGCCTCTGGCACGGCGGATTGCCGCCAGTGCTGGCGTGGGATTACCTGTTCCTTTTGTTTCATTCGTGTCCAGGCTGTAACACCCTGTTTCCTCTCGTCGAAGACTCTCAAATAGAAGTATCCAGGCGCATGGCAGGTTGTACTATTGAACTTATATTGAACTTTTATCGGCTGGGAAGACGATCTGGATCTGCCTGGCGGGCTCCAGGAGATGATTGCTACATGTCCAACACACAGTGGAATGACCCAGTGACCGCCACTCTTTGACTTTTTTTGAGGAACACATTCGGGCCTGACTCTCTCTAGGCCCACGGATCATGTTGTTGGTTGTTTTGGTCTTTTGCAGCTCTCTTGCCGTGTCGTCCATGTTTGATTCCGGGCGACTCGTTCATCTCTTGAGGACTCACGGAAGTCAGCCTGGAGAGAAGACTTCGCCTCAGGTTTTGGAGCCTACACGCACAAAGTGATAGCCTTCAAATGGAAAGTCTTACCAGCCACTCGGCCGGATGTCGATCATCACCATCCCTCAATGGCCAGCAGTTGAATTTCCAGAATGGCACGTCGGAAAGCCCGTTTCCTGATCATGCTATAGAAACCCGAGATCCCGGGACACAGCCATCATGGCCTAGCCGTCGGGAAGATGCCAGACTGCCAGGTGCTGAGAACTCGCCTGCGTCTCAATCCGATGCCCTGGAGATAGTCAACAGTGCACCTTCATTTCCGCTCCCTTACAGTCAATCCCGGAGGGCTCAAGAATTTCATTCTGAACGTGTCAATCATTCGTTATCCCCACCTTCGGTACATTCAAGTCTCTCAAGATCCCCATCGTATCCTACCCAACAACAGCCCTTTCACAGTTCCCCAGGCCCAATACCCGTCTCCCAAGGATTATACCATGGACCGCCCACTTCAAGCCAGCCAGGAAATTTTGCTTATGGCCAACATGCCGGATATTTCCCCCAGAGCCATGCCCCGTGGATCCAGGAACAAGCAATACCATTCCGGAGTCACCCAGAATCCCAGTCCCGTGATTACAGCAATGCACCGTCATGGTATCAATATGAGAATGAGGCCTATGATCCATCTTATTCTCGTATGGAGAACCCTTTGCCATTCTCTAAACAAGCTACCACCAGGTCGCCGGGTTACCGTCATAGCACTACTAGTAAGAACGCGGATATCTGTTTTATTTCTTCCTGAGGGAGAAGTTCAATTACTGATCGGACGCAGCTCGAGCTCCTCCCTCTCAGCCCACCCTGCGTCCCCTCCCCTCAATATTGACAGACGACATCGACATGCCGGCTGAGAGGGACATGCAGTCTGGCATCGTGATGTCGCAGTACATTAACCCCCATGGCGCGGACACATACCATCTACCCATCCGGGAAACCATCCACTGGTTCGAGCTCAAGGAGGACCCTATTTTCCATTCCATCCCCACGGACAGCCAGACGGTCTCCAAGGAAGAACTCATCGCGCGCCGGACGGCGACACTCAAGGCCCTTGCCCTTCGCAGGCCGGTCATGAGCGAGAAGGCCACGCAAACGGAGTTTCCCATTGAGGCCACCATTTCCGGCAGCCAGAGACAGGAGCACTCCAAAGGGGAGAACGAGATCAAGCGTGACAACAAAAAACCTCAGACCACAGCAACATCATCATCCGAGACTCAACATGAAAAACACCACCGGCATTCATCAGATACAATGATGATCCGGTCAAAGCCCCAATCATACCACCGCAGATTCCCCAGCGATACTAATAATGTTAATTACTATCATCGCGATCACTACTACCGTCCTCCTCCCGGAGATCACTACCGCAACCCCCGTGATCGTGATCGTGACCGTGGCAGCGTCCCCCGCTCCCGGAGTCCATCGCAGCAGCCGCCGAAACGCGGTCGCAAGAGACCCCGCTCCGCGGAACCGGAGACGACACCGGCACGTAGCCATGTTCGGAGGGCTCTGCACCGTACGAGTCCGTCGGTTTACAGGTAGCGAGCCAACTCTGCACTCAGTCCTTCGTTTTGTTTTCCTTTGTTTCCTTTTCTTTTGTATTGAGAATTCCACTCTGCGATCCATCCTTCGTTATTCTCCTTGATTCATTCTTTTCTTTGACTCATGGATCCCGCTGAGGCTGATGATTTTTCTTTCGTAGTCGACGGTGGTGAACCGCGGCGATCATGTGTTTCTCGATGTTGGATTGATTTTTTTTTTTTTTTTTCTTTCCTTGATGGATGAGCGGACACGGCGGAAGACGAGGCGTTGAGGGTGGATAAGGATTGAGGCACACGGCTACCATCATATAACCAGGGTTTGATTCTGGATACACCTTGCATTCGATCTGGACCGGGCGTAATGGATGATTCTATTCCACTGAAGTTATTTACCCTTGTATGCATGCAATTATCTCATGTGATGTGTATTTGTCCTTCCAATGTACTCCATACTCTTCTAGACTCTATGTACGACTATGCGATAAAAAGAAAAGTTCGCCAGTCTATGAATCAGATTCATATCACATCATCGTGCAGAGATCAGTCCCCGTTTCTCATCTTCGTCGCCTTCATCGGATGATTCATCCTCTTCTTCCTCCTCTTCTTCCTCCTCTTCATCGTCCTCCTCGTCCTCGTCTTCATCTTCTTCATCATCCGTCTCTTCGGATCCCTCTTCCGAATCGGTTTCTTCCTCTTCTTCTTCTTCCGAAGATTCTTCCTCTTCATCCTCTTCGTCAAGCCACTCATTCAACGATTTCTGTCTCTGAGGTCGCTGCGCGGTCCCACTTGCGGCTGCTCCTGCTGCCGCCATACTTCGCGCCTTTGCGGCAGCAAGACTGCTCTCATGTTCCTGCAGAGCTCGATCAAGGCGTTCGCCGGCGGTCGTTTGACCAAAGCCCGCTGCGGCTCCCGAGACAGTGGGTACGGCAGCGGCGGGCTCCGCTACCGCAACATCCCGTAGACTCCTATCCGGTTCCTGGCCCGCCGGGACCCAATCCGGCAAGGGCTCGTATCCGCTCAACCCGTGTGGCCCTGCATCGGGTCCCACGACGAGTGTTGAGGTCCCGATCAGCAGATCCTTACGCGTCTCGGATGGACTTGCCGCGTGGGGAACTGGCTTCGGAGCAAGAAGGAGGAGACTGGCGAGTTGCGTTGTGGAAGGGTTGGCGAGAAGTGCCTTGTACAACCGCCCGCGGTCGCGGAGGTCGTATGATGTGTCGTAGCGCGTCAGAAGAAGGATGTATCGCCAGAGAAGGGTGATGCGATCCTCCTTGGCCGGCGGCGAGGGTTGCCGGGACTCACTACTTGAGTGCGCCTTTTCCGCGCTATTGTCTCCTTCACCACTCTCCGCCCAGGCTTTGGCTTCATCGCTCTGCACGGGTTCAGTCTTCTCTGAAAAAGACGATGATTGTGCTTGCTCCGGTTGCGGTGGTGGGTTCTCCAGAAGATGTTGGAGATACACCTTTGCTCCGAGCAGGACAATCTGTTGCTTGACAACCTCTGGTTCATATGCGAAGTTCTTAACCAATATTCGCAACACATCGGCTGCGATATTGTTATCCGCGTCTGTGGTGGCATACTCGCCGACGAGCCAGATAATTGAGGCCCTCGCCTCGGCGCTGGCTGTTGAATCCAGGTGTTTGGCTAGTTGCACCACGGTCTGCTTGTGCGACGCAGGATCTTGTTGGATAAGGTGCCGGATAACGGTGAGAGATTCAGACACAAGATGCTCGTCGATGCTGGAAAGTTGACTCAGCAGCAGTCGCAGACAGTGATTCGATGTCCGCGGGTCGCTCTGTGCGCATCTCCCAATTGCGCGGACGCTTTCCCGCACCAGCTCGGTGTCGTTGCTCTGTGAGAAGTGCTCCAGCTCGCTCAGAATGACGCCTTTGTAGTGCATCCCCAAGTATGGAAACAGTATTGTGAGAATCTCTAGCTTCAACTTCCAGATGTGAGGAGGATCCACGGCGTGGATGAGAAAATGAGACACGTATTTCACGAAAAATCTTGGGACTTTCAAAGCGACTGCGACGATATTGTAGAGCGCCACATACTGAATATCTTGAGGCGACCTAACGAGAGCCACCAGCGGCCCAATTGCACTCTCGAGATATTCCGGCGTTCCCAGATACAAGTAGGCACGAACGACACTGACGATTACCGCTGCCGTCCGACTCTGGAGAAGAGACTTGCAGGCGCGTAGGAAGAGTTCGAGATCGGGATCTAGCACGACCACCTCTTCTCCCGTTTCCTGCCCAACAGTATCGTTTTGCTTGTCCGGCGCATCCTCCTCGTAGAAGCCTTTTGTTTCGTTCTTGTTGAGCCTGCGGGTTTTCCGGGGGAAGCACTTCCTAGCATACGTGGTCAATAAGCGCAAAGTCGACAGTTGACTCCACTCGTCCATATCCACCAGCTTTTTCACTAGGCTACGGTAGTGCTTGTGGATCAGATCCAGCCGGTCCGGGCACACCTCAAGAAAAGCTGTCACTGCCGGACCAACCACAAAGTACTGGCTGTCGCCCAGCAAAGCCGAGATATACTCTGTTAATTGCGGAAGCGTGTTCGGGTCCAGCCGATAGCACTTTGGGATCGCCAGCGCCGCCGTCTTGCGTACATGTGGACTCAGATCCCCGATCCCACGCTTGATCGCCAACGACACGATCTGGCTAATTACCGGAACTCGAATTCCGGACATTGTGCGCAGGGCCATGACACGGACCTGCGGGTTTGCGTCCGTCAGGGACTTTTGGATCGCGTTGATGGACATCAGGGCCAGGTCCGGTTCGGCCTCGGCGTGGTGAAGGAGGTAAATATAGACTAGCTTCTTAATCTCGATGTTGGGACTCGCGGCATTCTTGACAACGGCGGAGAAGTACTGTAGACATGACTCGGACGAGTACATCAACTAAATTCCGTCACATATGTCAGTCAGCCCGTCGAGAATCAGAAAGCGGTTGTATAAGTCCGTACCGAGATGACTTTACGGAGCCCGTCCAACACATCGCGGTCGTTCCGACTGTCGAGCAGCTTCTTGATCTGCGTCGAGGAGACATTGCGCGCGGATCCATTCGATTTGAAGCCTCTAGCACTGCTTGCCGACTGTGCAGCTTCGATGGTGAGCCCGCGAGCTGCAAGGTATGTCAGCTAGAGGTCCCTGTTTGTGTGCGCGGGTTATGGAAACAACACAAACCTGCTTCGAGCATAGACGAGATCCTCGATATTGTCTCCATGTTGACAGTGCCTTAAATTCTCCCCCGACGCTTAGTTGCGGTGTTGTAAGAGGACCTTGAAAGGTTATCGCGGGGTGCAGGTGCCGCCAGTTTGTCCGTGCTCCACTGATTCTGATATTCGGCTCTTCATTTCACCACCATCCAACTAATCCGATCGGCCGCATTCAACGCTCGGTGATTTGCCAGAAAAACCATGCAACGGGACAGAGGATCGCCGACTCCAAGGCTCCTCGTTGTCCCAGCAGTCAAATACCAAGCTTCATGATCGACGCACGTGCGTCCGGTGGCCCCGTCTCCGCGTTGATCGATTCGCTCCTCCGTGACAACAACAATGCTCGCGGCACCACCGTGATCGTATGCTCCACGCGCGCTCAATTTCTTCAGCGATTAATATCGGCGAGCAGTATTTCTCGATCTACTGAACATAATCGCCACGCGGCAGGGGCATACGCAGAGCAGGAGGAAGGGGAGGCAACCCTAGATCCCAGTGTCTCATCCCTGCTGGATACCTCGATCGCTGTCCTCGCGCGGGCTCGAGATATTAAGCTCGCGTTCTGTCCGACCGTCGACCATCTACGTGCATATCTTTTAGCTTACAACAGCAGGCATGCGGTGCCGGTGCAAGACGAGAAGCGGTGCTTGTTGGTAGTCCTCGATGCTATTGCTCTGCATCAACCCACGGCGGAATTCTCTGCGCAGGGACTATCTCGCACTATTGCCATGATGGTCGAAGTTGCTGATCGAGCAAACTCGGATTTCTTGCTGTACGAAAGTACAGATGTCGCCGACGGCTCGCTCGATGCTGAACGTCCTCGGCTACCGTGGAATGTGCAGGTGCCGCTGCTCAGCATCGCAGCTCGTTCCGGTTACAGAAGCACACAGCAAAGCAACCAGGAAATCCCAATCAGACGAATTATCCAAAGGTGGTTGCACCTCGTTGAAAGCGAACCAGAGGAAGCAGCCTCCACGGCCATTTGATTGAAACATACGGTAATGAAGCCATCCTTGTATGTTCACAGGCAGATTGTATCCATTACCCGTAACCAATTCCCTATATGAACAGTCCATGGGTATATAAAGCCTACCACCACAACGCCAGCAGCCAGTGGAAATGAACCCGACAAATTATAGACACTTCTCCATCTCTGTGATATACAGCTTGATGTGCGACTCCATCTTGAGGTACTCGTCATGAGCCCGCTGGATTTCGTTTTCGATATTTTCTTTTAGATCCGCCATCTAGCAACTTGTCAGCGATCTCTCCAATAGCAACGTAATGGAGTGGGAAACAACTGACCTTCTTCTCGGTCTGCTCGATCCGTATCCTTCGCACCTCCATCTCCTTCTGCTTCTCAGCCCGTTCTTCCTGCAGTTGTCGGTGAATTTGGCGCAGCTCCTCCATCCGAGCCTGCGCTTCCTCCTGCTTCTTCTGGCTGCTCTTCCTCAGGGCCTCTATCCGCTCGTTCCAGCGAGCCAACTGTCGTTGCAGTAGTTTTTCCGTTTGTTCAACTTCGCGGACATTATTCCCGCGTTCTGAGATGGCATCTTTGTTTCTTGCGGCACGGGCCTCTTCCTCCTCTTCCTTTTGCAGCTCTGTAGCAATATCTTCCAACACCTTGACGCAAGCTTGGACCTCGTTGGCCACCAGCGTAAATGTGTCCGTTGACGTTTGTAGGGCTCGCAGCCTTCTCTCCAAGGAGTCGACTTGCGCCTTCTCACGCATCAAGTTTTCGGACAAATCGGTCAACGAAGCCTGTAAACTCGCGTAACTTTGTTGAACATATGGTCGCAACTTTTCGATCTCCTGTCTCGTGCGCACTGCTCGCTCCATTTTCTCCTCCAATGTTGCCTGTCGCTTCGCCTTGTCACTCTTCACCCGGTCCAGAGTCTCGGCAATTCTCTCCTGGTTGCGTCGTAACTCCAGAAGCCGTTGCTTCAGGGCATCGTTTCTCTGAACTTTTTCCTTGACTTGACCTTCCATCGCCTTCTGCTGTCGTCTCATTTCCTCTAGTCGCCGCTCGAGTTCCTGATTTTCGATATAAAGAGTCTCAATGCGTGCTTTCGTTTGCTCCGTTTTGTTAAAGTGCTCGTCGATCACTCCAGTTTGAGATTCACGGAAACGGACAAAATTGATCAGATAGGAGAAGATCTTGACCAGTCGATCATGTGTCGGCCGCGTCAGATCAGAGAAGGTAAAGTCGTGCACTCCACACTGCTCAGACTCGTCAATGATGCAGTCAACCAAAGGGACATATGGCGAAAGTCATACCTCGAGCATCAGCCTCCGCAAACTAACAAAGAAACCCATCAGATTTCGCGTGTCTGGCGGCACAATGTCTGGATAATCTCCACAAATATCTGCTGCAGCGGCGCGCATTGCCGGATCGACCGTTTCGCGCGTGGTGTTCATGAGCAGCTCCGCGAACCATTCCAACACCATTTGAATTTGCTGGGGGTTCGGCTTCACTAAATCGGCCGGTGTAAACGCTATTCCAATGTCGTTGATGCATCCTGCAATCTCCTTGTCGGGCTGAACCTCCAGTCAGTTATGTTCGGCGGTCGCAGAGATCGAAATAACTCACCAGGCGCATCAACGCATCACTGTCATCTTCGACTTTTTTGCGGTTGCGATTCTGCTGCTGGTTTCCATGGTGGAACTGCTGGCTCATGCGATTGTAGGCCATGATGACCAATATGACGATATTCCTGCTTGATCGTGATCGCGATCGCGCGCAAGATGCTTTTGCCTTCTGTTTACCTTCGGCGCTCCGCCAACGGGAGATGATGGACTATTCCAAAACAGGATTAGTGCGGAGTGAGGTTGCTTATGTAATGTAGCGGGGTGGATGCAATCGATGCAAACAGACTGTGCGTGCCAGTGTGAGATATTCGGGTTTTTGATGATTTCCAAGTCTGAAATTCTAGGTGAGCTGGATAATCCTGCTGAGCAGTCTACCCTGCACTTGTGTTCAAGGGGTCTATATTGTTTCCGGTGATCTGATTTCAAATTTTATTTGTCGGGTCACCGCGGCGGCCACCATTCACCATGGCGCCGGCCGAGTCTTCCTTTGAGTCAGTGCTACGATACGCAGAAATATAATAGCTTGGGCTAATGGAACACTCCAGTATCGTGGCGACCTACAATGACCTTCTCCGATCAGATCCGGACCTCACAATGCCAATCGCGGCCATCGAGGCCCTCGTTCTACTATTAACACATTCACCCTCTTCGACAATATCGGAAACGCTCGACCTATTAGAGAAGCATACAGCGATCTTAAAGAAAGCCATTCCGAACCCGATTGCCCTCTCTGCAGGAACAGACCTCTTTCAAAGATATCTGATTTCAACGCTGCAAAGGCCGGGGCAACTGGGACCCGCGGGTGATTTCAATGCGATTCGCGCGCACCTTCTTTCGAACGGACGATTGTTCATTAAGCGCGCCAAAGAAAGCAGGCAGCGCATAGCAGCATTTGGACGAGCTTTTGTACGCGATGGAAGCACAGTGCTGACCAATGGCGGTTCCCGAGTTGTCTCAGCTCTGCTACAGAAGGCTGCAGAAGATAACAGTGGGTCATCAGCCGTGCGGTTCCGGGTGATTTACGTCCTCTATGGCATTAATGATGCAGACAATTTGACGGTGGAACCCGAGGGTCTGGAAACGGTCCGCGCGTTGCGGGCAAGAGGCGTCCCGGTTGCGACCATTCCCGAGTCTGCCGTTGCTTACTCCCTCGGCAAAGTCGATATGGTGATTGTCGGCGCCGAAGGGGTTGTAGAGAACGGTGGGATTGTGTCGAGAATGGGAACCTACCAAATCGCGCTGCTCGCCAAGGCTATGGGAAAGCCGTTTTACGTCGTTGCTGAGAGCCACAAGTTTGTGCGACTATATCCGCTGGGGCAGTATGATCTGCCAATCGAGCAGCGAGTTATCGAATTCAAAACACAAGAAGATGTTGAAGCGGAAGAAAGGAGAAAAGCCGAAGCTAAAGCACAAGCTAAGGAGGCGTCTGGAACAACAGAACCTAGTCGAGAACGAAAGGAAGAGCATATGACGGAACTTCTTAATGGAGCTCCTGCAGAGAAGGCAGTTCCACCGCGACGTGATGCAGTCGATTTTACGCCACCGCATTTGATCTCGGCTTTGATTACTGAGAGCGGCGTTCTCACGCCGAGTGCTGTCAGTGAGGAGCTTATCAAGATCTGGTTTTGAAATGTCTGGCAGAGATTCTATCTATGTACATTGGAAAAGGACATCTGCCAAGCATCCAAAACACCAATCGATCCACTGGGGCCGAAAGTCGATCTGCGTCCCCGTCAATGTTCCGTGGTCCAAATGGAGGAGCCGACACGGGACTATCTCGTTGGATGTTGCCATCCTTCGTTGGGAGTCTAGAGCCAGCCGCCACGGGCAAACAAGGGCCTTAATGATCATGAAACATCAAAACAAATCGAAACGTCGCGCCAAGTTTCGAAATCCCGCTAAATACTCCTCAACCATGAAACGAAACATCAGTCGTATCAGCCATCAATAATCATAACTCGTCAAAGAATGCTTGATTCCGTCCATCGTAATCGTAACATCGTAATCGATTGAGGGTATCAATATAACTGTGCTCCGCAGCACATGTCCATGAGTTCATCGCGGCGTGAGATCCGCTCGCCGACGTCATCCATCGAGGTCATCGCCATTGCCCGCCCATGGAAATCGAATCGCTCGTCACCGGAAGCGGTAGTGGTCGCCAGTCGTAGGTATTTCCTTGCAATTGCAGCCATTGCCGCGGGGAAGGTTCGGCCAACCAAAGACTATCATTGTTCGGCTCGATCGCAAAGGCGTAGAGGAGCACGTAGCCGAGGAGAACGAAGAGCCAGACGCTCATTTTTGCTTGGACCCTTTGTATCACGCCTATGGCACATCTGTCTCGTCTTTATCCTTACGATCAAAGAAAATTTACAGTCTGTATGGATTAAATACTACCGTCCATCCCAAGAGGAAATCGGCACACGATATTCCAAAATTCCGTCCCCGCAAAGTCGATGTCGGATCGGATCTGCGTTGTTCCTCTCTGTACCTTACCATGTATAGTTAGCGCGATTAGTACACTAACCAGATATGATTAGTATATTATCTCGGTCTAACTGTTAATAGTAATCCGTATCTATCGGTGCGAGTGATACGGTATCCCCGGAAAGTTACAAGACGGAAAATATCCGGAAATCAGTGCCTGACCGACTGCCTGATGGGACAGATGCGCTGTCAAAAGAGTTTTCGGGACTCGCTGAATGGTCCATAGCGGAGTTAGACTTTGTGAACGAAGACGGAATTCGACGAAATGATTGATCGGTATAGAATTGGCGGTGAACCGAGGAGCCTCGTGCCTGGATCTCGTGAAAGGAAAAAAACTCTCCCTCCTACCCCGCAGTGAGAGTAGCCGGCGACAGCCGCTTTGAAGGTCAGCTGGTGGTTTTGTCACTCTCAGCCAAACTCTCCTTCAAACACGAGTTTGAACAACCGAGAATCAGGATCTTCGCAGGGATTAACGTTGTTTTTGCTATATACAACTAGGGTGGACACAAAGAACAAACGCAAGCAGCAAAACGAAGTCAATATCATTTACTACCTTTTACCACTACTACCTTCTACCCAAGAAACTGAGAAGAGGAGCCAAAAAAGCCCACCGCTAGTCTTCACCGGGAGAAGTATCCTGCTGCTTCGTTGGCACCACACATCTCTGCCATCTTGACAAAAACCCCTGGCCCAAATCCCTAGATTCGGAACCGTTTGAGCCCAAACTGAAGGGACTCGAATCTTCTTCTTGGCGGGAGAAGGAACCTACGTGCAAGATTCCAGGGAAAACAATGGACTTTGAAGAAAAGCAGTCCGTCCGAACCTCGACCACCGTCGGCCATCGGTCAACCAGTCTCCTGCTGGTCGAGTCCAACGAGTATCGGCAAGGATCGTCGTTTCTGGACCAACGAAGCTACGCTCAGGGCCAACCGGCAGATTCTATGTACACTTCATGGTCGTTTCGGAGGCTGTTAAGCCGCAATAGCAGTCAGACCAAGTATTACCGAGCGTTGGAGAGGAGGGAGCCTAGACGGTTGAGGAAGAAGTCATTGACAAATCAATGACACTCCTACTCCTTGTCTCCATACGCTTTTTTCATTTCGTCTTCTCTGTCGTCTCGGCTGGCGGGCATCTATATGAATGATCAATTCCATCATATTGGTTTTTGGGTCCAACATGCACCGTTGAGGCTGTGCGCTGCATCAAGATGGCCAATGTTATTTTTTTTTTTTCGTTTGTGGCGGTGGAAATCTGCATGGTTCTCTATAGCATATAAACTTGATTTTGCTTAGAGCGTTACCCTTGCTATTTCTCTCATCAAGATCAACAGTTTCCATGAGGTTGCATGTTACGTCTTCGTTTGTTTTACAGGTTGAATGCATAGTACTATCAATCAGATGAAAGTCATGATAGACGCCCGTGTGTTACCTTAAGGAATCAAAAATAGTAGCCTGGCAGTCAAGATGTATGCTCCTAGTGGTACAATACCTGAGAATTCGAACGCCCTCGCGTGGATAATCTTCCTCGTGAGCTTGTGAGATCGGCAACACATGGGTTTGCCATTCAAGACTTGTATCTCCTGTGCCTGTCAAACTCAATGCAGTGACTAGGATGACCTGGATTTGGTCGGTCAGACGGAGACGCGATTTGCAGATGATCCTGGATTCTGGTCGACATGATTGGAGTATCAACTGCACCTTTGCGCAGCCCGTGCGCATTGGCTGGATGTTCAGATGAAAGGTGAGCATCCGTGCTCTGCCTCTGCATTTGGGGTCGTTCAAAGCCTGAGATGCTACAGACGGGGGTCGTTGGGATGGCATTCTGGAGTATGCTTTTTTCGCCCAATGACATCTTTACCGATGCCGATTCATGGTTGCCCGGGTGCCCGGCTGCGGCTTAGTTAACGCCAATCTACCAGCAATCCTCGTTACTAAGCAAAGGCACGATGTAGACTGAAGCATTTCTCCAAGGCTCGAAATCTCTGATCTTCCCCCACCAACAGTGAGGGTCACAGGAACAAGAAGCCGGCACTGCGCTTGGCTGTGGCTTGTAATGGAGTCAGAAGACGCAGGATCCCGGTTTGAAGGGGGTTCCGGACGTGGCTTGACAGCAGGAGGAGCGCTAATTAATAGGATTGTCGGGCATACCATCTAATCAGATTTGCCGCAAGTCGGCCATCCTGGACCGTCCTGGGAGTCCAGACCAGGGTGTGGACTCTGGCTCAATCTCATAATCAAACTAACATGGGCCTCGGGTAAAAAAAGAAGGATATCCACGGCATTTCGAGCGAGCAATTACGAACGGCTCTTGCATGGACGCTTTATCAATATCCCCCTTGTTGGAAATTCGAAGGGGCATGGAAACTTGGAGCAATCAAAATGATCGGTAGATCCTGACGTGGTTGACAACTGTCGTAGAATCTTTATATAGGTAGTAGAGAGGTATAGAACCTGCAGAATGCAGACCCATAACGGACCCGGATAACGTTCAAACCATTTGTTTTCCGAAGCTTATTCGTGGATCGAACTGCCCAGGCCTGTTCAATTTTTTACTCACAACTTCAATTCGACGTCTGAGTTGACCTGTCCGAAACTCCGAGACGGGTCTTCTTGTTCTTTCTGGGACAGAAAGGCATGCTTCGGGAATGAATGAAATATAGTACTGGCTCGCGAATCTTCTCTTTCTTGCTGCAGAGCTCCATATTCTCGCATCCTCTTGCAAAGCATGTCGCAAAGAGCCACTTTGCCAACACCAAAGTCTCACCGATTGGCCAGAGAACAATTTGCCTGGTAGTGAACTTCATATAATGTCGTAGAATTTCTAACGGAAGACTGACGAATACTTCCCCATGGCCAAATGACGACGACCGGCTAGGTACGGGATTACGCACGCGTACAGCAAGAAAAATACAAGTAGTTTTTGGCCTTGGGCAGCAAGTCTCGTGATAGGTTAATCGTAACCTAACCTAACTTGATCACGGAGGCTAGCCCTAATCAGACGGAAATTTCTTGGCATGCAGGCTCCTCTTTCGACCCAGAGCTTACCGAAAATAGAATCGCTACCTTTCATCCAGGGCTGCTCTCCTGGTCTCCCGTCGCCCTCTGTTGTGTTCTTGAACGCGCACACTCACACATTTTCCTTTCCCATCGAAAACCATATCCTTGCGTGTCTGACAGTTCTCTGCAGTCAATTTTCCTATCGCATCTATGCCTTCTGTTGCCTTCCATGTTCTCTTCTTCAGCTATCAGCGACAGGTCCCCTGTAACTGGCCCGATCTCCCATCTTAGCCGAACCGTCTGAACACTAGGGGGTTTCAGTTGGATCTCCACTGAGTTTCGGCAAGCAGCCATCGCTGCCCGCCAAGGCTAGCAACACGTTCGAGATGACGATATGGCCATTTAATCGCAGGGGCAAGCGCTCCAGAAGTCAAATGAAAGCTGCAGATGGCAGGAAATCCTCCCTTCCAGAGTCCGATCCCGGCCGAATGTTGAACCCCATCGCCGCCGTCACACGGAAACCTTCGAGAAAACGCTCGAAGCGAGAAAAGCGGAATAATCGCGGCCCTTCGCAGCAGAGCAACTATGATCGATCCTCGCCGGTATCGATGAATCATGCGGATCCGGCATCCACGATGCCGTTCGCGTACAATTTCGGGAATCACACATCGGTATCGAATGTTGTCGCAGAGGGGAGTTTCGCCACGAGTCGTCCGATCCCAATGCTCAAGAAACGGCCGAGCAATCGGAGGAAAGGCGCTTTGCAGCGAGCATTGAGTCGGAAATCAAGTCGGGATATTTCGAGAGAACAGCAGATCAAAGCGTTGAGCTCGTCTGTTCCGTCCAACTTCTCGCGCTCGGGATTGCTGGGCTATCTCCCATCGGACGTTCGACCATCGCCTAGTCGCCTTGCGCAACATCACCCGTCAAACCACAGTCTGCCGCTTCAGCCATCCGCGCGATCATCCATTTCCGATGCGTCCGATTCATACGCGTACAAGGTCAACGGGCTGGCTCTTCTCGCCCCCCGTCCAACCCTGAAGTGCGCGGAAGTCTCAAGATCTGGCACACCGTCCAGTTTTGCGGGCTCGCCATATCCTATTCACAAAGATTCGGCAAGTCCGTATGACGAGGACGATTTTCACAGCAATGAGCGGATTGCCGATCTGGCTGATGATTTGGATGCCTCGGGTTTGCGAGCTATCATGGAACGACACCAGCGTCGCAAGGAGAAAAAGAAGGAAAAGCGGCGCCGACGGCAAGAACAACAGCAACAGTCCGGATGGCGCGGAGCAAAAGGAGCTCTTACCCCGGAGGATCCGATGGACGAACGCCGCGGAAGAGACAGGACGCCATCGCCAGCTACATCCGCGTTGCAGCATTCTGCGAACCCACAAATTGGATCGTCGGAAGTCAGCGTCAATGAACAGGCTCATTCGGGCTCATGGCTGCGCGGGCCGTCGGCAGAAAGTGAACTGCGCAGCCATCGCCTCTCTGAAATTTCTGCCCATGCGCACGTCATTGGCAACATCGACGATCGCTCGATCCGCAATGGCAAAGTCGGTCAGCAGCAGGATCCAGTATTATCACGTGATCAGGTATCATCCGGCCCCTCCAGTACAGACATGGGCACCGTTCAGCAAACGCAAACCGATCCCCGGAGCTCTATCGTTCTAGACGAGAAGCGGGCGTCTGTAGCAAGTAATGGCAGCCGAACTTCGGGGATCCTGAGGTCATTCTTCCGACGTCCGAGCGCCCGGAAGAAGTCGCCAGCCGGTGAATTCAACTCGGAAAAAATGACAAACACATCCATGGAATCATTTTCGAGAGTCAGTCCTGTACCGCCCGCACCCACAGCTGCCATTCCGATTCCTGGAAGGAGCTTCCACCGGACTGGCGGCACGATCCATCGCCCGAAATCAAAGTTCACCGAGCATTTTGGCGATGAGCCTCTTTCTCCTCCAGACTCGCGGATGAACTCCCCCGTTCCGCCTGGGCTTGATCCCTATGAAGGGATGTCTCGAGAAGCATCGAGCCGACCATTGTCCTGGGACGCAGGAAGTCGTGCGACACGTCCGGATAGCGCCATGCTGTCCCAGTCCCTGGCGTCCATTGACTCGGAGGGCTCATGGATGTCAGGTAGGTTTCTCCGGCAGATCTCGCAGCAAGCCAGCAGTCAGCCAGGCTTGAATCGACGCCAACTGGACAAGTATGACGAGGCGCCAGAAGAGGAGGACTTGGACAACGGGCACGCCAGGAGCATCATCAGGCTCGGAAAGGAATTTGATGATGCCGACGAGTCGTACGCACATGAGAGGCGGGCGAGTAGCACGACTACCAACTCTCGTGGCGTTGACAACGATGATAGCTCGTCGCTCGGTGATGATGACAAGGAGGCCGCAGAGACGTGGCACCATGAGGGACTCGCTCGTCGGCCAACGCTTGTCCGGGCGGCACACCTTCGTGCCAAGTCACGCGAGGGACTTGTGAACCATGTCAATGCAATGGACACCACGGAAGAAGAACCGGGCGCCGAAGAAGAGGAAGGAGAAGAGAGGCGCCGCCGGTACTGATTTCTATTGAAAACCCTGATCGTGCGCGTTACGTTTTCCTGTCAGACTATTTGGCATCGGGGCGCGCACGGTTCTGTTCACATGAGGTCGCCCGGCGCCGGTCGCATTGCAACATCGTCACATCTATTTTACCTTTTCTTCCATGGAAACGGTTTGAGCCTGGCCTGCGGTCCATGATGCGCCTACGTTCTTCACGGCAGAGCATCCTGACAATAAGAAACCAAAAAAAAAAAAAAAAAAAAAAAAAAAAAGAACTGACCGCAGTCACTCACTTGTTTCCTTTCCTTGTCTGTAGTCCTTCCTTTCTTTCCTTTCTTTCTGGTCTTGACTTTCATGCCGTGTTAGAGTCCGTGTATGAGTGCATCATCCCAGGACCAGTCTGCTCCAGCCTCTATTCTTCTGTACACTTTTATACCCTTGTCAAGATACCCCAGCTTCTGTTCTTGTTTGCATATTTCTTCTGCATATATTTTGTCTCTAAGATGGGCGGTCTTCCTTGACCATGTCTGGTGTTAGAAGGAGGTTTCAGGGCATGATTTGGCGTTGTCTGCACGGAATACCCCTTGTGTTGAGTACTTGTTTGTGTAATGTGTATGAGTGGTACATAGGTGTTTTGCTTCTCTGTCGATGTTTTTAAACACATTAGTTGTTTCTAATAATCAAACATGAGTTGGGATTCTCTCCATGAGATATTGTCGACTATCAAGAAACGTTCAATAAGTTTTCCTAGCCTTAGCTCGATAAGTTTGCATTCTAGGGCTAATTAGGGCACGCGCATGGGTAACTACGAGCAGTCGTGCCCGGCCTGTTAGAAAACACGGCTGGCCACCTGCGCAAGCCCTTGTTGTCGAGATGGATTGCAAGACAGGCTTTAGACCTCTTCGACCAATGCTGCATTTTTCTGTCCCTCTTAAACCTCCTGAGATCACGTGGAGAGCTAACCGTTCTGGTATTGGTATCGCTTTTCATGGCGCTTTGTCGGTCTGCTCTTCATCGTTGATTCGTTGCCAAATGCAAAACATGTTCGTTGGCTCTCTTCCACTTCCAACTTTCCACACTCATTCCTAATTGACGCCCGCCTCGCTTCAGCCGTAGCTATCTTGCCTTTTGCCATAGATCAAGAGCTTTCCAAAAATGCGTCGCCGCGCTTTGCAGGATATTAACCCAAATGTCCAACCGCGGGCATTGCCAGAACAGGCGTCGCTGCGACTACCCGCGGCGCTTGCTGAAGCAACCACATTCGCTGTACCCCTACCAACCTGTTACAATCCAGGAGGATGCGGCGTACAAGGCTGAGATGTGCCACGGAGGACTAGTAATAAATTCCGGGGCTGTTGAATACGCCCCTTGATCTCACAACTTGAATCTTTTTCACAGTTGCGGTGTTTCCTTGAAGCATTATTTCTATAGAGGCACTGTGATTTAAGCAGAGTGTTCCGATCTTCGGCTTTGGCAGACAATTGAAAAAGCATAGTTGGACCGAATATGCATTTCTTTCGCAAATTGCGACTCAGAAGGAAAAAGACTTCCGTATCAACGAACGGTGAAACCTCGGTTGCAGTCCAGCAGTCTCCTGCTCGGTCGTCTCGAGACTCTCCGAATGAAATCATCTCTCCAAGAGTTTCGGGAGAAATAGCGATTGCTTTGCCGACTTCATGTACCTCTCACTCTGTTAGGCCCTTACCAGACGCCAATTCGCGAAGATTCACATCTCAGTTGAGCGATTATCTATGGGCAAAAGCTTTTGAGATCTTCAAGAACCGAGAACCTGAACTAATGAAAGACTTCAAGACACATCTTAGCTCGTCACAGGAGGGCATAGACCCTTCGACGCTAAGATCAATCGAGCCAATTGCGGAGGGACTTGTGAAACGTCGTGAGGACAAGCAATGGCGAGTCCAGCTTCTGGGAAAGCAGGTGCATATCCGGCGTCAAATCGAACGTCTGGCAAAATTCGTCTTCTGGGTTGACAATGCTGTCAAGCCGATCCTTGCAACTCAACCGTACGCCATGTTGGCATGGTCCGGTGCTTCCCTTTTCTTCCTGGTATGTCGGCTTTGGCCGCCTCGTTCGTTATTGGGCTGACTGTTCGAAGTTACTTGCAGGTGCTGCGTACATCGATGAGTCGATGTTGAAAGGGTTTAATTCGCTTTGTGATGTCCAATTGGAATGGCAGATTGTAGAAAAGACGTATCTCAGTCCCTCACGTCTAGCAGGTTATCAGGACCTCATCGAACCAATTTCCAAGCTCTATTCGCATATACTCGAGTATCAAGCTCGTGTGATATGCCACCTCTCAAGGGCACAGCTTTCCCGTGCATGGGAAAAGGTCCTTGGCTGGAACAATTGGGAGGAGAAATCAGCAGAAATCCAGGATTTTAGTGAACAATGCAGAAGATACATCTCTCCGCTCCAAGTACAGGAAATTCAAAACGCCAAGAATATCGAACTGCAAAATATACAAGAGTCACGGACCATTCTCGACAAGATTAGGATGATTCTGGAGGAAGAAAGAAGGACTACCCAGAAACTCCACGACAGCCAAAAGGAGAGAGAGCTCCTCCAAGATCTCGCTTCCGATTATGAAAGCCACAAAGACTATAATCCTCCGAGAGTTCAGGGCACTTGCGAATGGTTCTTCGAGGACGAGAGGTTTCGGAAATGGCGAGACAGCGATTTCGGTCTCCTTTGGGTGTCTGCCGGCCCCGGCAGTGGGAAATCTGTGCTGTCACGGGCATTGATTGACGAGCATCGCTTGTCTACGAATGTTACGACATCTGCAGTCTGCTATTTCTTTTTCAAGGACGGAGATGAGCACCGCATGTACGCGACGAATGCTTTGAGCGCAATACTTCACCAACTTTTCAGACACGATGCTACTGGTAGACTAATTGAGCATGCGCTGCCCAGCCACAAGATGTTCGGCAAGAGTCTGGCACAGAGCTTCTCTGAACTCTGGCGTGTTCTCATGAATTGTGTCAACTCGCCAGACGCTGAAGAGGTCATTTGCGTCCTCGATGCCCTCGATGAATGTCATCCGGATAGTAGGCAGCAACTTCTCAACAAGCTGCAAGAGATTTATTGTCAGCACCCTCGGACTTCTAATCCGCCGCCGAGGCTCAAGTTCTTGATCACTAGTCGCCCCTACGATGATCTGGAGGCATCATTCCGAAGATTCTCTAACACAATCGGTTACGTTCGTTTTGATGGCGACGACAAGGTTGCCCAGATCCGAAATGAGATTAACCTCGTCATCGATGTGAAACTGGACGAAATTGCGTACAATTTCGACGAGGAGGACCGCAGGAAAATCGCGGACCGACTAAAGGGCATGGAGCACCGCACTTATCTCTGGCTTCACCTTACATTCGATATCATCCAGCAGAGCCCGAGTGAATATGGCAAACGGTCGGACGTCGAAGCACTCCTTAATGACCTGCCCGCGGAGATATCAACAGCATACGAAAAAATTCTGGACAGAAGCAGGGACAAGCGCCAGACCGAGATTCTGCTTCAGATCGTTCTAGCTGCCGCACGACCTTTGACCCTTGATGAAGCTAACGAGGCCCTGACTTTAGCCCTGCAAAAGGAACAATATGACTCCCATGCCGCCCTAAAGTCAGATATCTGGCCACGCGGCAGCTTTAAAAGCGCGGTGAAGAATTTATGTGGCCTCCTCATAACCGTCCACGAGTCGAAGTTGTTTCTTATTCACCAGACCGCTAGGGAGTTTCTGATCCATCCAGAACCGAAGGGCAGGTGGCAGGGCCGGTTGAACTTGTCGAAGGCACATGGAAAAATGACGCTGACCTGCTTGGACTACCTGTCCTTGCTGAAAGAGCAGAAACAAATTTGGAAAGTCAAGGCCGAATTCCCGTTTGCACAGTACTCCTCCGAGTACTGGATGGACCATGCCAAGCTCGCCCAAGGAGAGGACGATGTGCAGAGAAGAATTATGAGCTTCTTTCTCCAGGAGCGACTGGCCTACAACATTTGGGGTGATCTCTTTGACCCCGATAATCCCTTTGTTTCAAATCCGCGATCTTTTGGGCCAATGGCGGCTCCACTATACTATGCATCGTCAGGTGGTCTCCAGCGCATTGTTGAGTTACTATTGGAGGAGGGCGTCGATGTAAATACACGTGGAGGAAAGTATGGTAACGCTCTCCAGGTTGCTTCTCTCCGGGGCGAAAAGGAGGTGGTTTTGCTGCTGTTGGAGAGAGGTGCAGATATAAATGCCCAAGCTGGTCATTATGGCACTGCACTCCAAGCTGCTTCTGCTAGAGGTCGCAGGGATGTGGTACAGCAACTGTTGGAGAGAGGAGCCAATGTCAATGCACAAGGCGGGTTTTATGGCACTGCTATCCAAGCAGCTTCCGACATAGGTGACAAGGAGGTGTTGATGTTGCTTTTGGAGAGAGGAGCGGATGTCAATGCACAAGGTGGTTTTTATGGTACAGCCCTACAAGCCGCTTCTGATAGGGGTCACAAGGAGGTGTTGTTGCTGCTTCTGGAGAGAGGAGCGGATGTCAACGCGCAAGGCGGTTATCATGGCACGGCTCTGCAGACCGCTTCTCTTCAGGGCAACAAGGAGGTGGTTCAGCTGTTGCTAGAGAAAGGAGCGAATATCAATGCACAAGGCGGTACTTATGGAACCGCTCTCACGGCTGCATCTGATCACGGCCGCAAGGAGGTGGTAGAGCTTCTGTTGGAGAGAGGAGCTGATGTCAACGCACAAGGCGGTGATTATGGAGCTGTCACTCCTCTCCAGGCTGCTTCTGCTACCGGCCACAAGGAGGTGGCCCAGCTGCTGTTGGAGAAAGGAGCGGATGCCAATGCACCAGGCGGTCTATATGGTACCGCTCTCCAGGCCGCCTCCCAATACGGCCGCAAGGAGGTGGTGCGGCTATTGCTAGAGAAAGGTGCCGATGTCAATGCACTCGGCGGAGATTTTGGCACCGCTCTCCAGGCTGCTTCTTACCAGGGTGACAAGGAGATTGTGCAGCTTCTGTTAGCGCGAGGCGCCAATGTCAACCTCCAAGCTGGCCATTATGGCACCGCTCTCCAGGCTGCTTCTGCCATGGGGCACAAGGAGGTAGTGCAATTGTTGCTGAACAGAGGTGCCGATATCAATGCCCAAGGTGGGATTTACGGCAATGCTTTCCAGGCTGCTTCTCGTTTAGGTCTTCAAGAGATTGTACAGTTGCTTTTGGAAAACGGTGCTCACAATGGTCTGTGAATTATTCCCATTCAAGACTGATTGGATAGTCCAATAGATAGATATGCATATCTCATTGTCTGCTGTCTGTGCTCCCGTCGCGATAAGTGGTATTTTTCTTTCATACCAGTGACACCTTACTTACAGTGCAAACGGAACGGTTACTTCAGTAGTATGAGAAGAGGTAGGGTCGGTTAAGGTACGGAGTACACCCACAACCACTAGTAGTGAAGTCCAGGGTCTTTACCACCCAACGTACGGAGAGTGATCTTAAAATGGTAATTTAATTTATCAAGCGCGGAAGTTATGCACTAAGTTACGATTATACTAATGCATTATGGGAAGGAGTCACCAGGAACATGATGTCACGCGCGGGTAAGGGGACAGGGTTGATTGGTAACAAACACTAACACGGGATCATAGCGTGATTGCGAATTTGCCACTTTAGCATATTTTTTCTTTTCTCGACTTCGGCTGAATCGATACGTTGTGCTTGTTGATTCGGCGGAGCTTCAGGGCTGCTATTGCTGCATAATTGTATTCCCAGGCCAATTGTGAAAATTGAGAGCTGGTTAGTAGGTGCAGGTCTGAACTGTGCTGAGTGGCAAGGATGGACGCCGTGAAACAAGACACCAATATTGGACGATAGCACACAGATACACCAGGGCTGACATTGCGGACGCTCTGATAGAAAAAGCAGCTATCTTTGCACTACCGACCGAAATTCCGTTAGAAAGCAGTGGCAAAGCCCAAAATGAGGTACGTCGTTTTTGCTCCGAATTTGATCGAGCACGCAAGCACCGAGGTCCATTTTGGATTATTCAGACTTTCAGAGGTGGACAGTTCCAGAACACAGAAGCTACATCACCATTGCACCTTCTCCTTCCTTTGAAGAATAGCATATTAATCATCCGCTTGCTACATCACGCTCCTATATATACCACTCCCACCCCGGACTGAAGAGGGGAAGATCAGGAAAAAGAGAAACGAAGCACCGGGCACAGCTTTCTGACTAATAACGTCACTCCACCGACTTGCCCCTCTTCTCCAAAGTGCCAACAGTATCTCAAATTTAAAAACTGCCCCTCATCTCGTCATTGCCGTCATACGCGTCTCAACTTTCTCCCTTAGTTTTCCCGACTCTCTCCTCGTCTAACGGAGTCAGATCCTCCACATTGATCGCGTCTTCTCTGCGTCGAGTGACCGCTCCGTCGTATATATATAAGAGGACTCCAGTGTCCTTATTCCGTCCTACGCCTCGGTTCTTCACCGCTTCCCGATCGACTTCATTTCGCCAGAGCCCAGTCACCATGGTTGTTTCCCAGGTCAAGGGGTAAGTTCCCAAATTGAGTTCACCAACAAGGGGAATGATTTGGATTCTGACAAGTTCTAGTAAATCCGACTTCGACGCGGCCATTCAGGGCGGCCAGCTCGTGGTGGTCGATGCCTACGCCACTTGGTGCGGTCCTTGCAAGGCTATCGCCCCCAAGGTCGAGGAGTACAGTAGGACGTACTCGGACGTCAAGTTCATCAAGTTCGACGTCGACGAGAGCCCCGATATCGCCCAAGAGTTGGGCATCCGCGCCATGCCCACGTTTTTGCTCTTCAAGAACGGTGAAAAGGTCGAGGAGGTTGTCGGCGCCAACCCGGCTGCCATCGAGGCCGCCATTCAAAAGCACAAATGAACTTGTTTTTAGTATCCCTGTCATTATATAACCATTGCTGTCGAGACGAATGAGAAGTTCTGTATTGCTACTACTAAGGTTGCATTTTTCAATTGCTCCGTCTGCTTCAATTGTAGGGCGCGGTGGGGATTCCAGGCCAGGCATGTCGTTGGGATATTGGTGTTTCATTGTTGTGGCATAATTCCATTGTATGCACCTCGTTTTGACATGCTCGGCCATTGATACGATCTGTTGGCAACCTGCAGTGGAGTTGAGAGTAGTGTATATGGAAGAATGAACAATGACAATGGCATTGATGTCCCATGAAGCACAAATAGAAAGCTCTTTGCTTTTCATATGTTTGCATGCCAGCACGGTGGATGCAAGATGAATAAAGTTCGTGCTTCTACTGTACATTGGCAGACGTTCTTCGCTAGGGTTTGCGATTATCGCGTTCCTGGTTCGGACCGGGGGTTGGGTTGACTTGGTTTACCAGCTACCGAAATAGGAAACTCTGTGTTTTCGTCTCATCCTCATCGGAGGCATCCTGGGAAAGGATTCATATTCTCCAAAGATTTATCCAATCACATCAGCCACGGGACATGCGATGATACATTCCCTTCTCTTGAAATCCGGATCGACGTTGCGACACAGTCCGTGCAACGAGGGTAACTCCGGAGTCAGAGGTTGATTGTGTGAGAGATCGTTAAGATAGTACTCCGCTTTGGGGAAATGGGGACTCATTTTTAGTACCCCCTCACAAATACTTAATTCCGTGAGAAGTATACTCGGAATACTGGAATGATAACGGTAGATGTCTGTGCTCCAGTAGATAGTAAATACAGTCGTTGGCCCGCACTCATAGCATTTGCTGTGCGGGGAGGCTCGGACGGCTGAGTGGCGATTTGGAGGCGAACTAGTTGATTTGCTTGATAGCACCCTGTCTCCTCGCCAGTCGTGCATTCGAGAGTCCCAGCGCCAGCTTGCTCATCTCGACCGGGTCACGGTTCAGCACTTCATACATGGCATTGACATCTCGGCCGATTCCAACTTCTTCGGCCGTGTCTAGGCTGCGTGCATCAACATGAGGCGCCAGCACCGGCCAAACAGCCTGTGCATTGTCGAAGAAGATGTCGGTTGCGAGGTCTCCTAGTCCCTTGATCTCTTTGATCAGCTCCCAAACCCTGCGAGGGTTGTAGTCGGCCTTTTTGAGAAGATTGTTAAGGTCGCCTTCTGCAACCGTACTACCTTGTTAGCACTTATGTAGACTGTAACCTCCTGTGTTGCATGCAGACGAACCGTATTTGCTGTTGACAAGCTCGATTAAATCCCCCATCATACTCGCCCCGCGCTCCCGGTAGCGGTTGTATCCCCCCCGAGCGACAACCTCTACCCGATCGTCCCAGGTTGTCTTACTCAGAACGTTGATATCATGATATCCGGCATCGATCACCGTTTTGACGGCCTTTTGTGCCAGGTCATGGGAGATCCGCGTTGATTTCAGCATGACGTCCAGACACATCGCCAGAAGCGCCTCGGGGCTAGCTTCTAGGTGCTCCGCGACCGGGGTTCCCTCCAACGGTAGGCTACCAAACTCTTCAATCGTTCGTCGGATTTTTCGCGTCATGCGGCCCTTGTCATTCTCCGGAGGCGTACTATCATCGCGCCTCTTGTCTTCTCCCTTTTCTTCATTCTCCGTAACATCCTGCTTGACGGCTTTCTGTGGAGGCGCCTCGTCACTCTTATGACTCCTTGAACTCGAAGCTTCCGTCTTCCCATGACCGCGGGTGCCGTTCCTCTGCTCTTTCTCCTCCTTGCTGATGCTGTCTCTCTTATCAATCTTGCGCTTTTCCGCCCCCGCATACTCGTCGATCTCCTCCCTTGGTGGGCGGCCTTCGATATCTTCCTTGAGTTTGGACCGACGACGATGCTTCTCGGTGGGGAGCGATGGTTCGCTGGATGTTGACCCTCGACCTGACCGTGTTTGTACCATTGTCGGCGTCAGTTTATTCAGGGTTAGAGGGAGAAGAGACGTTAATTATCGTTGGGGAGTGAGTATGTTTATCCCCTCCTCTATTCGGCCATCACATCTATGACGTCGTGATGATGCGTATTATGCTGTTCTACAAGTTGTTCGTTCCATGTGGCCATTTTGCGATTCGTACGGTTGGACTCTAGATTGAGAAGTTCACTTTGATCGATGAACAGTTGCGGTTCGGCCAATGTCATGACATCATCAGTTACAGAGAGAGTATCTAGGAACCTCTTTTCACCCGATTTGTCGAGTACTGCAGCAAATCAGAGTTTCGCAGTCTTCTTTTGCAAGGCCTGCTCCACGGCCTCGACCGCTGCCACGGCGCTGCCGTACGATGCCTGGTACCCATAACCACCGTGTCCGTAGTTGTGCACCACCCACTGGCCATCGATCTTCTCTGCCTCTACGCGCGGACCGTCCCGCCGCAGGGGGCGCAGTCCGACGCCATGGCGGATGATGCTGAGTCCCTCAATGCCCTGGCCCTTGTCGACCAGGCTTGGGCAAAGTTCAACGCAGCGCTTCATGATACGCACTGCAATGTTAGGATCTGGGTTGGGATCCCAGTTGTTCTTCTGATAAGTACCACCGAGGATGGTTCCGCCGCCTGCAAACAATACTGTTTAGCCCAATTCAAAAGTGTACCAAATCTGGGCGTCATACCGGCTGCTCGTGTCATGATGTAAGTGACCTCGTCGTCTCCGTCATCCGAGCCGGAGATCGAACACATGACGCCGGGGTCGTTGCGTACTACCACGATCTGGCCGCGAGCGGGCAGAAGGGTGTCATCCAGAACCCCGCCTAACTTCCGCGACGACAGCCCCGTGCAGTTGACGACAATGTCGGCCTTTTGGCCGGAATGATGCGCGAAGGCGGCATCGTTGACATGGTTAAAGATAGCGCGCTTGAATACGACGCCGTTCTTTCGGCATTGGCCGACTAGCCATGGGAGATAGATGGCCGTGTTGATACACACGGATGTGAAGGAGTTGGCGTTGTCGATTCCTGGCGCCAACTCGCTCTTGGGCAGCTGCCGGAACTGTTGTCGATGTAGGGTCAGAAACGTGAAATGTTGGAATCAGAAGTTCTGGGGCATCGTACGTCCGGAACCACGTCCTTGTACCACGGATCCGGCTTCAACAGCTCAGAGAACCATTGGCCCGTCGTTGATTCTCTGTCCTTGATTCGATTGTACACCACCGTAGCTATTGCTGATCAGTTCGAGCTCGATGTTGGAAGTTATTTGCTTACGTAGGAAATGAATTCCCGCCTCCGGGCAGTTCTGTGCTAGATCTCGAAGCCACGGCCATGTCGCCTTTTCAAACTTGCCGACGTTGTTGTTCTCCGCACCCACCCTGTTGCCGAGTCACATTGGTATGCTCGCCGCGCATTGATTTTCAAAAACACACCCTTGAAGTACATACGGGAGATAATTGGCACCTGCCCAGGGGGATGCATATTCAATGTCATAGTCCCCTGGCATGTGTTTGGCTACAACCGTGATCTTCTTCTTTGGGTCTCGCGAGAGGAGCAGGGCTGTTGTCAGGCCGATCACGCCCGCTCTATGCATTGTTTGTCAGTCATTTGCTCCCATTGCTGCCCTGGGGCAATGAGTATAGATACCCCAAAACGACAATGTTTGTGTTCTCCATGAGGAAAAAAAAAAAAAANNAAAAAAAAACTAGAGCCTGCAATAAATTTTCTTTCTGGTCTGTTGTGAACTTGGGTTAATTGATCGATGTCGGCACAAGACGGACTGCCGATACCAGGTAGGACTGATAAGAGCGGGCACCAAGCAGATGAGGATTTTCAACCAGATCTCCTGATATTGTTCAAAAACAAAGCCATTCAATATTGCAATTGTTCAACCCGGTCCACATGCACCCATACCGCGGAAAACCGAGACGAGCCCTCCTCCCCATCGCATCCACAAAAGCGGCTCCGGCGAGTTCCCCGATAAGGGCAAGGTGGTCCTGTTGATGATTTGCGGTCCCGAGTCGCCCAAAAAGCAGCGGCAAGCTATTCCCTTTCCGGAAGTACAGATCTTCCAAGGCATCAAGGCCGCAAATCTCGAACTGATTTGATCATTTTTTGCAGTTTGCAAGTCCTCTCTACGGGGAAACGGAGAGAGGATATCAGACGGCATTCTGAAGGAGAGCCCTTGTTCTTGGGCCTCCTTCTTGTTTAACTTACTACATCTAGTCTTGTTGACCTGTCTCTGCTCGACGACCCCCTCCTTTCGTCGACGGTGGCGTCCCCAAATGAGGGAGACGTACCGGGCAGAGTGTCCTCTTTGCAGTCATGGTCGACCCGTCGGCGGACAAGACGGACAGGGTTGTGCCGGTAATGGCCGCCCAGAAAGCTTCCATGACCTCCAACAACACCGCCAGCAACTCCGTTGATCCGCCGAAAAGACGTTCTACGAGGTCGACCGCTCGGGCTCAAAATAATGTCTTTTCTGATCCGGACGCACTCCGGATGGAGTGCTTGGAGAAGTTAGGGCTTTACGCGTATCCGACCAGGGGAGACGGTATGGATGACCTAGACCATTATCAAGAGTCAAGTTTAATCGATCAATTGACGCGAAATATCACCGTGGCGAACGCGCTAACTTTTGTCTGGATCAGGTAATTGTCTATACTACGCGTTGTCGGACCAGCTGTATGGCGATTGGGACCACGCAGCGCAGATACGCAATGACCTGGCCACGCATATGCGTAATAACCGTGACTATTTCGTACATTTTGCTTCGGCAGTAGGTGGACAGCGTCGAGCTCCGAAACGAGCTGCCTCAGCCGCCGCGCGGTCGTCCACCACGCCGGTTCCCAACTCGCCTACGGCTCAGGATCGAGAGCAGGCTTTCGATGCCATGGTTGCTCGTGCGTGTGAGGATAAGAGCTGGGGCGGCTCCGAGGAGCTGCAGGCCTTTTGCCAATTCTATAAGCGTGATGTCCGAGTGTATACCGATCACGGAATTCAGACCTTTCGGGATGTCAACGCTCCCCCGGATGAGGAGCGGGAAACTATTCATATTGCGTTTCACGTAAGGGCTGCGGAGTTGATATAACCAATCTCTCTTCACTCCCCTGTGAAACTAATCAAGTTCGGCAGAATTTCAACCACTACTCATCAGTGCGGAACATTGACGGTCCACACGAAGGGCTTCCAGCAGTGAAACCTAAAGTAACCGAGGAAACGAACACGACATCATCAGATGGCCCGGTAGTCATTGATGTTGCAAGTCCTTGGAAAGTCTCATCCATTCACGAAGCCCTGGGCGGCCGGTACGACCAGGACACGATTGTGGATGTGCTGCGCCAGTGCCAAGGCGATATCGACCGTGCATTTTCCAAACTTTTAGATGAGGATTTTAGCACCCCTGGCTCTTCTCCCGGAATGCTGTCCCCTGCATTTAAACCGCGTCTGCCTTCCTCTCGATCGTCGTCACGGAACAGCACCGCAAGTAAACGTACCGCGAATGAGGACAGTGACGACGACGACCGCGCCACCCGGTCTTGTGCTCCTCCTTCCCACCGTGGCCGGGAACGGAAACGTCGCGTTCTCCCCAACGTGACCGTCGGCATCAACTTTGGCAACAGTAACAGTAGCGAGCGTGACTTGGTCTCGCTCCGTCTTCGCGTGAGCCCAGACGCTGTTGCCCAGCTGGCCAACAGCGATGCTGCAGTCCCCGCTAGTCAAACTACTATCAACAGTGATACAAACAGCAATTCTAGCTTCAACAGTAGCAGCAGCAACAGCAATACTACCGGTACCACCAAACATTTCTCTTCTTCTCCTCCCACCTCAACCACCGTCTCTGAAGAGGAGGCTTCTCGAGAATCCAAACCGACTCGCAGTTCTCGCCCCGGTCGCAGAACACGAGCCACTTCAGCAAAAAAGAAATCCTCCTCTTCTTCCTCCACGGAATCAGCAACAAAAGACCCTCAGATCAGAGTCGAAATCGAGAACGTGTTGTGATCCCACCTCTAACCCTCGCCCGTTTCCTCTCTCTCTCTCTATCTCTATCTCACGCTCCCTGACATCATGATTCGATAGACATGGCATTTTCGGAAGGCGTTGTTTGATCCAACCTATTTTTCTTTAACCATCTGCACAGACCCAAAAAAAAAACCAAGCCTTGCATACTTTGCATTCACAGTACACACATGACAAACATTATAAAGCTGCATTATTTTTCTCCAGGGGCATTGCGGGCGTTGTGATTCGGTGCTTTTCTTGCTTGATTTTGTTTTCCTTTTTTGGCGGCTCATGATTGATTCGTTGATTTGGTCGGAAAGGTGCATTGCTTGTTGATTGTTGACTCACGACGCGATGTGATGATGGATGGGGGATGATGACTTGTTTATTTTGTTTGGCTCTGTTGAGCGGTCTTGTCTAATTAGCTACGGAAGAAAAACGGGGGGAAAGGAATCAGAAGACGTTTGATGACGATTATTACATTGGGTAAATAGTAGTTCTACATCCATTTCCGGGCCATTGTCCACGTAAAGATTCGAACCAGACGCTCCCGCTAAAAAGAAAAACAGACGCCAGTCAATACGGTAAGAGGGGAATCAAAATGAAAGCAAGGCAGAAGCAAAAAAAAAGAGGACTTGGAGAGGGATAGTCCGTAACTCATTGTCCGCCAACACCAAGCTGCGCCAACTCCCGCTCCTTCTGCCGCAGCGCTTCCCGCATCGCATCAGCCTCTCGCTGTAACTGCGCTCGTCGCTCGAGAACATAACTATCTGGTTGTTGTTGTTGTTGATGCTGTTGTCGTGGGGCAGAATCTGAGGGTGGGACATCTTGATTGAGGATCGAGGAGATGGAATTTACTCGTGAGGGAGTGGTAGCAGTAGCATTAGCGGACATGAATGATGATGAGGATGTTGTTGCGGGCCGGAATTGTTGGTCTTTCCGGTCAGCAGAGAAGGGGGGGAGGGTTTGTGGTTCTTGGAATGGTGTTGGTTGTTGCCCAGACGGATGATGAGGTGATGTTGACCGGTCGCCGTACATGGGGCTGGGGGAGTGGGAGTGGTTCATCTCGGGGAGGCGGGGAGGAGCAGGGTGAGGATGATATGGCAAGGAGGTTGTTGTTGTTGGGGTGATGTTCGAGTTGTACCCCGTAAAATCTACCGGCGGAGGGGCGGTGATTGGTGGTCGATTTGTCGGAACGTGACTGTTTTGATCCGACATCTGGTCGGCGGCTTTAGCAAGGGCAACGGCAGCCGGTGCCTCGGGCGATGCCGACGATGCCCCCGACGATTGTGTGAATGTGTCTGGGGACTGATCTCGCGCGGCCGGGACAACCCGCTTCCGCCGTTTGATGGTTGGTTTCTTCATGGTCACCGGTCGATAGCAGCCATGAAGTTTGTAGTACAAGCCTGGCAAAAGTTAGAGAGACGACAAAAACGCTTCTAGTCATGGGAACGCACCACACGCATTGCAAATTGGATTTCCATTCTCGTCGCGTCTCCAGAGTGGTGTCACTGTGGTTCCGCAGTTTTGACAAGAAACCAGTTGTGCAGGACCATCTGGAGTTGCACCTGCAGCTTCACCATTCCCTTTCCTGCTGCCTTCAGCAGCCTGATTCCAGGCGGCCCTTGATGCCCTGTACATACGGTTGTTGTATGCAGGACATCCCTCACACCCCTCAGCACCACCCGTCCCGTTGCAATTTCCTCCACCAGGGCAAGATCCCTGCGGGAGACAGGTGCCGTTGGTAGCGGGTTGAGTGCCAGGCGACACGCTCCGAGCGCCTGAACCAGGAGTGGAGGCCGAGTCCGACTGAGAGTTCACTCGAGTCCGCTTCGTGGGCCTCTGCGCATTTCTTGCCTTCAGGTAAAGGCCGCAAGCATTGCATATCATCGCGCCAGTGGGTGATCTTCGCCATAACGGGGTGCTCTTTGTGCCGCAATTGCTAGATGGAGATCAACATCAAAGCTTTTCTGTATTCTATTGAAGAGCGTACCTGCACGAATGGCTTGGGAATGAAGGGGTTTGGTTTGACGAGGAGCCAGCCGACGTTTTCGCACCACCGGCTCCCTCGTTCGCCGAGTTGGAACCGTCTCTGGTGTCCTCCATATTTGTCCCTGCGTCCCGGTGACCGTTTTGTTGACTATCGTAGCTCTGCGAATTTGTAGTCGCTTGCATGTGAAGATCGAGCACTTCTCGTGCACCACGGGCCGAAGAAATTAGCTGCTGCGCGGCATCGAGATCTTCAGCGGACGGTTGGCGCATCAGAGCGTCTCCTCGAGGGCGAAGAGAGCCCAGAGTTTCCATCAAGAAAGAACCAGCAGCAGATCACCGGCCAACGATATGCAAGCCTAGAGCCTCCACAGGTCTCAGAAATCGAATCACTCACTTGCAGCCACTCTGATGTTGGATCAAAGGTACTTCGACGTGACACGTTTTATGAATGGAATGAAGTCGTAAAGATTTGCCCGCTACTCTTCTTGTCGTATCAATGCAGTCCGAGGAACAGACAACTTCTCGACCAAGCGGCGGTCCGTCTCGAAAAAGGACGACGGCTGGCAGTCGGAGGAGCGAAGAATGAAGCGGAGTAAGTCAAGTATCTCGCCGAAGAAGATGATGGGTTGATGCCAATCTCGAAGGACAGACTCAGGAGGTTATCAATGCCGGCTGCCTAGAGCTTCTCCAGCACAGACAACTCAAATAATTCCCCTGACCACGCGCAAGAACAAACAGACTTTCCGATAATCAAAGCTTTCAAGGCCGTCGGGAGGAGGGGAGCGACAAACCCCCAGTCGAACCCAGACCGATCTGGAGGGTTCCGAAGCTAAGGGTAAACAGGAGTGGCGTCAGCGCCTGATGAGGCTCTCGGACGAACCTTCAAAACTCCGAGTGCAACAACACGATCACTACGCCAACGTTTGTGGGTTGACTTTCTTCTTCAAAATGGTAGTCCGCGGGGGATGATGGATCATGAACGGAATCACACTCAAAGTTGCCGAGCCAGCGCCAGCGGTTTTTTGATACTATAGTGGCCACTTTTTTGATTTGCTTTCAAGCCCGTTTGATGGCGGCGCAATTCACTGCAAGCCAAAGGTCTCTCTCCCCGGATTCCATTCAGGGTTTAGCGGCCCCCACAGCTGCCAATCGTTTTTCCTGTATTCGGAATGTCGTGCCTCACATATTCCGCGTAATGCAGATGCGATAAAACCGATTGGTTAAATGCGCAGTCAGCCGAATTAGGGCGATTCTGATTGGCTAATGAGTGCTCCTTATCTCTGGCCCAGATCAATTCCACAGCCATCTTGATCTGATCTGATGATCTGATAATCATTACCGAACAGAAAAAAAAGAATGGATTCCAGTCCCAGTATGTAATCAACATTACTAATGAACACAGTCCGAACAAAACATCGCTGATCATGGCAATATCGCATCCAACATTATTTGAACATAGGAACATAAATGATCCACAGATCTCCTCCTCTATTTGCACATCCACTAGTGTTGCGAGAACGTCGCCTCATGGAATTGCGTCGCGTAGTCTCGAGCAAGGCAAGTCCTTGCACATGGCCGCCATTACGGTTTCATGGGGCGACTCGAGCATTGCTGATCATACCGGACTTAGACCTGCTCAGCTCCCCAAGACGGGTCCGATTCGCGCATGTTCGCCGGAGGCTCGATCGAGGGAATGTACTCCAGCACGACGTAGCCAATACCGGTAAATCCGACGATGGAACCGGCAATGTATCGCAGAACTCCGTCATGCAGCAAGAGGCAACCAACGAAGATGTAGACTACCCGCTTCAGCATCAGCTGATGGCAAGAGGGAGCAAAAACCAGCACTTACAGGCACCTCGTCCAACGAACGAAAAGAGGAACGATGCATAGCGGTAGACATAGTCCGGCACATGAGGGAGGAACTCCAGACCACCGATGACTGCGGCGATTAGCAGTGCGTACGGAACGGACGAACGGATGCGTCACTTACCGAGACCAAAGATAATGACATAGACACCAACAACGGCTGCGCCCAGGGAAATAGGGAAGAACTGGGCGATACCGCCCAGAACCATAATGACGGCAACCGCCAGGTTGACAAGACGGCTAGGATAGAGTGTCAGTCACACGCCTTCTCATAACGAACACGACTTCAAAATCGATGCAACTAGCAGACACCTTCTAGCCAACACCGAGTTTGACAGCCGCAGTACAGCCAAGAATATGAAAGACGTACAAGATGTTTGAGAAGTCCATTTTTGCCTGGTGTCAAGAACGCGTAACCAGATGGAGTTGATCAATGATCGGCGGACAGGAAAAACCGACGTCGCAAACGAAATCTCACGTAAATCGCGTCGATAAGTTCAACGGCCGATCGTATCCCAAAAGTAAGGAGAGAGTAAGCAAAGTATGAATCTCGTCGCGCAAAGAGTCCAAAACAAACGGGGGCGAAGCAACACCGGAGCTTCAGGGATGTCGCGGTTTTAACAGCTGGTCAAAAAAANTCTCGGTAATGGACCTTCGGATTGGATTGGATCGCAACCGCGCTATGAATCGATGATGTTAGAAGCTCCAAAATTCCAGTTCAATTCTGCCGCATAAAACATACTAGGCCCCTTTGTCAAAACAATTGCTGCCGAAACGAAAATAATGGGTGGTTGGATGTGGTAAAGTGGTTGACTGAAGCTGCAGGCCAGCCAAGCGCCAAGCGAAGTGGCTTGGCAATGGCTTTGCAGGGCTGCAGGTTAAATAAGTCACGTGACGCGGTTAATTTGCAGCATGTCCGGATCAGGAAGGATGACAGCCGACTCACGTAAGGGGGTAATTGTATGAAGAGGACAAGGTCTCTTATCGACAATAGCCGGGAATGCCATGACAATGGTCGAGTAAGTGGATATCTAATGGTTTCGAGGCGTTCATTGTGACAAAGTTTCCTGCTACAGAGTGCGGGAACGCAAGTAGAACCCTAATCATGTGACTACCAATTGGGCGGCCAGGAACTTGACGAGAGGTGATATTCTCTGAACAATTGCTCCATGGGAGGTTGGAATCCAAATTTTCCGCGAAGCAAACTCCATATTGCCGCCAGAAAACTCGAAAGTTAATGTACAGAGCGGGTATCTCACGCAACTGAATCCATGCCGTGCCGGACCCCTTCCCACAGCCTAAGCAAGAACAATTGCAAATCGTCAATCATAACAACATCAAGCAAGTCTGTACTGGACAATTCATATGTACACGTAACAATGTCGGGACTTCTGTGCTGCCACCTCAGGACTGGAGATGGGTGCTGAATCGCGAGCGATGGTGGAAGAATAAGAAGAATCACCTCCGGTCAAGAGTATGCTTCTTCACTGACGAACAAAACCTCTTCGCCTTGGACTTGACACCATTCCACACTTTTCGAGCGCGCGTCATATAACTTCTATCAAGGTCGACGCTTGGTGCCGGGAAAGAATAATAGAATATCGGTTCTGACGGCGGCGGCGGTGATTGCTGGTTTTGTCTAATCAGTCTGACGTTCCTTCGTGACGGCTTCGGTGCGGTGCTTGTAGTCTGCCCGGCAAATCGAACATGCTGGCTTGTTGTCATTCGATTCTCAGGGGTCCCGGCACCAGATGAAGCCTTTCCAGTCATTGTCGAAGGCTGGCTTTCCTCCGTCTCAGGCATGCAATTGACTTCAGTGGTGTTTACTGGCTCTTCGGTTTGAGTCGAAGCATTCACCGCAAAATTCCACCACTGAGTCTTCCCTTGAACATGGCGGACCGAACGGGCAGTGACTGAGCGCGAAAGAGCGGATTGCGAATATTGCCGACGTGCATGCTTTTGTTGGAAGTTCCACGCATTTCTGTTGACAAGGCTTTCTTCCAGGTCCATCCGCAAGTCCCGTTTATCATCACGCGTGGGGACCAAAGGGTGTCGGTAAAACCCGTTCGCAACCACCCAGAACTTGTTCCGATAGACTTCCAAGGAGCCATTGTCCGTCAAAACCGAGTCGACTTCATCCGCAGACCAGGCCCCATGGGGAGTATAAAATCGAAACACTTCCCCGTTAATGTGGTTGACTAGATCCTGTCCGGTCCTTGAAAGATTGCTTTCGTTGTTACCAGCATAGAGGACAGGGTCGACCAACTCGCTTGCACGGTTCATAATCGAGTCAATCCGCATTTGGTCACGAGGAGTCGAGACTTTTGGACGAGACAAAATATAAAGCATCGAGTGTTCTGGGGGTGTTGCGCACGGTTCCGCCACGGCATTGCCGTTCCAGTTGAAGTGATGGATCTGATCAGATCCATCCGCCGCATCCAGGATTCTGGAGATTCGCGAGCAGAACTCGTCCGAAATAGCGGCATTGACGTCGCTCTCATCGGACGTGGACGCTTCCGTTTCTGCCCGCTCATCGTCGTCCTCAGCCTTCTCTTCCGTGCTGCTGATGCTCCAATAACCGGAGTCGGTTTTTGCCAGTTCGTATTCATCTGGCACAAGGAGCTTGTCAACTGTTTCAATGATTTTAGACGAGACCATCATATCATCGTCCTTGTCGTCAACGTCCGTCTCTTGGGAGCCATCAGACCTCAATACCGCTGGAACGGTATCTTCGTCGTCGACCTCTTCGGACCAGTCGAACCGTTGAGGCGATAGGAGCTCCCGAAGTTCCTCTTCGCTATAGGTTGTTTCGGTATAAGACATCTTGGGAAGTCAGCTGTGGCAAAATCGATGAAGGATAGAACTTGGGCGCAGGAAGGATGGCTGATCCAGTAAAGACAAGAGGTGGTGATAATGACAATGAAAACAGTCGCTAAGTCTTTGAGGATAAAGATGATGCTCAATCCAGTCAAGACAACTATCGAAGAATGGTTCAAGAAAGAAGACCTCATCTGAAGAAGAGACATTGTTCGGGTTGATATGCACTTGGCCAGAATGCCGCAAGCAGCAAACTGGAGGAAGCTTCCATCACGAACTTACATCCACATTTTCAGAGGACACAACCGTCCGGTAAATCCCGTCAAGTATGTAATGGGATCGGTGGAAACCCTCTTTTTGATATGCTTAGTAAACTGCATATCTCGTATTGGGCTTAGCCCTTTTTTAATACTTTTGTAGGTAGGTCCTAAACATTTGGTTGATGTAGGAGTTATGAACTAACTGTAGTTAGTTGACTGAGTTCAGAAGAGAACAGGTAGGCGGAGTGGATTATATGCTTTGTTAAGGACGGAAGATTAAAGCAGTGTCATCACATTGATGGACTCTGGCTATTCGCTCCGTGTCGGTCGCAAAAATAAATCCCATTGCTGAGACAAAGGTTTGTCAAAGAATAGTGGTGACAATGGATTGTTGATGGAGTACAACAGCATTGAGCTGCGGATGCCCCTCGCTTTAGCTCCGCATCACGCGCTACCTGAGCGGAGACTTTCGCGATCTGTGTTGATGAGTGGCGAGCGAAATAATCATTCGTATAGACTCCCGTCGCGGGCGGATTCACTGAAGTTCTCCGCATCCGACGACAAGGAGCCATCCGGAACCAGAACGGCGGTACCGACTTGAGTCGTATGGATCATTGCATGTTCCGGACGGAAGTGCCTGGCTAGCTGAACACTTGTACCGCATCGACATAGCACGACCGAGCTGACGGAACGTCTCGAACCGGAGAAGCGCATTGCCGCCTCGATCATTGGTATTTCCGAGCATCAAAGCAACCTTACTGATCAACTGATGCGAGCCTCATCCGGTTCAATTTTCGATGGAGCTCTTGAACCAATTTCCTTTTCGTTGGAAGATAATCGTTCATAGATAGTCGACATTCTTCCACTTGAACTTCTTGTTCGCACGATCCACGGGACGATTTTGAAATTGGCTCCCATGAAGCTCAAAGACAAGTTCCTTGCTGTCCTGTGGCTGTCCCTGACCATCATCCCCCTGTGATGATGTTGGCACCGTGAATCGGAAGACAGTCTGTTCTTTCGGGATAGCTACAATCAATACATCAGTAATTCAGTCAACAAAGAAGAGATGTATTCCAGCAGGACAACCCTACTCTTTACGACATCATTCTCCGTAACAATGACAAACGTGAACTTTGTGTCTTTGACCACAATCCCTTTCACCCCCACTCTCCCCCCGCACCGACTGCGCACAACCTCAATCTCCGCGCCATGGAAATCCGCACTCACAAGCTTACTCCCATGAGACAGCGCTGTGATCCGGGGCATCATGTCCGGCCTCCGATCCTTAATGTCCAGCACCTCTTGCATGTACTCGATCCACATCTTGTGCAGTTCCCGGAACACGGCATATTTGCATTCTTCCTTGGGGATGTCATAGATCCCGGAGATGCGTTTTTCCTTTGCAGACAGAGGACGTGGGCGTTGCTTGCGAAGGAAATACTCCTTCTTACGCAGGCGGTGCAGACGTCGCCGGGCACGGTTATCGGCAGGGGTGGGGGATGTCGGTCGAAGATAAAGCGGCTTCTGACGAATCCGCTCGGTGAAGAGCTGGTCCGTAGTATCGGGAGAATGTGCCCGAGCGAGAAGCTCGTGAGCAACGTGGGATTGCGACGTCATGATGCTGCGTTGTGTGAAATCTTCAAGATTCCGAAATCTTCACGTTCGACCTCAAAAAAGACTTCCAAAGATCGATCACGTGATATACTGACCCTACATGGAACGTCGTTCGCGCCGCATTTGTCGTTTCAAATGGTTGCTTTTTAGGTTCCCATTGGGAGCACCTGAAAACGTGGGATACCGTGATTATCTTGAGTTTGTCGCAGGAGGTAACTACTTGAAGTTTGTCGATTGACTTTGTTCAGCTCAGAAACTCCGCGGGTTACCCGCGGATATGGATAGCTTCATGCTGCCCCTGAACCATAGCGGAGCTCGAGCATCTCACGCTCCTAAACGGAGCACTTTGCTGTCAAACTTGCCGATATCATTTGATTTCACGTTTCAGTGCAACTACCTTTTTGGATTGACACAGAGAAGTTTGAAGAATAGAAAGTTCAGTTGCATGACACAGTGTCTCTTGAAACGATCCAAAGACTTTGAATCATGAGAAACCTGGTGCTTGGTCCCTGCACCCGCACAGACCAAAATATTTGCTTAAGGGGGAAAAAGGAGGGGGGGGGAGGGAGAAGGGAGGAGGTGGCCCAGGCCTAACTTCGGAGAAGGTTCGAAGCTCGCCAAAAGCAACCTGAAGATTCGGCCAAGCTTGCCATAGTTATTGCCGACACGCGAGCAGCCACAGCAGCAGTTTAGCAGAATACGGTAAATGGTTGCGCACTGTGTAGCTCTTGAGAGTCAATCTTTCGAACTTTATATTATTATATAGCGGGTAAGAGTACTCGATACTCTGTCCTCATACGAATACAGCCACGAGCAAACGGCTACGAGTTAAATAACACGGCAGATCAACCTTACAAGAAAGCCGGTAAGCATACGAGTCGAGTTTATTCTGCGGAGAAGTACCGAAGTGGGCATCCTTGTTGGCAGATCACCCGTTGTCACTCGCCGAGAACATTATTAACTTAATAACCCTTTAGCCGTTTAAGACGTTGAGGAGTTCGCTGAGAAGAGCTTCAAATTCCTGAAAATTTTTTTCTGACATCATCCCAAGCTTGATCGGCAAAGTAATCCTCTTTGGGTTCACGGCGGTTCACCCTCCTCGAGGCCCGCGACTCGGGAGGGGAAGTGCGATTCTTTCCAGCCACTGAGTACGGAGTGATTTCCGGAACTTAAAAAGCCTTAAGACGATCACGTCACACGCACATTGAACTGTTGTGGCCATCGTAACCTAGAAAAGAAATCCACGGCGATTAGGCAGTAAGGTTTGGAGCATTGGGCCAAACTGGTCCCCGAATGTGGGTATCGAGGTACTTGGGTTAATCAGACACGCAACACGTTTTGTCGGCGGTGAGGTAGAGAATGACTTTTTTTAACTATAGATGGTAAGCGAGTGGCGGTGATGGTGCTCTGTAGAAGGGAGAAACGTTTGTTTTGTTTTTGACAGCTACATGCACCTCCGCGGACTTCGGTATTCCTGCCTATGGTCGAGACCTCCCGAATTATCGGTCCATGGATTGCGGAGAACGGAAAGAGTGGGTATCTCCCCTATGGGTCGACCCGAAGCTGTCGTTGGGACAGCATCAGACCGGAGTTGGGACACGTAGAAGAGAGCTCTCACCATGGGAAGCTGGGAGATCGTCAGGAATCGAAAGGGGACTAACCCTGCAGACCAAGTGCAGTCCAATGGCAGTCCATGGATTGCCATCTCTATACGAGAACGATGATGAATCCGAATACTTTGAATAACTTTGTACCAGTTGATTACCCAAGTTATTCCTAGCTGGCTCTCCAAGTAGAGGCGGAGTACTTCATCAATTGACCATCCCCAACGGGTGGTGGATGAACAGGGAATAGGATCAAGAGATCAAAACGATAGCCCAAAGTCTTCGTCATTTCATAGTCATAGAGAGTGGTCAATGTATGGTGGAGATAATGCGATGTCCAAATGGAGAAACGGGGATTAAAAAGACGCAAGATGGGAATCAACTGCAAACGACAACAAAAAGACGTGCCCAAAACTTGCAACAGCCCAATCAAACCTAGGGTGATGACAACGATATTCCTGCCAAACGCGCCTCGAGCCGTTTGACGACTTCCGGATCTGGTTCCTTCTTAGGTTTCTTGGGTCTGTGGGCGAGTCAGTGATCTGTGTGGAGTGGTGGTAAAGGGAAGGAGAACATACGGAATGCGTTTCGTGTCAGGACCCTTTTCTTTTCCGCAGCCTCTACAAGTCCTTTCGTGTGGTTGATATATGGTGTCGCACTGATCGCAAACCCACCGCACGCGCATGCGTGGTTTCTTGTACGTACGTGGCGGTCGCTCCGGTGGCGGGTCGGCGTCGCCAGGATAGCCATTGGGATACTTTTCGAGATTGGGTCTAGAATCTACATTAGCTCTCTGTTCATCCAGCGAAATATGCACGATGGGAACGTACGGATCGCGTGGGCATTTCTTGCAGCGGATGTGCCCGCAAGTAGCACACTCCCTGACATGCTCCTGGAAGACACTCTCGCACCGATGGCAGAAGCGACGAACGCGGCGCCGAATCGGTTTGTAGACCAGATCCTGGCCACCCGTGCGCGAGGGAACGGTGAGAAGCGAGTAGGGCTCCTTGACCTTCCGCTTCTGGTACTCTTGCTTGCGAGCCTCGGCCTTGGCCTTCCTCTCCTTCTCTTTGGCTCGGGCCTCCTTCTCTTCCTTGGAACGGACAGGCGGATAGCGAGGGCACTTCTTGCAACGGACGTGCTGGCAGCCCGCGCAAACCTTGTCACCGGTGAAAGTGGTCTGGCAGCGATGGCAGGTGCGGCGAACACGCATACGAATCGGCTTCTCGACGCGCTCGATGTTCAGTTTCTGCGGCGACATCCACTCATGGGGCTCCAGGGTGAAGCCATATTTGGCGAAGAGGGCACGGGCACGTTCCTGCTGCACGTAGGACCAATCGACGGCGATCGGGCCGCTGGTGGGAGCGGTGGGAAGAGACTTGGCCGGCTTGACATCAGACTTCTCCGGACTGCGGCACATGTTAGATGAACCTCGAGATGCCTACAAACCACAGCAGGAACTTACGCAGGAGACGACTTGCTCGAGTCGCCATTCTTCTCCTTCTTGGTCCTGCTGCGACGCAGCACCGATCCCATACGGCCCACAAAGCGCGAAATGGTATCGCGCTGTTCCGACTGCTGCGACATGGCGGGCGGCAACCGAAAAGTTTTTGACCTTGTTTAAGCAACGGACAAAAGCATTCGTTCCGGGGGCGGGAAGGAGTTCGATCGATTTCCGGATTCGGGATTGCAGGCGCTGCAGGGCGTAACCAAACGGCGGCGCGGGTGAGGTCACTGGAAACCCGACCGAACGGGACGGTAGAACTTGGGTCGAATCACCACTCCGTAGGGCTTCACAGCACAACGAGTGTGGTTCCTGCCTGCCAAAACCCGCAATGGAACACGGGACGGATTGATCGAGGGCCCGGGCAGCTACTGCGTCGGGCGTTCCGTCGATTGCACGCGGGAGACTCCGAATTCAGACGGACAGGACAGGCCACTGGGGGGAGGAGCCTGACCAAACACCCCTTCACTGTGTTCTGAGAGGGAGTCGAGGATGACTCGAGGGGAGAGGATCGAGGAAGAAGGGAAAAAAGAGATCAACAGGGAAAATTGGGAGAGAAAGGCTAAAAGAAAGTCCAAGGCGCCTGGGGCGGAGGCGATAGAAGAGGCAAAATTGGGGGAGGCCTCTGGGGGAATCGGGGGCTGATGGGCTCCCAGGCTAGGTTAGTTAGGTTAGTTGGTCGGGTAAGCTTTTTTCTCGACGGCGCTACACGCTACAGAGGGGGCAGCGTCCCGATGAAGAATGGCGGGCGGGCCCTGAGGAGTTTAGTTTAGCGGAATTCACAAGTTAGCATCAGGCCATTGATTATGGGGTGGATTCGCTTAGGGTGACCATCTTCTGTTAGTTTAGCTTAGGTTAGGGTCTGTACGAGCGAGTGGAGGAAAACCACCCTCTCAGAGAAGCCACTCGCAGGCATCGGGGATCATTTTCCCGCGGACGGCCGTGCACACCATTGCCTGTTTGGGTTCTCCTCAGGAGAGACGGATCCATTAATATCCATCGGGAGCCAATAGAAGAGCTGGATTTCGGAGCCCTTGCCCAACTGGGGAAAGTGCACTGATGGGGAGCCACTCAGCGCCAACCGAAGTGACCTTCACCGAATCACGAATTAGATGAGCTGGATGAGGTGTCCAATCTTGGAGCGCTTGGCAAATATCACGTAATCCGCCGGACGTCCATTGGTGGGGATTCATCATGGCGGCTGGGACAATATGGGTCCATTGGCTCCGCAGTTGAGTGCTTCACAGCCAATGGCATGCCGCCTACGCAGAGTGGACGTCGACTGCAGTTTCTGTGGCCAAGCGGCTATGACAAATTGGCCCAATGCTGGTGGGCACCATCATCCGTGCGGATCGAACACCGTCCTGGCGGGTAAGGGGAGCTGATACGGAGGGACGGAGTAATGGAGTCATGGGCATTTGTTCCGTGGGCATGTGGTGCGATCACGAACTAGTCACTATGAATTTATTATTTTTTTTTTTTTTTTTTTTATTTTCTTCTGATAAGGATTCACGAAAGATCAAGATCGGACCGTTAAGACGAGATTCAAAAATGCGATCTCGAGCCGGGGTTCTTGATCATGGGCGCATCGGATCCTGGCTTCCTGTCCAGCACGGTTACATGGCCAAGGCAACCTCCGATCTGCAGTTCGCAGGTTGCCAGAACCAGGTGATTGGGAGGAAGTGCAACCCAGCGAGTGCAGAAACTCGGCCACGCTGTTTTGGTGCAGCGAAGAGCGGTAAGCGGATAAAGCCAAGGGAGCGGAACTAATGAACCTTGTTCTGGAAGAAGGTTCGGCGTGCTCAATGGCCGCGCCTGATTGGCCCAGAGAATTAGTCATCATAGCGCCAGCGGGCAGAGTAACCCAATGGTGACCTGCTACGGAGGAGCTCGGACGTCGTAGGCTCGTAACCTGTGACCAAGGGCGGATTAGCGTACAAGCACGGGAGGATGGGTCTAGCCCTTCTCGGGCCGCACATGCCCCCGACGCCCTAAACTCGCCTGGGACTAGCGCCATGCGACGCGGTCAAAGCGCTCAACGTGGTGACTGGGCGGCCGTTTGGCGGAAGGCGGGAACATTGTTCCCGACAACTCTGTTTTTCCGCTCTCCCTCGCCGACGCCGTGACATGACGGTTCCTTCTCCTGGCCAACAACCGAGGTACATCTGCAATGTGTACCTCGTCAACGGTCAAGGGAGTCAAATCTGAAGCAATTCCATCCCATCATCCCAACTCGCAATCGGAATTGAAACCCTAGAACCCTGTCCTGACACAATTCCACTCCCGGCCGGTCCTTGTCCGATAACGGTTAAAATCGATGTTGGAAGGGTCCATGCCATGTGCTTTTCACGAGTCATGTCGGGCTGCATAAACTTAGGTTATCACCAAAGTCAGAATAGCTCCGTACTGTTAAACCGATGAGCCACACCACGTGTTGCGGTCCGGAGACGATAACGTGTGGTAGAGCATGCAAACCGTTCTACCCACCCGATCCTAGTGACCGCCTCTTGTCAATTTGGGCCATTGTTCATGCCGCCATTAATATAACCCTACGGACTTACGGAGGATGATTTAGGTCGATTTTGATAACTTGTTGCCGTCAACTGTCAACATCAGACGGAAGAGCGCGTGGGAGATTCCGAGACTCCTTGGCAATTTCCCAGGCCCCTGTCAAATGCTTTCCTATTCCATACAGCTGCAGGGACGGTGACAGGGATTCTTATCGCCATAATCTGAACTAGGTTAAAACGGCGAACGCCAGAGGGCAAAGAAAAAAAAAAAGCAAAGGCACGGGCCGACCGGGAGTCGCATAATGCTCCGTTATAGGACCCGTTGCCTCAACGGCTTCTTGATTCTCCCTCGGACTTGTAATTATAATTACTCTACTGGCGATCAGACCGGCAAAAGCTTTGCACGCAACTTAATACTCCCCGGTCCCAAAGGGAATCAGCTGGCAATCTAACAGCCGTCTGAAGTTTGTTAACCAAACACTTGAACTTAATTAGCGGGCTGGCCCGCTGCAACGGCTATGACCTCTTCCGCGTTCCGCGTTCCGCGCTCCGCTTACAAGTGGACTCATTCCATCCATCCACTCTGTCAGAGTCCCCATAGTATCCGGCCCGGAAATCTCTCTTGGTTCCCGCACATGACATGATCCCTGATCCACAACTTCAACGGTCGGACCTAGACTGCCCTTCATCATACGGAGAATTAGCATAGTAGAGTAATGCGACTAGAGTATGTTCTTGTGCACTCCGTTTGTACATGTACAGTTGGTCCGCGATTTCAACGGTCAGGCGCTCGGACCTGCCTCCCAGGAAGTAGTCTGCAGAATGGCACAGACCGGTTCACTAAGTTACTCAACAAGTACTCCGGAATGTACTCCGACTTTTTGTGTGTGTGTGTGTGTGTGTGTGTGTGTGTGTGCGTCTGCATGCACAGCATGTCGCCCTCGCCACTCAATCACTGTACCGCGCAAACTTTATCCTCTTGTTTGAGTGTGTTGTCTTGCTCTCGCAGTCCTCGTGCAGAATGCCCAAAGACACGGTGAGGAAGATCCACAAGAGATTAACTAGACAGCCTAATTACTTGAAAAGCTTTTCCTGTCTGGCATGCACATTGTCGGGGCTGCATTCTGTTGTACAACCTGGTGTCGTCAACATGATAATCATCCGATGCGGTCCGATGGTCGAGCCCTCATGCCATGGCAACTGGAATGGCACTAATGTAGCTTCCTGCATGTCCAGATCATTCCGATTTCCCGGGCAAAATCGAGTGGTGCTGGCTGGAGGAGAAGCTCCCTCCTCCCCGCAGTTGCAGTCTTGTGCTGCATGATGTGATTGCTCTAGACTCGATCGTCTCGAGCATCATGCCAAGCTAGGTCATTCGTCCGGAAAATCAGAGCCGAATGATGATACTCAGTCGTCGTACGACAGCCGATGGATTCTATGTTCGGCGATCGACACTGGCAAATGTCTGATGCATCCTGCTAGGTACTCTGTACCTTTTGCCTGATCTTAGGATGATGCTTGGTAAATCTTGTCTCGGTCTTCCTGAGTCTGAAGTCTGAGCAGAACAGTTACACACGTTGTCCTCTATTTCCATTCGATCCGCCTGACTTTGGGGTAGATGATCATCCTTATGATGCAGTTGGGCCATTTTTGGGGGGGAACAAAAATCGATCTTCATGCACTGTCCATCGCTCGGCCGACACTCGACAGGGCTCGACAGACTGGCAACTCGGTGGTCGACGCCAACAGTGTTGTGGTTTCGTACCATCCTTGCGTGCTCCTAGACTGTTTCCTCGGTAGACCATGTTTTTGTCTCCTTAGTTTCCAACAGAACAGTCCGCATGTCGTCAATTTTCCCTTCTGCCAGCCTGACTGCATGATTACCATCATAATGTCAAGCTGGGCCATTGAAACAGAGTATGTTCACGCTCTGTTCGTTGATCGACCTATGGCCTCGTACTATAGCTTTGCTGGTCTCACGACAGAGGTCTTGTTATCGATCCTCCGTCACTCTGTCTCAACAGAGCAAGACCCTATCAGTGTGACTTCATAGCCACCATGTTATGCTCTGTCCGTCGTTCGACATGGGCAACGTCGACACCGACAGTCCGTCTGGTTCATACTATTATGCGTGATCTTAGGAGAGATGTCTGGCGGTAGACCCAATATCTCGATCCATGGACCACGGTAACATAGTCGGCATGTTCATGCCCTGCCTGCCTGGTCGTTCGAGACCGACAATGCCTATGGCTGCGTGCCATCTATGCATGCCCTACGACAGAGGTCTTGTTCGTAGTGCCTCTGTCAGTATCTCGGACGCTCAGCAGAACAAAACCTTGTCCCAATTCTATCAACCTGACCAGGCATCAACATGAGCAGGGCGAGACAACGCTCATCACAGCCTCCAATCTCCCATGGTACCCAGCAATTATCCAGTGTGCAAATATACATAGCGTGCATTCCCTGACCGTCATGGTCACCTCAATCTTCCCCCGACAGCTTGCTCTGAATATTCAACACATCGCTCTCACTCTCCACCTCAATGACGCGATTCACCTCCGCCGTGTTGCGCATCAACTCCACGGCGCCAGCATACATCATGCGCGACGACGGATTGCAGTTCTCCGGCAGATAATACAACATGACATACGGCACGGTGAGACGGCCAGACGGCTGTCATCACATGATCAGTATCCAACCATTCCCAATGTCGAAACTCAAAAGGCTAAACCGACCAATGTGAATGGATAACTCAAGAGGACGAACCGCGGCGACGAGTCCGGAAGCTCGTCGGCAATGTCCTGAAGGCTGGAGTAGACGGTTTCATCCTCTGGACGGATCTCTTTCGTTTTGGGGTCGATGACATCTGCAAGACCACGGCCGGTTGTTCAGTTGGTTTGCGTCTCAGTCATTGAATCGGGCAGACGGGAGGAAAAAAGAGAGAAGGCACGGACAGATGATGCCCTGCGGGTCCTTGGCTCGAGAAGTCCCGAGCCGGAACTTGCGCAGTTTCTCTTTTGTTTCTGGCGTAAAGGTATATAATCTACTTTCGGACTGGACGGATAGTGTCAGTGTTGGTAGAATCAGTCAGATGAGGGTAGGTTCTTACCATTCTGCGAGTATATGTCAGGTATCGGAAGCTTTACACTCCAAATTGCACGCTTAAGAGATCACAGTAAGAAAAGATAAGATGATGCAATAAGATCTTCTGTTGTGACAGCTGTCTACCATCGAAACTGAACCCCACGGCGGGAGGCCAGCTTACCTAAGGCCATAATTAACCCCACAGAGTGACTGGACACCCCCTCTCAGGAACCTCACAGTCGGACCCGTACTTGTACACACTCTGTAAGTTTAAAATATTTGCTTTCAGTTCAGACTCGATCCTCATGTTTAGTCGCATTTCTCAATTGAGCAGACATTTGTCTAGTCCTACGTCCAACTTCTCGCAAAGCGCTGCCCCGACGATCACGAAATCAGCCCCGGTGCTCACTGCCATGAGTTTCCCCTTGCCCAAGTTCTACGAGAACAAAAACAAGAAAATCCAGACGGCAGCATGTCTGGTTATTGGCGATGAGGTTTTGGGTGGGAAGGTATTACCTTTTCTTTTTTTTTTTTTCTTTTTTCGCCTTCTATTTGACCTTATTGAATCAGCTAAACAACAACTAGTAGACCGTCGACACCAACTCGGCCTACTTTGCGCGCTGGTGCTTCAACCTCGGCATCCAACTCAAACGCATCGAAGTGATTGCAGACGATGAGGAGGAGATCATCGAAGGCGTGCGACGCATGTCCGATCGGTACGACCTCGTCGTGACGAGCGGCGGCATCGGCCCGACTCATGATGATATCACCTACCAGTCGATTGCGAAAGCCTTCAACCTGAAGCTCAAGCTGCACGAAGAGGCGTTTGAGCGGATGAAGAAGCTCACTCGGCCACATCCAATGGCCCCCTCGTTTGACTGGGACACGCCCTCGCCGGCGCTGAAGGCGCGCAAGCGCATGGTGGAGTTACCCTATGATGAAACGGTTCCCGAGAAGGACCAGAGTGTGTTTGTGGCGGATGATTCGTGGGTGCCGATTGCTACGGTTAACGGCAATGTCTACGTGCTGCCCGGTGTGCCGCGCTTGTTCGAGAAGTTGCTTGAGGGCCTTACGCCTGTGATTAAGCCGCGTCTGGCCGGGCCGGGAGCTCACCGTATCATCATCAGCACACCGCTGCCGGAGAGCGTCATTGCGCATTACCTTGGTGAGCTTGCCCTCCGGGTCATGCCGCATGGTGTCAAGGTCGGCAGCTACCCGCGCTGGGGGAAGAAGAATAACACCGTCACGCTGGTCGGAAACGACAAAGCGTACCTGGAGTCGCTCGTCCCGGAGGTTGAGCGCAATGTTCAAGGGAAGCGAGTGCAGCGAGAAGATGAGGAGGATGAACAAAAGTCAAGCTCATAAGTCCTTTCTTTTCTCTCTTCCGGCTAGAAGGCAGTACATATAGGGCTGTTATGTACAATCCATGTCACTCTCAACTGATGATACCAATACAACCACAGCATTTTCTTACTCATAACTCGATAACTTGAGAAGACTGGACTGGATTGCTCAAAGGCAGGTCTAGCGGAATAGAGAGTACTTTCGATCAAATCAATCGACAATCCCATACGATAGCAAACAACCATCAACAACCAACAAATCAACAAAAAAAGGGAAAAACAACAACAGGGAAATATCGAATAAAGAAGTGTCTCACATGGCTAGGAATACAGATCACAAACCATGTCTTTCTTGATGATAAAAATGCCTTATGCCCCTTGCCTGTTCCCAAAAGAGAAGAGAATAAAAAACGAAAAAAAAAAANNNAAAAAAAAAAAAAAAGAAAAATTTGCTTGCTTTTTTTTACATGTCCTTTGCTTGTTCCCGTTTCCATCCAAAGCCAGAAAAATGCAAGTAAAAGGACCTGGGTGGTATGCGTGGGAAAAGAAAAAAAAGAAAGGGAACGGGAATGACTGGCGCGCGTGGCACAGGAGCTTTTTTCCGGCGGAATGCCAAATGGCAGAGACAAAGGGAGAAGGAGAAAGAAAAAAGGAAATAAACATCCAGTATCACGAGTGGTATATTGTTGCACCCAGGGTATAAACGAATCAGCGGGTAATAGCTTCTCGGAAGGGGGCCTCCCACTCCCAAGGAGATGAATGATGAGGATCAGCTGTGAAAATGGATGAGCGAGAGAAAGAAAAGGAGACGGGCCGGTTTGTTTCAGTCGTCCCGATCCACCAGGCGCCGAAACATCGTAGAAACCCGTTTTGTAAAAGGGGGAAGCCAGGGGAGACGTGAGAGAGAGCAAGGGAGAGAAAGGGAAGAAACACCCGAGGCATGTTCTTTCGTATCTGACGTCGAGCAGAATGAAATCAAGATCTATCCCCAAAAGAGGGCAGCGCCCCGATAAGCATGAGCTCGAAGAGAAGTGTTGTGCAGGATCGAGAACGTGATCTCATGCCCAGAGACATTTCACATGATCACACACTTGGAGCAGCAGCCGGCGTCCTCGTTCGGCTCAGCCACGTCCATCTTGTTCTGGGGAGCGCCGCTGCCGACACCGCCGGGTCGCGAAGGATACGATGACATCTCCTTGTTATAGCGACGAATCTCGCGGACGAGGTCGTAGAATGCGTTCTCCACGTTGATGCGCGCCTTGGCCGACGTCTCAATGAACTTGCAACCGAACTGTCGCGCCAATGCCTCCCCCTCTGTTATCACCATCATCATCATCATCAGTAAATCGTCCCCAGTGACTCAATTCAGTCTGCTAGCTTCCCACGTACCCTGCTGCGACACTTGCCGCTCTGACTCCAGGTCGCACTTGTTGCCAACCACGATGATCGGGAAGTAGTCCTTGTCCTTGACGCGGAGGATCTGTTGTTGGAAGGTCAAGATTTCCTCGAAGGATGGACGCGATGTGATGGAATACACCAGCAGGAACCCTTCGCCGGTCCGCATGTACTGTTCCCGCATTGCTGAGTATTCCTCTTGGCCGGCCGTGTCGAGAACGTCCAGCAGCGCAACCTCATCGTCAATGACGCACTGCTTGCGGTACGAGTCTGCAAACAACCACACATGTGAGCCGGGAGCACGGCATCGGGATCGTCATCAGAAGGCGTCTACCTTCAATGGTCGGGTCATATTCGTCGACAAAGTGCGACTGGATCAATTGGATGGTTAAGCACGATTTGCCTACACCGCCTCCTCCGACAACGACCAGCTTGTATTCTCGCAAGAACTAGGAACACAAAAAAAGGGACCGTTAGCATTGCCAGGATTGAATTGCCATCGAATTGCCGATTGCTTGGGCGCAATGCTGGGTGCGACAGGCAAAGAGCGCTTGGCCGCGCCGGCATAAGCTCGGCAAAACAGAATCGCCTTGTACTTACTTTCGAAGCCATGTTTGCGAGAAGTGAGAAGCGACCACGACCGATGGATAGGGATGACCGAAAGCAGAGAACAAAGTCCTCACGACAGGACTCGCCCAAGGAGCAGGAAAAATTGCAACCGCGCGCTGCTCAAAGAGACGGAGGGGGGTGGCTGGAATGGATTCAAGCGAAAGATGGCCGGCTGGGTAATAGGGTTAGGTTAAGGGGGGGAAGGCTTGGGGGAGGAAGGATTGGGACCCAGATAAGTGGGATATCTCTGGGATGAGCTTTCGCTGGGGACCTTCAGCCTAGGGAATTTTATGAACGATTTTTTGAATTGCGATCGAACTGGGCCCCTTCTGGGGTTGGTTTAACTTGGTTACTTTGGCACTCTGGCCGATTCGGTGACCTAAGGGCGGCCGGTCCCAGGCTTCAGCGAATCATCGGTGTGTTTAGGGGAGAGGGGGCGTTGCCAAAGGACCACTGGAAAGCCAAGCGAGGGGTTAGCCTGGGAAGTCACATTTGATGGAGAGACAGAAGAAAAAAGAAAAACACGAGCCGTTGCGGTCAGGGATAAGACTGCAATTTTTCTTTTCTGCTTTTCACAGTCCACTTTTTTCAAGTTATCTACCTTGGAGACTGAGTGACTGTATTCACAGTTGTCAATGCCTTTAAGAATCGATCAATGAAGGAACTGATTCCCCGATCAATCGCTCAATGGGCGGTAACTTGGGGGCGCAGTCCGCCAGATTGATTAAAAATCTACGGAACCTCTTAGCTCCTATGCGTGAAATTGTTCATCACGGCCAGGGCCCCCTCCGTCCAGGGAATCCATGCACGGCAAATCCGGGTGGTTGGCCAAATGTCCGCGCTGGAAAAGGGGGTGTGTGACGGTGCGGCGCCATGCGCGCCCTTATCCAAACAAACAAGACAAACACATCCAATTTAGGATAAGTTCTTGTCCTTGGGGGCGCGCTAAACCCCATCACATATCCAGATCGTTTCCAGGTTGCTTTTTTGATTGCTAGCCGCCCCCCGTTGCTGGTCCCTGGAACGACCACTCGCACACCACGAGATACGGGTACCAGTGACTGGATGTGCGAAGAGGACCCTCTTGCAAGCCTTTCCACAAAAGCGGAGATCTCACCAACCATTGAATTCTCCGCGAGGTGCTTGGGGGCTTTTCGGTAAATCCCACAATTTATTACCCGCGAGGTATCCTTGGCAGAGATTAAAAAAAAGAGAGAGCTCGGCAAAAGACACGTGATTCTGCGGATATGCGATATGGGATTCAGGGGCAGATTTCCTTGCTGTAAAACTTGCAAGCAACGGGCTTTTGATTTTCTGGAAGCCCGTTCGAAGCACGCCGACTGGGCGATCAATCCACTGGGCTAACGGTCGACCTAATTCCATTAAAGCAGTTTGACCCTGAACGGAGGTGTCAGCTGGTGACCCGGCAGACTGGGAGGGCTAATCATATACGAGGGACGGATGGAGATCAATAATACCGGCGCAGGGGCAAATGGAGCTGTGGGTTTCCTCTTTTTCATGGCATCCTCCGCCCTCTGGAGCCTGTTTGGCTTTTGTGATTCACTAATATGGGAGCAAATCCGAGTCTTGACTGACTAGCAGCCGGGATATCGTGTCAGTGTGCGACCCAATAGGGCAGACATCTTGATATGCCATGCATATAATTGCATATTTTTATTAACTCTAGGCATAGTCTGGCCCCTCATGGGTGAATGACATTATGATAGATTGACAGTAAGATTCCTGTGGTTGTGAATGTGATTTATTCGCCGTCCCACGGGTATAGCCGATCAAGGTGGGATCTATCTACTGGATCATAACCACCGATTTTGCTCGGAATGTTTCAAGCTACATGCATATCGACTGCCGATGTCGTCCCCGCTGTTACACTGATTTACGTCGATCTGCGGTGCAGCACACCCGCAGCAGCCTATCGGCATGTGTCAGCCAGGGTTCAATGGAACGTCCTCTTAAACAACGCACTCACCTGGTGGCTAGGGAAGACCAATGTATCGGCGATCACCACGTTTTCTGGCCGGGTGGCGGCAAAGACGATGACCTCTGCGATATCGTCTCCGATCAACGGATCGACACCCCTAGAAGACAGTCAGAATACTACATTCACTACAGTTGAACCGAGGCATACGCATAGACGGCATCAGCCTTGGCCTTGTCACCGTAGTATCGAACAATTGAAAACTCCTACTTGCCGATCAGTGACAAACGCTCCTCAAAACATCAAAGATAAGAAATACAGTAACTGGTAGACGTACCGTTTCCACCTGGCCCGGATCAATCTCAATGACTCGGATACGAGTCGCAATCAGCTCCTTTCGGAGCGCGTCAGTAAATGCCCGAACGGCAGCCTTAGTGGCACAGTAGATGCTGCCACCGGCATACGGGTCCCGCCCAGCAATGCTGCCAATGTTGATGATATCACCACGGCCGCCCTGGTCCCGCTTCTTGAAGATAGGCAGAATCGCCTGCGTCATGTTAATCAGACCAGTGACATTGGTCGAGAACATGATGTTCATGTCCTCCTCCGCGATATTCGGTGCCTGCGCGACACCCTTGACCAGGCCGCTGCAAGTCACATCCCCCGGCGTCAGTACCCAGTCACGATCATGTGTTGTGATGAAGTCAATTTAGAATCAATGACGTACGCATTGTTGACCAGTACATCAATCTCGCGAAACTCCTCCGGCAGCGCCGGAACAAAGTTCTTCACAGCCTCCGGGTTTGAGACATCCAACGCGACAGGTAGCACTTTGACACCATCCCCCACTTCCTCCCGAACCTCCTTGGCCAGCTGCTCGAGCCGGTCGACCCGACGTGCCGTTGCAATGATTTTGAGGTTCTTGGGCGAGGTCCGTGCGAATTCCTTGACCGTGCTCCAGCCGATACCGGACGAAGCGCCGGTTACAAGGATAGTCTTGCCCTCGAGGCGCTTGGCGGCTGCGGCTGAGGCCATCCTGCGTTGAACAGCCCGATTAAGGAAGACGGAACACGTGCGTGCGTGATGATTGGAGGCGCAGTCGAGGATCTGCCGGGAAGACGACGGACGCGAATGACAGAAGTGTCCGAAGGTTTGGGCGATCCGGCGAAAACTATGCATGTGAGATGTGTATTTTTCCAGCTACCCTGATATCGGGTCTGGGGCAACAAGCAGTCTTAACCTGACGATCAGGTCGAATTGGATTTGAAGGGACCCCCTGGATAATGAGGCGGGGCTACGCTGGGGATTTCTCGGCGTCTTGTCCGAGAAGCTTGCGGTGATATCCGAAGCGCGGTTATCGCAATTGTTCAACAAGATGATGGAATATCCTAAAACGAGACGCAAATTGGACAATTGTGTTGTTGATTGACAATTGAGTATCACTCAAGAACAAGGACTCCCGTTTACCGAAGCCAATGGTACTACATTTTAGTTCTCATCTGGGATAGGTAGAATGGATTGGTCGATGAAATCGATAAATATATAATTCCATAACTACCTAACTTAATTTTAACGGTTTGAGACTTCGACACACGTTACAGTACAGCAAGCTTGATAACGTCCGCCACGTCTCATTGCACGCGGACGACCACAGAGAATACTCGAGTTGGTAGGCACCTTGCACGGTATCACGGAGCTATGCACTCGCATCATTGTGCGTCTCAAGGATCCTCGCTCTCGACTGCAGCGGAACCAACGACCGGCATCGCTGGATGCAAAGCATATCAGGCCGCAAAAAGATGACATTTGGGACTGTCATGGCCGATATTCGCAGAGAATCGCTCACAGACCTTCAGATGGCCGCGGTAATTAGAGATTCTGAGGTACATAGTGCCGTGCATGTCGGCCCAGAACCTGCCGAATCTTTGAATGGAGGATAGTCGTGATGATTCTGGAGATCTGACATCACATCCCCGCCCACTCAATGCTAAAGGTCCTGACTTTGGAGGGCTCCGCGTTACCTGAGCCGTCTTTCTCGACGCCTCCCAATAAGAAGCCTTTTTTCACGCCGGTGCCAAGCCGACCACCAGCGACAATCTCCATCAGGTCCAGCTCCTCGTCCCATTCTGCGGAGGTGGCAAGGAAGTGGGAGTGGAATCGCAATGGATCTCCAGGGTATGCCATGTACTGACACCCGAAGCGAAGTCCCGGAGAAATATAATAGCCCTTGGAATGGAGATGGGCAAAGAGTGGGTACGATGAAGGTACTTCCGGTAATGGCATGAGGAATTGACTGGGAGCTTTGTAAGGGAGCAGAGGGAAAGACGTGGGAGGGGTGATGCCCATTGCGGATACGGCAGATGGTGTTCTTGACGATGAAGCACGGCTCGGTCGACTTTCTTCAAACAAGGTCGAATCAGTCTCCTCTGCCGGCCTTTCCCCATGCACATCATTGTTTAAAGCTGCAACAGCTGGATTGTTTGGATCCTTTTGAGCTATCTTCTTCAGCGCCTCCTCGCGCTGCAGTTCCTTCTTCTCCATTTGAATCTTAGTCGCGCGTAGTCCTTCATTTTCTAGACTTTGTATGTATCGTCGTTTATCTTCTTCCTTGAGATTTTTGATGCCATACTCATGAGCCTTATATTCATCAACAATGGTTGCTACCCCCTTCTCGGCAAGAAGCCTTGCTTCCTCCGGCATCAACTCCAACGGCAGGCCCAGGAATACATTTTGTTGTGGCACTTGTGGCAAAGTCCCCGTTAAAACTCCACAGATGTGATGCTCACGGCGGAGATAGGTGGCCGCATCCGCAGAAAACAAGAGGTAGCGGCCGGATATGAAAGAGATCGGAATGGGAAGCTCTGGTATTTGAGCCATTTACTGTTCCTGGATCCGGGCAATGTTAGCTGCGCTCTCACAATGCTGGATAGAAAATTTTCGAGAAACTCGAGACAGATCATAAATCTCCAGTGTTATCCATCACTTGTATGTTTCAAAAGGGATTTTATGAAATTCAGTGGATTGACAGATTATTATTTGTATAATCATGCTGTTCTCGAACAGAGGGATCAATTCACAGAATTGACATACCTTTGCTATGGACTGCACTCTGGCTTGACCAGCAAAGCCAGAGATGCAGGTGATTGTCAGAAAAAATTCTGGAGGACAGAATCTCTTTGAGCTGGTGGGAAAAAAACGCTACGTTTTGACTTCAACCATTCCTAATTGGGTTAGCCTCGGCTCCCTGGCCTCCGGCTTTGGACTCGCGGCCTGAGGCTCAACCGCGCTGAAGAGACGATGAGACCGGCCAAGTTTCTGCCATAGAGCCAGGTCATTCATTCATAATCATTACCGATCATTGACTTTGGGACTCTACAATGAACTTCATTCTGTTGATGATCCTTGTGTTCTTTGCACCTCTATTCTTGCTTGTCGGTTAGTATACTTGAAAAACACCAAAGCTCTAGCTCACCGTTGCAGTGTTTCTCGCTCTTTCATCCTGCCTTGGTGACAGCCTCCGTGCTTACCTCCGTGGAGCATCTCGCAATGACTTGGGCTCCTACCGGGCGAATTATTTCCGTACAATGACCAATCCTGGTGTTGCCTTGTCCGAGCAAATCGAGCTGGAAGATTTGATGCGAGAGCGGCATTACGAGCACGATGAAAGCGACCATCGCTAAAGTTTATCAATCTAGAATTCAAGATCAGACTTTTTCGGTAAAGAACTGCTAGCGGCTTGCTGGGCTTCACTGTCACCCTCTGCGGGCGGTAGACTAAAGGGCTTGATTTCAAACTTTCGCCTGCTCAGCGTAAACGCCCAGTCTTCTCCGATGTTCTGATCACTGCCTCCACCTCGTTCATGCAGAACCGGAAGCTTGTGTGTCTTCAGCATGCCTTGCGGAGGTTCTTCGTGAGCGGTAGCCGCCCCCGATGTAGCCAACGCGTCGGATGAATGAGGGAAAGGGCACAATTCAATCACACCATCACACAGCAGTTCTACCCACCGAACCAACCCGGACGATCGTGGATACAGGGAAAGAGGCAATGTAATCATGGCGGTAATATGATGGGCACTGCTAGACAGCAGCCCGCGAAGGGAGTGGATGAACTGGAGCAGGTGTTCCGGTTGACTACAGTCTGGAGGGTAGATGGCAGGGTTGAGGAGAGACGGGATGAGGATGCGGTGAACGGTGTTTGGCGGGCATGTGGAAATGGAGGATACGAGCTTCTTGAGGACGGAAACAAAGATCGGTTCCCGCGAGGGCACGAGAGGGACATAATCAACTGTAGACAGTGCTGGATGCGCCAATCTCTTCGTCAGGTCAAATGCATGGCAAAATGCCTTCTGTTTGGAAGCAGCATCCGCTTGACTCGTTGAACTCTCCGGGGTCGCGACGGGTGCTGCGCAGATTCAGCGACTGATGTCATTGAGCTGCACGGCGATGCTCACCTCTTGCCGGCGTGATTCCCGTTCCAAATTCCCCCAGGCGCTCATAGCGCCACGCGATTTTCATCCTTTCTTCCTTCCGCCGGTCGACTTTTTCATCGACAGCATCTGCTGGTCCTATGAGCGCCGGAAGCGTTCTCCCCCACTGTTCCCCGATTCCAACCACGTGAACCTTGTGCTCCTGGACGATTCCTTCGGCGGCATAATATCGCAGCAATGCGCTAGCAAAATCGGTGGTACCGTTCTCTTCTATTAGCAGAATCTTGCCCATTGGTAGTCCGGCATGGCCAGCCAGTAGATTGTCCAGGGATCGGGACCCTGTTGATGTTGTCGGTCGACCATCATCTGGTGAGGGGCGCACGCCGGGAAGTGATTCGGTGGGTGGTGAGGTCGCTGCGGGTTGCGGCAGCGATGATACCGGAGCGTCGCGACCGGCTCCTGGCGACAATCCAACGTTCCGCTTTCTGAAGGACATATCGTAGACTGTTCTGAAGTTTCCTAACCTCGAAATGAACATTGAACAAGGTCCAACTTTGCTAGCCGCGTCCAGCCAATCGGAATGTGGGGCATTTCCCAAAACAGTAAGAAAGAGAAGAAAAAAGTACGGAGTGCTGCAAGTCATGGAGCTCTTTGAAGCCGGTCATTTTTTAATCTGATCTCTCCAATTCGTGCGGCCACTACAAATAAGTAAAGAGAGATCGTCAGCCATTGAATTCGCGACACTAGATTCAATCTTGAGTCCTGTTCTTGCTTCCCAAACCCCCGGTCGCAACCATGTCGGATCCGCAGCTCTTCGAGGACACCTTCACCATCACCGCCATCAACAACCAGAAATACGACCGCGTGTCGCGAATCAGTTGTACATCGACCGATAATCAGACGACCTTCACCCTCGATGTGAACACGGAGCTGTACCCTTGCAACGTGGGCGAGACACTCTCCATGTGCCTGGCCTCAACGTTGTCGCTGGACGGAAAAGGCGATGCGGTCGCGGCGGCTAGCAGAGCGGGCTGGAAGGACGTCGGCATGGGCCAGCCGACCTTGGCGGATGAATATGACTACGTTTGTCATGGGAAAGTGTATCGATTCGAGGAAGGGTCGACGGCAGGGAACATGTAAGCCTCTCTTTCTGTTTGAACCTTTATAGAGTGTCATTTGCGACTGACGACTTTTTGGAAAGGTCGGTTTTCGTCTCTTTTGGCGGACTATTACTGTACATTGATGGACCATACAGCAAGTTGGTCCCTCTGCGGATCGACTACGTGTACTTGCTGCTCAAAAAATAAATCCCGCTTTTAGTACGTACATCGTCAAAAGGACGAGTAATGAGAGGTTGGAAAATCTGCATTGGCACGGCGTTATGGGGGTCTCTTTTTTGGGTTGTTTTATGGGCTCACAGAGTCATGTTTCTTGACCTGGCTATTCTATGATAGACTAGTCTGATCAGGGCATGAACAAGGCTTTCTGTTTAGGATATCTATGAACTGCCAAATCTGGTGACTAATGGAAACTCGAGGCGCCGATGCAACCTGGATAAAATCTCTAAGTAGTCCGGCTCGTTCTCAGGGGTCAGTATCCCGTGCCGGATGAAAAAGTCGAGAATCACTACTGCGCAGTTGGGCTTCCACTCGCCCCTGGCTAGTGATTCCTTGACTTCATCAATAGTCCAAAGACGGAAATCCTCCACCTCCGTATCAGAGGGTTTAGGGATCTGACTAGCATCGAGCTTGATGTCGTAGACATACTCCACTTCTGGCTGAAGCAGGCCAGTCTCTCCACCGGCCCGGGCATCGCGGATGTAAAAATAACTCACGCAGCCCGCGGGCGTGGCACATCGACGAAACACGTCGGCAGGTATTGACGCTTCTTCTGCCGCCTCACGAATAGCGCACTGGAAAGGATGTTCGCCAGTACTTAGCCCACCGGCTGCAGTGTTGTCCAAATAACCGGGGTAGGTCTGTTTCGTTCTGGAGCGCCGGGCGACCCAGATGCGGATCCCATGATCCTCGTCCTCTACGTACCCGGTCATATGCACGCCATAGGTTACGATTCCGAAGAGCGGGCTAGCAGATCGTTCCATGTCCATTAGGAACTCGCCGCCGGGGCCATAGATTGGATACTTCTCATGCCGCCAACCCCTGAGAACGGCAAAGGTATCCCGCCGGACAGCCTCAGCTAGCAGGCGAGACATAATTTCAGACCGCTCCTGGGGCGTCGCATTGGGAGCTGCCATGAGAGTGACTGTACGCGAGGCAGAGTCGACTTCCCAGTCTCCGGGAATCCAATAGAACTTCTCCACCACTTCATTGGGCAGATAGCCCAGTACGGCGGGGCAACCGTTGATCTTGAATGCATGGTATTTCTTGAGATGCTCCGTATAGAAAGCTGGATCCCTGTCGTAGTACGGGAATCTGGAATTGTCAGCTCGGCCGGAGAAAACACGAGATAGTCATTCAGGGGCCATACGAATCGCATTCCTCGATCAATTGAAGATTGGTTTTCCCCATGATGCACAGAATGTCTCCGAGCTGACAAATGTGCGAGTGAGCAATCTGGCAATTTGATGATGTCAAGGACTTTCGGACCGGAGTTGTGCCGAAATAGGGGAGTACACACAGATCGAGCTGAAGACGAACACTCTACGGTAATTGGCCACTAAATCGACGTGACAGCATGACATGGAAAAACGGCCCAATCGATTTGTATTCGGAAGAGCCTCCTCGGTCGAGGTATCGACTTCGTCAACGGTTGCGGCCTCGACGCAAGACTGTCCGACTGAATGTTCATCCTGTTTTAGGGCTCCGATAAGGACGAGCAGGGATGGGCACCACCGCACCGAGGATTGGATTGACTCACGTGACCGAGAAAAGCCGAAGTTTCGTCCGGTAAAACCTTACTCAGCGGAACCGATCCGAAATGCCCTAACAAGTGCTAAGTCGAATCGGGTCCCCGACTTGGCTCTCGACCTTTCCTTTGGATGCGTTCCGACGCGCCAAGCTAAACGAGAGCTTCCTATATCGTTCGCCGATCCTTGATTTTCGTCCGGATGGAGACTTTCAGGTAAGCGGAACTTCAGGCACCCATTTAAATGACGGTCACAATGAGCAATCATTAGAAATCACGGAGACTTTCGGTCGTATCGGAGGAAAATCTACTGTGAGAACGTCAACGATGGACCCATGGATGGAAGAAGCTTGGGCCATCGCTTGCAGTCATCGACTTGCAATTCGCGCTTCTGATTGATTGTTCCGCGGTGATTGTTGCAGTTCGACCCACTATCGTTCATCTATGATCCATCGATCTTTGTCTCTTCTACCGGAATTAACCCTAAAGCATGTTGTCAGAGCTGTGATTCTCTTGGCTTATTAATCAATTTCGGGGGTTGTTTTACATTTTTTTTTCTTCAGGGTCCCCATACATCTGCCATTTGATAGATCATATATACCTATAAATTTCCGCCGTAGGGGGCTCTGCACGTTTTCCCTGCAGAGTTCTCTTTGTAACTCTCCGCTGTCCTCCAAATTTTCGGGCCAAATCACTTTGTTCCTGGATATGATTCCCGACTCCGGAGAGAAACACAGAGACAGCAATCTCCCTCGTGCATAGATCTGTGATTTCATAATATCGACCTGTTGATATCTGTGTTTACGATTGTCACTGCGACCATACAAAAGTAGGATACAGACAAGCACGGCAATCGTCTCTGTCGTTTCTCCACCATGTCGGAGAAAAGGTCCCTGGCGGACGACTCGTCCGACACGGCCACTCGTCCCGTGTCGTTCGAGGAGGGCCGGGAAAAGGTGCGCAATTCGAATCCGAACGGCCTTTCACGCGTTCAGTCCGGCGTCGACGTGGAGCAGGCGGAGAGGGATTTTGCCGAGTTGAGCAGGGAGCTCTCGAACATCTCCAAGAACGCAAAGCGAGCCTCGAGGCATTCTAAGAACCCCAAGGAAAGGGATATCGAGATGTCCAGCGAGTCGACCGAAGTGGAAGAGCCGTGGAGTCTTGAAGAGGCGCTGCATGGCTCGAAGAGGGCCGAGGAGGAGGCGGGGATCAAGCCAAAGCATATCGGTATGTAATTCCCATAATACACGGCATCTCTAGCAACTACGGTTGCTGACCATGTCCACAGGCGTTCTCTGGGATAACCTCACTGTTCGGGGCTCGGGAGGCGTCAAGCTCAATATACCGACGTTCCCCGATGCGGTCATTGGCTTCTTCAACGTTCCCTTCACCATCATGTCCTGGCTGAAGCTAGGACCCAAGCCTCCTGAAGTGGAAATTCTTCGTGACCTGCGCGGCGTCGTCAAGCCCGGTGAAATGATTCTTGTTCTGGGACGTCCTGGGGCAGGCTGCACAACATTTCTCAAATTGATGGCGAACCAGCGTTTAGGGTACACCAGCATTGATGGTGACGTTATGTATGGTCCGTTCGACGCTAAGACATTTGCGAAACGATTCCGGGGAGAGGCAGTATACAACCAGGAAGACGACATTCATCATCCGACGTTGACAGTGGGCCAGACCTTGGGCTTTGCCCTCGACACCAAAACGCCAGGCAAACGGCCCGCGGGCGTGTCAGCGAAAGATTTCAGAGACCGGGTGATCAAGTTGCTACTCAAAATGTTCAACATCGAGCATACGATCGACACGGTGGTTGGCGATGCTTTCATTCGCGGCGTCTCGGGAGGAGAACGAAAGCGCGTCAGTATCGCAGAGATGATGATCACTTCAGCTACTGTAACAGCATGGGACAACACCACGCGCGGTCTCGACGCATCTACTGCCCTCGACTTTGCCAAGTCTCTTCGCATTATGACCAACATTTACAAGACGACGACTTTTGTTTCCCTGTATCAAGCGTCTGAATCGATCTACGAGCAGTTCGACAAGGTGATGGTTATCGACGAAGGCCGTCAGGTGTTCTTCGGTCCTACTTCCGAGGCGCGAGCCTACTTTGAGAACCTCGGCTTCAAGGAGAAACCCCGGCAGACAACCCCAGACTATCTGACTGGCTGCACTGATCCGTTCGAGCGCGATTTCAAGGAAGGGCTGACCGAAGAGGACGTACCATCAACCCCGGAAGAGTTGGCCAAGGCTTTCAACGAATCTCCGTACCGGAAGGCGCTCGACCAGGAAATGGCCGCCTACCGAGCCCAGGTTCAGGAAGAGAAGCACGTCTACGAGGAGTTCGAGCTGGCACACCAGGAGGCGAAACGGAAATACACGCCCAAATCCTCGGTCTACTCGAGCCCGTTCTGGATTCAGGTCTGGGCTCTGATGAAGCGCCAGGCCCTCATCAAAATGCAAGACAAGTTCACCCTTTACGTCACATGGGCAACGACGATTGGTACCGCAATTGTCCTTGGTACGGTTTGGTTGAAGCTCCCTGAAACCAGTTCCGGCGCTTTCCCCCGTGGTGGCTTGCTGTTCATTTCCATTCTCTTCAATTGCTTCATGGCGTTCGCTGAACTGGGCAGCGCGATGTTGGGTCGGAATATCGTCGAGAAACACCGCGCCTTCACCTTTCACCGGCCCGCCGCGTTATGGGTCGCGCAGATCTTGGTGGACGCGGCATTTGGAAGCGTGCTGATCTTGCTATTCAGTATCATCGTCTATTTCATGTGTGGACTGGCCTTGGATGCGGGCGCCTTCTTTACATACCTTCTGATGGTCATCGTGTGCTATCTGTCAATGACTCTGTTCTTCCGCACAATAGGCTGTATTTCTCCCGATTTCGATTACGCCATGAAGTTTGCGGCCACCACCGTCACGCTTTACATCTTGACTGCTGGCTATCTGATCCAATGGAAGGATGCACAAGTGTGGCTTCGTTGGTTGTTCTACATCAACAACGTGGGACTTGGATTCGCGGCGCTGATGGTGAACGAATTCAAGCGATTGACTCTGACCTGCGATGAGAGTGCCCTGGTTCCGGCCGGCGAAGGATATGATGACATCCAGTATCAAAGCTGCACGTTGCCGGGAAGCAGGGCCGGGACTAATCTGGTCTCCGGCTTGAACTACCTGAGTGAGGCTTTCTCGTACCATCGAGGGGATTTATGGCGCAATTTTGGAATCTTAATCGCACTGACCTTTTTCTTCTTGTTCACAAACATGTTTTTTGGCGAAGTGATGAAGTGGGGAGCTGGCGGTATGGCCGTTAGATTCTTTCACAAGGAGAATGCCGAGCGGAAAGCACTCAACCAAAAACTCATGGAGAAGCGCGAGAGGAGCCGGAAGAACAGGAGCAAAGAGGACACTGGGAGCGACCTGAAGATTACCTCAAAATCGGTGTTGACGTGGGAAGATTTGAACTATGATGTCCCAGTTCATGGCGGAACCCGTCGATTGCTGAACTCGATATACGGCTATGTGCAACCGGGGAAGCTGACCGCTTTGATGGGCGCATCGGGTGCGGGCAAGACCACCCTGTTGGACGTGCTGGCACACCGCAAGAACATTGGTGTAGTCACCGGCGACATTCTCGTTGATGGTCAGCCACTTGGTCCAGCCTTTCAGCGAGGCACTTCATATGCGGAGCAGCTCGATGTTCACGAGCCAACGCAGACAGTCCGGGAGGCCTTGCGTTTCTCTGCTGAGTTGCGTCAGCCTTACGAAGTGCCAATTGAGGAGAAGCACGCCTACGTCGAGGAGATCATCTCCTTGCTCGAATTGGAAGACTTGGCGGATGCCATGATCGGATTCCCCGGGTTCGGTCTTTCCGTCGAGGAGCGCAAGCGGGTGACCATTGGAGTCGAGCTGGCAGCCAAACCGGAGCTTTTGCTGTTCCTCGACGAGCCGACGTCTGGTCTGGACAGTCAATCTGCCTTCAACATTGTCCGCTTCCTGCGCAAGCTTGCTGCCGCTGGCCAGGCAATCCTTTGCACCATCCACCAGCCGAATGCGGCACTGTTCGAGAGCTTCGACCGATTATTACTGCTGCAGAGAGGCGGCGAATGTGTCTACTTTGGAGAGATTGGACCGGACTGCCAAGTTCTGCTTGACTATTTCCGACGCAATGGCGCTGAATGCCCGCCGAATGCCAACCCTGCGGAGTGGATGCTTGATGCGATCGGTGCAGGCCAAACTCCTCGTATCGGCGACCGTGATTGGGGTGAGATCTGGCGCGAGTCTCCGGAGCTGGCGCAAGTTAAGGAGGAAATTACTCGCATCAAGGCTGAGCGCATCGCCGCAACCCGCGAATCCAACGAGCCGCACACACAGGAGATTGAGTATGCCACTCCGACCTGGTACCAGATCAAGACTGTCTTACGTCGGACGAACCTAGCGTTCTGGCGGTCCCCGAATTACGGCTTCACGCGGCTGTTTGTTCACGGTATCATCGCGCTTTTGACTGGTCTCGCTTTCCTGCAGCTGGACGACTCTCGGTCTTCTCTTCAGTATCGGGTTTTCATCCTCTTTCAGATCACCGTTATTCCTGCCATCATCATCCAGCAGGTGGAGGTCAGATACGACTTTTGCCGAATGATTTCGTATCGGGAGACCACCTCCAAAATGTACCGACCGATTGTGTATGCCCTCACGATGATCATCGGCGAGCTTCCCTACAGTATCCTAGCGGGAGTTGTCTTCTTCCTTCCCATCTACTACATCCCGGGCTTCTCGTACGCGACGCACCGTGCTGGCTATCAGTTCTTCATGGTGCTCATCACCGAGATATTCGCGGTGACTTTTGGCCAGATGATCCAGGCTCTCACCCCGAGCGCGCGCATTGCGTTGCAATTCAACCCACCGTTCATCGTCGTCTTTGCGTTGTTTTGCGGTGTCGCCATCCCCAAGCCCCAGATTCCCGGCTTCTGGCGTGCCTGGATGTATCAGCTGGATCCGTTCACTCGGCTGATCGGAGGCATGTTGGTGACGGAGCTTCACGACCGTCCCGTCCAATGCACGTCGGAGGAGCTCAACCGGTTCGATGCGCCGCCAGGCCAGACCTGCGGCGAGTACTTGGAGCCTTTCTTCGAGCGAGGTGGCTTTGGCTACATCGTGGATAACGCAACCCGGGTGTGCGAGTACTGTGCGTATAAAGTCGGGGACGAGTTCTACAAGCCTCTCGACATGTCGTACGACCATCGCTGGAGAGACCTGGGCATCTTTGTTGCTTTCATCGGCAGCAATTTGATCCTGCTGCTCCTTGGAGTAAGTGACAGTCACCAGCTATTCTTGTCTTGTTTCATGCTAACAAGATTTCCAGTCTCGCTTCTTGAACTTCAACCGCCGTTGATTTCGGTGCCTCGAGTTCAATACTTTCTTTCTTCGGCATTACCGCCGGATTGACTTTTGGCCATCCGGTCGAGTTAATAATATTAATATCTGATATTTTGCAGGATACATTTCATTTTTTGAGGGCCTTACGGCCTCTTTGAGGTTTCTCAGGTGTTCAGGATCGAAGGAATGTGTGATCTATTAGAAATAGATTGGGAAACGAATGTAAATATTTGTTTCTCAAAGAATGACGACACAAATTGCTTTGCAACCCTCGTAAATAGCAGCTTGACTTTTACAACCACAAAAGACCTTCAGATGCCAATGTCTGGATGGATCGCTTCGGTCCCATTTTTGAGTGTGTTGTTCGATTGTGTTTTGGTCAAATTGTGCTTGGACCTGTTCTTTTCTAGGTAGCATGTAGCCTACAACGGAGAAGGCAAGGAGGCATCACTCTTTGGGTAGCACATGCAAGCAGAGGTTAGTCTGTCAATCAGGCTGTCATGTTCATTGTCTAGACACTTTTTATGTGCCAATTACCTACTCGAAGTCTGCAATCTCAGCCTTAGCATTCTGTAGTTTCCTAAAAGAGATGTTAACCCTTATCAGCTTATCGATAAGATAAGGGTTGGAAGCTTCGATGTCGTTCTTCGTCATTACCGCATCGCCAGGAAAATAAATCCACATTGTTTACTCTTAATCCAAGCGCATAAATCGAAACGAGTTATGATTTTATGCTGACGGCCTACATAACACAGCAATTGACAGATACCAGCGTCGCCCGCATCATCATTCCTTGACTCTGTTCCACGCGTACAAGTTCTAGGTTGAGACTTCCCGACGCGCAATGTTCTCTGTCGTCATACCCGGTCGACCCTGTCTTACAGATATAGCTGTGCTGGACGCGCAACCTAATGGCCAAGCGACGAAGTTCACGTTCACAATCCCCGCCCAGCCAGCCTTCAATCACCTCGTCGTGTTTCTCCTACCGGGAACCGTCCTCCCTCCCGACACAGCTGCCGCGATCTACCTGCAATCGCCGAACGCAAAACCGGGTCCGAATGGGCCAGAATTTAAGTTTCTGGGGGCCATAGGGAACGAAAAACCATCGGCCATCTTCAAAGTTGGATCCGGGCTGCCGCGACGAACAGAGGCCCAAGAGGAGGACGAGATGCTGGATGAGGATACGACGCGTCCGTTGGAGGCCCCCAACAGCCAATACGTGCTGGGGATATCGATCGAACCAGCGCAGAACGTGGCACAGCAGATGGCAGCGCTTGAGGCGTCGCGAGCACAGTCACAGGCCGCACAAGCGTCGTCGTCGACCGACCTCATCCGCATGACACCGCAGGCGAAGCAGATCACCACCAAGACCCTGGCGCAACGGATCATCGGGAATGCTTTCAACTTCTTGGCCAGCTTTGCCGAGTCGAATCCGAATAAGCAGGGCGAGGAAGTCGTACCGTTGAAGAGTTTCCGGGATTGGTGGACGAAATTTGAGAGACGCATTGAGATGGACCCATCTTTTTTGGAGCGTGATGAGCAGGTGTAGGGATTGTATTTGGAGTTAGGAGTCGAGTGTCCTTTTGTGGTGTCTCTTTTGGGTGAATGCTTTTTCTATGTCGGCAATATTATGGACCTTTTGACGTGGGCTTTTGATTTTCACGTGGGATGTGACACGACATTACCATATCCGGTCAGCACTCTATTGTTCGCAATCCCGCATAATTGCACCCGATCCGTGGCCCTGAGTTCGGTAAAGGCTGTACGTCTATCATATATGCTATTTACATACTCAGCCAGATCTATCTAGCCTCTATCACCTCCGCTCGTCTACTCCTCAAGCAAGAATCGCAAGAAAGCCGCACCCGCGACAAGTCCATCATGCTCGTTCTTGACCCTTGACATGGCCTCTTGACATTCCTCGTCCGAGAACACGCGCAACTTGTTCCGCGTGGTCAGAATCTCAGACACGATTTCCTCGGTGAACTCCGGGTGGCCTTGAAGGGTGATTAGACGGCGCGGGATGTACATTCCTTGGACGGAGCAACGGGGCGACGAGGCGAGGGGAATCGTTTCTTTGGGATATTCCTTGACGATGTCGCGGTGCATTTGTTGCAAGCTCTGTAATCGATGTGTTAGGTGAAAAATCAGCTAGGCCCATCACCAGTCATAAAATATCATACCAATTTTTCTTTACCAAACAGCTCCTTGCCCTTATCCGTCAAGTCCACGTCGCACACGGAAATCTCCCATCCAATATCGCTTCGGCCGACAGGCGCCCCTAGCGCGCGGCCAACGATCTGATGTCCGAAACAGACGCCGATGATGCGTACGCGGTCATGCGCGTAGACTTGTTTGGTGTATTCGACTAGTCTAATGATCCATGGGTGGTCGTCGAACGCGTTATGTTCTGATCACAGTTGTGTTTCCGATCAGCGACTAAACCTGCGAAAGTTTGCTGTAGGAGATTAACGCACTCGAGCCCGAGATCAAAATTGCATCAATGTCTTCTAGGTTCGGATACTTGTCCTCGTCGACAATGTTCCATTTCGAGATTTGCAGGTCCCGGTCTGGGTCCAGCTGGTATGGTCCATTGTCATCATTCAGCTTCTTTGCACTGGCCCGCAAGAGCGACTCGAAGACGCCACCATAACCACCGTATTTCGCGTGGGTGTTTGGCAGAGGCGTGTCGCATTCAAGGACCGCGATTCGGAGGGGAGGACGCATCTTATTGAGGGGAACTGCAGTCCGTGCTGAAATTAAATTTAGATCGGCTGCAGGCTGTGCGGTAGAGTAGCTTTCGGGCAATGTACAACAAGCAGTACGAACTGAATTTCTTGTGTACTGAATCAGATCGACCTTTAGTATACTACTCATTGCCATTCCATCTCAAAAGTATGACTCTTATCGGCCTCCCCCACTGTGGTCCGTCAAATCTGATCTGATAGGCCTCCTCACTCTCATTGGACCAAAAAGGGACGGTTTTCGGGAGCCATTCCGAGCACACCCCCTGACACTCAGAGAACGGCAAATGCAGTGCAACTGCGCTCTGCATGGCCAATCGCTGAACGTGCAGGCGTGCAGAATTGGTAATAATAACCTTATAAAGCAGCTCTTTGACCGCCGGTGGCTGAAATGCAAGATCAAATCATACTACTGTAGCTGACTGTAAGATCAATGAGGGGTCGGACTCTTCACCGCTCGATTTCAGTTGGAACTGGAGTTCGGGCTGGATAGTAGTCTTCAGATCGATCAGATTCGCGTTTTCAATAACAGATTTCATTCGGTTCAACGCCGACGCTATGTGACTCTCCCGATCAAGCACACCGAGAATCTGATGCGATTCGAGTAACCAATATCGCACTCGGGTCTATGTTATTTGGAATATTAGAAGAATGCCTGAGGGCTTAGGCAGCGATCGCAACGAAAAAGTTTCTCGGTCTCAGTTCTCTTCGGCTAAATCTCCGTCATGGTCCAGAACTTCAGATGCATTGCTGATCTTTCATAATGAGTCAGCTGGTCTGGGATCAGACTCACTAGGGTCGTATAAATCAAGACAGGGGACTGCCCATGAAATAGAAGGGAGGAAAGAAAAGCATTCCTCCTCCTGTCCGTCTATTCTAATCAAGTACGGAGTACGGAGTACCAACACCAAAATGGGCCATGTGCCAGTGGATGAGACGACGCCATTGATCCCTCATGGCCACAAAGATGATACCAATCACACATTCGAGAATGATGGCAACGTACATGCCAGCGAAGATGCATCCTCACAGCAAACTGACTTGGTCAAAGTGCTCTCAATCACGTCGGGCTTGGAACCCAGCTTGGAACGAGTCACCTCGGCCACCACAGCGCCCCCAGAGCAATCGGAGACTGATGGGGGCCACAAGACATATGAAACGACCTACGCCGACCGGTTTATGAACGTCACTCCCAGGCAGTTCTGGATCATTTTCGGCGGTATCCAGCTAGGCTACTTTGTCGGGTTCTTCGACTCCACGTTGATGGCCTCGGCCCATCCCGTCATCACCTCATATTTCAAGGCGTCCAACTCGGCCTCGTGGCTGTCCACCGCGTTCCTCCTTACATCAACCGCCCTGTTGCCGATGTTTGGACGGATTTCCGATACCTTGGGGCGTCGGCCCGTTTATCTTTTCTCTATTGTGATGTTTCTGGTTACCACGATATGGTGTGCAGCGGCGCAGAGCATTGGTAGCTTTATCGCGGCACGGGCTGTGTGTGGAATTGGAGCAGGGGGCGTGTTTTCCCTGGGTTCTATCATCTGTAGTGATATCGTGCGCCTGGAGTATCGTGGAATCTACCAATCGTACATCAACGCCACCCTGGGCATTGCCAGTGCCTGCGGCTATGCCGGGGGTGGTATCCTCTGTGATTATCTAGGGTGGCGCGGTGCTTTTGCCATCCAGGTACCCTTCATCCTTGCGTATCTCGTGCTGGCTGCGTGGTCAACCCCTCCAGAGTTGGGCCTGACGCAGCCCAAAGACCAACAGCCGCGGAGCATAGCGCAGTTGATCCGCCGCACCGACATCACAGGCTCCGTTCTGTTGACCCTGGGTGTGAGCGCACTCATCATTGGTATCAATCTCGGAGGCAACGTCCTCTCTTGGGGCCACCCTGTGGTCATAGGATCCCTCTGCCTGGCTGTGGTCTTTACCGTCATCATGCCCTGGTACGAAAATAAAGTCGAGGTACCGGTCATGCCCCTCTGGCTGCTGTCCCGCAATCCCAGCGCGTCTATCATCTACAGCAACTTCTTCGGGGCCATCGCTGTCAACACCGTTATGTTCAACGTGCCGTTATTCTTCCAGGCCGTCAAGCTCGAATCCGCCACCCAATCAGGGCTCAATCTACTTGCATCCACGCTGGCAGCGACGTGCTCCAGTGTCATGACTGGTTTTCTCATCACCTGGTCTCGTCGAATGAAGCTGTTTGCAGTCATCGGGTCCGTGTTTCTCGTCCTCGGAGGCGTCGCGACGACGCTGCTGACTCTCGTTGCCAAAATGCCGTATATTCTAACCTTAATCTTTATTGCCCTGGCCAGCTTCGGTCAGGGTTTCTCATTTCCGACCTTTACCATTGCCATCCTTGCTGTGAACAGGCAAGAAGACCAGGCCATTTGCGTATCGACGATGGGGTTGTGGCGAAATCTGGGCTTTGTGCTGGGCATTGCATCGAGTAGTCTGATCCTGCAGAACGCATTACGTGCGTACCTCGAAATGCTCATTACTGGCCCCGACAAAGAACAGATCATTCTCTTGGTTCGCAAGTCTGTCGAAGCGGTGGCGACCCTCGACCCGGTCCATCAGAAGCAAGGTATGTGCCAAAAGTTCTCAATCTCTGAGTAAGTTATCACTAACTTGGTGATTTGCAGCCATTGCCGCCTATAATCATGCTCTTCGTTGGACATTTGCATCTGCAGGCTTATGGGCGCTTCTTATGCTGGGCATCATCCTGCCCGTCAAGTTTCCTCGTTTGAGAAAGAAACCACAGCATGTCGACGTGGAACAGTAGTCACGCGAATTTTCCTTTACCATGTCTAGATTATGACTTGGAATGGTTGGATTTCGGTTTATTAAAAAGTTCATGTGGATAAAAATGGATTGACGATTAGATACATAATGGGAATACACGATTTTCGGCTCTGGTTGCATGCCTACATCAAGCCTGATACAATGCCTCATAAAAATAGTTTATGCTCGACTGCTTCTCTGTCTATGAGGATGTCCGAGCGATGCATCGGAGCCTCCTGAACACTGACTCCATCCTGTCTGCCTGGCTGAGTTGGCGACGAGGGACAGTTAGGCCTCACCAAGCTTTTCTCGTGTGCTTCTTGTCTATGGACGTTTTCATCCGTTCACCCGTGGGTGCTCGTTCCAGCTATGATTAGAGCCCAGGTGTCTTCATCTAGGGCATATCGAATCATGTGACTCTCCATCCAGCACGAGATACTTCATCCTGAGGCACCCATGCAGCCAACATGTGGTTCCTCAAATCAACCATGGTGTTCTTTTCCACCGACCTCTGGGAAGGTGGATGCATTGCCGCGTCAGTTTTCTCTCAACACTTTGTCTGCATTATTACGTTTGCGCCAGTGACGGCGTGGAAGTTGGGAAATGGATGACCAGTTAAAGGACTGAGGGAACTCAAATCCAAGATGGAGACCGGATCCTCCAGGTTTTTCCTTTTTGCAAGCTATTGTCCCCTTCCGTATATCTCACGTATGCATGTACGGTCCATTCCTGAGGCAACAGGCGAATGGTGAGGTACCTCTCATCCCGTCTGATCATCCCGGTCCTCACATCCCTCGTTGTCGCGTGTATGGATGCCCTGAAACATTGCAGTTTAGCATGAAGCGTGAACAATAGAGTTTTGATGCTGATTATTAAGAAATACATCTAGATATGAGATGCTTTGTTTTTGTACGCAGTTCCCATACAATATGATGGCGCGATGTGCGCGATGTCTTATGGCGCACTCCCTTGCAAGCCTCTCCGTTGTTTCCTCCAACTCTTTGCGCGTCGTTTCAAGGTTGAGCGCATTGCGATTGAGCCAGGCACCACGAGCTGCCTGTTGCCATACGACCTGGATTTCTGAATTGGCATCCATGGTAGCCTTTGTACTGCAAACGGGTTTCGCCGATTTGTATGAGTACTTGGGATTACTTGACGGTTATTCTACGTTTGCTCTTCGAACTTGCAGTGAAGAAAGGAAGGAGCGACTGGGACTGCCTCTTTGGGGATGCACTTTCCTGTTGAGGCTGCAGAGCTCCAGGGTAACTAAAGGAATGGCGTCTGCGAGGCAAGTGACCGAGGGGGCAAGAACAGCCGTGACCATAGCGGAGGCCCATCGCATATGCGAATTCCAAGCAAATTTGGAACTGACTGTGATAGACTCCTAATATTCTTAATCCTAACGCAGTACCTCGCAGTGCCCTCCCTTAAACCAGTATAAAGGCAACAACCATTTATTGCGTATGTGCTTTCCCACCTCCAAGTATTGGGACCTAAGTTGGTAGATACGTACATTACAAGAGTATCAATAAAAACTCAACACCCACGACCTAGGGTGGCTGAATGGCATTGCCCTCGAAGAGTGATCAGGGACGGTAGCGAGCTAACAGAAGAACGTGCGATCAGCAACCGTACCTCCGCATTAAAGCCCTAAACTCCGAGTTCTGCAGCAGCTCCGACGCAGTCAACCGCTCCTCCGGACAATACCGATGCAAGGCCACGCTTTGGACCCAGGAAAGTGTTCGGATCATACCACCAGTCGCGTGGCACCTCTGGGTCGACGCATTGGCGCTTCCATTCCTTTGGTAGCGGTCCCAAGGAGTAGATCATTCCTTCAATGACACCGGCCGTGATATAGGCTTCTGAATGGCGAACAACCGACGTACAGCCGGTTAAATATGACCATGTAGCTCCACATATCGCACGCCGGACTGGGATGCTTTCGATGGAGTCGATCTGGAGAGCAAAGTATGGAGTATTCAGGAGGAAAACCCATCTGGGGCACGGTGGTATCGTCGACATGCATGGCGAGGCTGAAGTCACTGAGGTAGAATTGGTCAGTGCGCAGATGGTCGGGGACTTCGAGAGGGAGGACGATTTCTCCCGGTTTGACCTGCTTGCGGAATTGATTCACGGGGTAGCGTATGGGTCTCTTGACGGGCCAGCCCAAAAGATCCTATTTGGCATGTCGAGGAAGGTCATGAAGGGGAGATATTCCCCACAAACAGTTATCGTCTCTCAAATCTGGGCACTCCTGTCAGTATAGATGCGACGAACCCGAGAAATAGAATTATGAGAGCTCACCGCGGTGCACAATGCCTGAAGTATGCAACGCCTCCAGGGCCACTAACAGCTGTTTCGCGACAGAAATGCGTGTCACCGTGGACAACTTGCAAAGCGCCACTATGTCGGGACATGGCGCAAGAAATGGTAGCACAAACACCTATGATTCCGCCCAGCCGAAGTGCTCACTACGAATGTGTCCAGGTACGTCACAAGACGTTCTGAGGTACCCCCGGAATCTGTCGAATCTCATCGTAAATTCGCATTTCATGCTCCCCTGATAATTCCCCGTCACGAGTCGTCGCTATGATCTTTAGGGCTACATCTTTCTTGTCGCGCAAGTCATGTGCCGTCCACACGGTAGAGAAACGCCCATGGCCGAGTTTGTGCTCGATCTGGCACCGGCCATTGAGCACTTCGCCGAGACAGATAGGGTAGTATATATATATGGGTTGTCGTTTTCCTCGGTAGCGGGATAGTATCTGTATTCGGGTTCCGCTTCCATAATGAATTTTGCTTCTTCTTCCATTTTCCGCATCTCGTCGCTCAAGTCGTCGTCATCTTTGCATAGTTCGTTAGGTCGACGATGTCCAAGGCGGGGACGTTTTCTGTCCTATCCTGTCATGCGAGTGATATTGCCACTGAGACTTGTAGAAGAGCAAGAAAAGCTCGGAGAAGATAGAAAAGGAGGAGAGTAAAAGTGTCAACTATTACAAGCGCAGGTTAGAGCGTCACTGCCCTAAGTACAGGAAGCACTTTCTACCTTAATGAGTACCTACCTTTGTACCTGTTACTAAGTTCTTAGTAAGCTCTCTCCAAGGCGAATATTCACTGGAGGCGCCGTGTCGTCAGCCGCCACGGCATCTTCTCTATCATCTCCGGGAGGAGAAAGTTTCAAAAGCTCTCGAAGCAACATTTGCAGTGCACCCGAATACCCTTTTGAGTACAATGGGGATGAAGAGCATGAAGCATTCTCAAAAAAGGCCTTAATGCAGATCATTTGCCTCTATTTTCCCACCATAATGTGCCCAACATGCGAACTCTGGCTGCTTTCGCTATCTCCTCTCCCTTGACGGCCGAGTACGACTGGACTGCACCGAAACCGACTCTCTCGGCCATCGTCGCAAGCTAAATTGTAACAGTGCTTCCCCATATGAAGTCCAACAAGTACCGTATTCGATACTTGCCCGGTTTGTCTAAGAACTGTCCATATGTCGGGCGCTGTGTACTTCGCACATTGCGATGGCCGGGATAGTACATATTGTCCCTCCCATATGCTGCAACGGACTAACCAATGGAATGCCCGGCTCCGCATTTCTCATATGCTAAACCATAATGGGAAAGTAATCTTTCAGTAATCGAACCTCTGTACGGATAGTGGCGGCCACGTCCATTGATCGACTAAAGATATGCATGGACTATATTGTGCTTGATGTCCGCAGTCTTCGACTCGGGCTGATGCTAATAATACTTTCCCGGAATCTGAGAATGCGTTTCAGTAGAACCAAAAGTGCTAGTGCTCACGTCGTATCGTCAAGATCCTGAATCATCCCACTGTCCCTAATGGGAGCGTAGGAGGAATCCTACCGGCCACGGTTTGAATCCCCAGTTTGAACAACTCCATTACCAGAATTCCTCCGCCGCTGAATCCCAAACATCAGACAAATGCCAGTCACTCCCCCAGAGACCCAGCCGCCTGCGACGCCGCGATATATTCTGCGCGGCCATGCGTCGCCGATCCAGGCTTTGCATTTCTGCGCGCGGAATTCGCGGTTGATTTCGGCAGATGCAGATGGATGGATTGTTGTCTGGGATGTAGTGTCGAAGAGACCCCGAGCGGTGTGGAAAGGCCATGACGCGTCCGTATTGGAGGTCAAAGGCTTTGATCGTGAGTCGGCCGGTTTAGAAATATTCACGTATGTTCTCCTTCGTGGAAGCTACATTTGATTGTGAGCTGACACACCGGATAGACATGGTCGAGATCATAAGCTGCGGCTGTGGAAGCTGATGCCGGCAGATGAAGAGTCTCTGTTAGACAAGACTCTGCCGGTTGACCAAAAGGAGAGGACCACATCGGCTCAGCCATGGCTGGTGCATTCGTTACTGGTGAATGCGCTTAACTTTTGCGCATTTTCGCTGTGCTTTGCAGCACCGGCATCGCTAGGGTCAGATTCCGGCTCCAGCTCTGGAGAGTCGGATTCGAATCCTAAGACATCTCCAGAAACGTACATTGCAGTGCCGAATGCACTGAACTCCGGTGCGATAGATATATTTCATCTTCCCTCGGAGAAACGCGTCTCAACGATAGCCGCGGATTCCGCTGTTCAGACCGGCATGGTAATGGCGGTGGAAATTTTCGTCGTTCCGACGCGCCGCGAGGAATTATACGTTGTGAGCGGCTACGAAGACGGACATGTTATGGTCCATGCTCGTCATCCACTGTCTGCCACGGGCGACACGTCCTGGCAGTGGGAGAAACTTTACGCCACCCGTCCGCATTCTCAACCCGTCCTCTCTCTAGGCGTGCTCGGCTCACCGGAGGAGGGGTACTCGTATTTTACTTCATCTGCTGATGCCTTAATTGTGAAGCATCCTGTGCCATTGTTGGGGATGGAGCTGGTCAAGTCCGGCGATGACAGTCCACTGCAGGTGCTCAACACCAAGCATGCCGGTCAACAAGGTCTGCGAGTGCGCTCTGATCGGAAGATATTCGCAACGGCCGGATGGGACGCAAGAGTTCGAGTTTATTCCTGCAAGACCATGAAGGAGCTGGCGGTGCTGAAATGGCACAAGGAAGGATGCTACGCGGTCGCCTTTGCGGAAGTACTTTCGTCGAATGAAGCGGAGGATAGTCATTACGTCTCGACTCATGAAAACAATACGTCTGATTCTACGTCGGCAGCTGTTGTTAAGAGCCAAGCAGCTGCTCCCGTACGGGCCTCCTTGAAAGCTATTCAGAATCAACGGCGGCAGAAAGCTCAGGAAACCCATTGGCTAGCCAGTGGCTCTAAGGACGGAAAGATAGCGCTGTGGGAGATCTACTAATTATTGACAAATGAAGTTTTTCTATTATTATACGCAGATAACGTAGCTCCCACTCGAGGCGGGTGCCTACGCCAGATTGAACTCGCTTGCACCTCCAGCTGCCAACTCCATCATCTTGGCCCGCATCTTGCGCGCAGCCTCATCGGCATTCGAAGGACGTGGGCGGTCGTCATCATCAGAGCCATCATCCGCAGCACTCCTCTTCTTACTGCTAGATGACTTGCCGGTCGATTTTCGAGATGCTTTGAAGTCCTTCTTCGTCTCATCCTTGCTCTGTCGCAGACCAGGCACGTTGATCTTGGATGGCCGATCTCGCAGAGCAAATGCTTTGGCCAGGTGTCCCAGGTGCAGTTCTTTGATGTTGAACATGCTTCGTTCCGCAGCAACGTGGGTGGCATACGCTCGGATGTGGGACTGGTACGCTCGCCGCGCGAGTTCCAAGATCTTTGGATTCTCCAATGCCCATCGCTCCACATCCAGCTGCCACTCTGTGGCTTTGGCTTCCCAGTTTTGGCTGGCAGATTCGATGTTCCCGCCGAAACCCCGCTTCAAGACCTCATTGGCGTCGGAGCGGGTGAGCGTCTTGCCTCCATCTCGGTATCCGCGCTTTAGAACTTCCACGTAGCCCTCCTCACAACCAGGGAGGAGGAAGATGATAGCCCGTCCGTCACGACCAAGGCGGGCCGTTCGACCGATTCGATGGAGATGATCATCGGCGCTGAAGGCCGGGTCATACTCCACGACGAGATCCACGTTGGGCAAGTCGAGACCTCGTGACGCAACGTCGGTACAGATGAGGACCGCTGCGTTCTTGCAGCGAGCGAATGATGCAAGTGTCGAAGTTCGGACGTGCTGCGGTAAGGAACCATGTAGTTTATGGACGGTGACCTGGTTGGATGGGTTGGATATTACGGCTGCGGGTGCGATGGTGTCGTGCTGGGATGTTTTGGATATGTCCGCGTTGTTTTTTTGAGATGTCTTCTCATGCTTTTTCTCAGAATCACTTTCTTCCTCAGATTCTTTCTCTCCTTCTTGACTGATTTGCCTCCGAAACACCTCAAAATGGAAGTCGACTGAGTCCGCACAAGAAACGAAGATAATTGCCTTCATTACGGACCCCTTTCGGGCAAATGTCCTCTTCATCAACGCCGTAAGAGTAACTAAGCGAAGCTTGGCTGCCGTAACCACGTACGACTGCTTCAATTGAGCGGGAACAAATGTATTCGACCGATCTTCGTTGGTTTCCTTTGGCTTTTCCGGCACATCGGCAGGGTCAGCTTTGATATGCACAGCATCCTTCAAGCTGATCTCGCCGAGCCTCTGCACATTCAGCTTCAACGTCGCCGAACAAAGAACCGTGATCCGCTTCGACGGTAACCCCATGACGGTGGAGCTGGGTCGCTGGCGGGCGTCCAGCTTCTTGACTATCCCTTGAATCTCCTCCTCAAAGCCCATGTCCATTAATCTATCTCCCTCATCCAGGACCAGCCATCGGACCGAACTGACATCCAGTACTTTGGTATTGTCCAGATGGTCGGCCAGTCGGCCGGGGGTAGCAACGAGAATGTTCAGACCCTTTCTTAAACGCGCCTTTTCTGACTTTTTCTTCTCGCCGCCAATAACCGTGCCGGCGACGATCCAATGCGCACTTCGCAGGAGGTTCTCAAGCACGACAGAAATCTGCTTGCAGAGCTCTCGCGTCGGCGCGAGAACGATGGCAAACAAACCGGAGTCGCGATTAATGGATTTCGCTGCGCTTCCTTTCTCCCCAATTTTGCTATCTTTCAGGGCCATTATTCGCTGAACCAATGGTAAGAGATATGCTAACGTCTTTCCTGAGCCGGTCTCTGCTTGAATGAACGCATCGCTGTCGTCTTTTATTAGTTGTGGAATCGACGCTTTCTGAATCGCGGTCGGTGCTTTGAGCTCCATCTTTGTCAGGAGATGGGCGGCGAGGGTTGAGGTCAGGCCTAGGGCCGTGAAATCCTCCATACCCTCGATGGGCGCGTTCGATGGCTGAACCTTCACATCTTCGTCGGCTCCCTCGAGTTTTTCGTTCTCTCCAACGGTCCTTGGGGTTGGGTTGGAGGTGAACAATGATGAGATGACATGTTTTGGCCTATGGTGTCCTCCTCCTCCGGCGCTGCCTGACGACGGCGCCTGTTGTCCACCTTGCTTCCGTTCACCGGTCGTCGATGCCGCCGCCGGTCGAAACTCTCCACTGTCCGTTCGTTGTCGTTTTGTCGGCCGACCACCCTCCGTATCAACCTTGTTTTGTGACCCCAAGGGCACGTTATTCGCATTCTTAGATTTTTGCTCGCCATTTTTGCTGGGACGTGGATTCTGCGCCCGCCGTCGCGCAAGCTTCTTCGCCGAAAGTCGATCGCGCCATGTCCCGCCTTTGAACTTGGCTTCAGGCTTGATGATCCCGTCCCCGATGGAAAAGTTCACCAAAAGCCCATCGTCCGCCATTTTCTCGGTCACCTCACCTTTCCCGTGGTACGAATTGAAATTTGACTCTATTCGAGTCCTCTGCCCGCATTGGCAGGTTCTGCGGTTTCAATCTATCGAACTTTCTGCTGATTGAGCCAAGGCGGTGAGAAATTATTTCTGCGGAATCTTCCCACCGCCTTCGAAAATCTGGCAGAATTTGAGGCGGTGAGCACAACACTCACATGCCTCGAGTCCCAACAGGGCCAACACATGCCCCTGAGTAAAGGTACTTTAGGAATCACTCCAGATTCAGTGATTCTTGCACTATTATTAGAGAGCTCGACTGGAGATTGATCAATTGGTTCACTGCGCTTGATACACGTTTTTGATGGTATACATGGTAGGTACAACTGTCTACAAATCACGGTGTCCGTTAGGCATAAGAAGAATGTTATCTATCAGCCGAACCGGAATCGTGCCCGACCCAACGCCCAAGTCTTCGTTCGGTCGAGGTTCCTCGACAGGCATCATCTTGACTGCCCCGCTCAGAATGGCTCCACGATTCGGATCTACGACGTCAAGCTCGTCTAAAGTCTCCGGGTCTGCGAGCGAAATGTAGTCCACCTCGAACAGAGCTCGCTCTGAGGGTAGGAGGGCCTTCTGGCTCGCGAGTGTGTCGTCCGCAACGCGCCTGGCTGCATCGAGGATTTCCTCACGGGTTCGCTTTCCGGAATTGAACGCGAGTTCTCCGGCGTGAAGAGCTCGGTAAAGAACGAGGCCGACTGCTCTTCTCCGGCTACCCAGATACGCATTTCTCGAGCTCATCGCCAGCCCGTCAGGATCTCTCACAGTGGCACCAATCCGAACCTCTGTATCGATGTGTAAGTCCTTCACCAAGCGCTTGATGACCACGCACTGCTGGACATCTTTTTGACCGAAATAGACCCGATCCGGGGTTGCGATGTTGAACAGCTTGGTGCAGACAGTCGCAACGCCACGAAAAAAGACCGGCCGTGAGGCGCCTTCCAGCTTGTTCGCGAGAGGTGTGATGGTGACAAATGAGCCGTGTCCATCGATCTCCGACGTTGGTGGGATCGTCGGGTACATCACCTTTGTTGTGGGCGCAAAAACCGCCGTAACGCTACCCCCCTGGTCGCTCCGCAGCTCACGATTGAGCCGCTCCAATTTCTCCATATCCGCATCCCAGGTGCGCGGGTAGCTGTCCAAATCCTCGTTGACTCCGAACTGCGTGGGATTAACATAGATGCTCACGAAGACGTCCGTATTTTCGGCTGCGGCCTGCCGCACTAGCGACAGATGACCATCGTGGAGAGCTCCCATTGTCGGAACCAAGCCGACGGTTCTGTTTGATTTGCCCAGCTCTCGACGCAGTTGCCGAAGCGGTGGCACATCTCGGAAGACGTGAAACGAGTAGGAATGAACTCGCCGGGCATGCACAAGAAAAGGATTATAGGCAACAACTGGGCCAATTGTCAGCAACACGCCAAGTGACAACTTACCGATATGAACCACTTACCAGGAATTTTCCTTGTCCATGTCCATGGCCTCATCGTCGCAGGTAGTGTCATTTGATGAACCTCGGAAGCTGTAATTGTACCTGCCGGACACGAGTGCCTGTAAGGATTATGACGCGATAGAATTTATATGTGTGCACTGGGATTAGATACGGTTGAAAATTAGCGGAAAGATCCATTTGCGTGTGCACGCTTTTTGAGTGGTCAAGAGCATTTGCTCTTTCACAGGTCGTGATGGTGAATGCCGCGTTGACTTCATCTTGGGCTGCTGATCCTGACGCTAGTCTAAATACGGTATAGCAGTTTCCGTTTCTGTTCACTTATTCAATTTTCTTGACTGTTGTTTGCAATTGATTGTGTAAGTGGGTCAATTCAGTCCTCATTTAGTAGTTGACTTTCCAAATAAAGTTAGTAGGCGATCCTTGGAGCTCTTAGCTCGCAAGTAATTTTTGTCCTTTGCAGATTTTATGATCACATGTCGAAGCATGTGTCTCAGTGCCTTGGTACATCAGGGTTAGAACTTTTCCCTAGGGCAGCAGAGCCGCTGTCAGAAGTATCGAGCATCTCGTGAACCACATCCTCGATAGAATCAGCACCTTTCAAACATTCAGTCTGCTCACTGCAGCAATCATTCAGTTCATGAACCATAAGATTCCCGTGAAAATTGCGTGATCCACACACAACTGAATAGTGGGTACTTAAGTCAATAGAAACCATAACACGTTTTTCTACATTCACTATTCTCCAAGAGGAGCTGCACAATTTCCTCACGTTCCCTGCGAGAAGCGGCCCTGAATCCAGTGCCATTATCAATCCCTGTCTTAAACCGCAGCAGCGCCATCTGACCCACCAAGCAGACACAACTTGCAAAGCGTTGCCAAATTGGCCACCTTGTGCATTTGCATCGGCTCCTCGTTCCAGCGGTAGTAGTACTCCTTCCTTGTGACCTCCGAGGTGAACAGCCTGTAAAGCAGTACCATGGTGGCCACCTTGGAAATTGAGATTAGTATCCCTTTCCAACAACAATTGTCTGGCAGGCCTTATGAGAAGTGGTCTGGAGAGCGGTGCCATAATACTCCGTAGCCGCCTTGGGTATTGGCGTTGGCACCTCCTTCCAACAGCATTGGCTTTTCGTCCTTCCCGTCGCAGCCAGCCTGAAGAGCATTGCCATGGCGTCCGCCATGTCCGCCGCTATCGGGCCAGGTCTCTAGCAGCAACTGTATGATTTCCTTGTGGCCATTCCAAGAGCCTGCCAGGAGTGCGGTTCCATAATGGCACCTTGTGCATTAACATCAGCATCCCCTTCTAATAAAGGCTGCATTATCGCCTTGTGGCCACATAATGAGGCAGCATGGAAGCGGTAGCATTGCAGCCCCTTTGCAGATTTACATACGCTCCTCTTTCTAAGAGCAACTGTTCAACCTCTTTGTTGCTAAAGGGCGGTGCCGAATAATCACCTTTCGCTTAAATATCAGCGCCTCCCTTAACTTTCGGCAGTTGCTTTTTGGAGGCGGCCTGGAGAGACGCGCCAAAGTGACCACCTAACGCGTTGATGATGGCACCACCCTCCAGCAGGAGTTGCATCAATTCATGGGAACCTTCCCGACAAGCGGCCATGGAGTGCATAACCGCAATCGCCTCCTTCAGCATTGACATTGTCACCACTCTCCAGCAGCAGGTGGATTTCCAAGTGGCCCCGAAATGAACCAACATGAAGTGCATTGCTCTAATAGTCACCATTTGTATTGACATCAGTGCGTCGCTCCAGCAACAATTGCACTATCTCTTCGGAATCCGAGTGAGAAGCAGCCTGAAGAGCACTGCGGTAAAGCCGCTCTGTGCATTAGCATCGGCGCCTCTCTCTAACAGGGACTTCACCTCCTCCTTGACACCCCTATTAGCAGCAACAGGGAGGACAATTTCATAGCCGTTTGGAGTTGGCGAGACTCCGCTGTCATCGGGCAGTAGCATTTTCGTATGTTGTGACTGACCGTTGTGCTATATATAGTTCGATCACTGAGGAAGACGCTAAAATCCGTTCGACACAAGAATTACGAGGGCGAAATTCTGCAAGATGCCGACATGAGAATGGCTTCGTGTTCATAATTGAGTTCTACGTGGCCCCGAAGTTTGTCAGAGATTCGTACATTCGTCAGCCATTTACCTGTTAATGTCCGGTTCGAGATCACTGATCTCACGTATGGAATGAAAGTTTTGTGCTATCAGGCATCCAGAAAGCCCAATAATGCGCCATGAATCTCGTACTGTCATTAAAGGGGCAACTCAACCTGGAACACTGGCAAAGAACGGTGTGCCTGAGTCTTGAGGCAATGGCTGATTTCTCCGACTTGAGAACAAAGTTGCCCCACCTGCGACAGGTGCAGGTATTTTCAAAAACTATTGGCTGGCGGCACCATGGAATTTATTATCATTGGCTATATTTTGAAAACAACTTAGCTGTTTCTAGGTTAGGCCAAGTGATTTTGTCGCGTTTGGGTTGTTTATTGGCTAATTCAGAAATACCCCGAACGAGGGCAGATCTGGAGCGCTTGGCATTCAAATTCTGCTTCAAATCGCTCAATTGATTTCAAACTCACCGCAAATTCTGCGTTTGAAAGTCTTGTCGGATTCCGTCCCCGGGTCCCCGCCGGCAAGTTTCTTCGCTCAGGCGCCAAACACCGCCGGACTTAAATTGCCGATATTTTATGCCCCTCTTTGCTCCAGCAACCTCAAGTTTTCTCCTCTCCATCCCTTCCTGAGCAAAACCTTCGGTACGATCAGAAGCCGCAATTTGCATGCTGGACCCAGAATAGTTGACTGATCTCCCAGCAGACCTCAGTGAACTCCTTGTATTCGACACAATGGCTGCCCCCGCTCAAAACTTCAAAGTCGCCGACATCGTATGTGGCAGCATTTCCTCTGGCCATTGACGCGTCCACATTGTTACTAACAAGTTCTCCAGTCCCTCGCTGCCTTCGGGCGCCGGGAGATTGAGCTCGCTGAGGTCGAGATGCCCGGTCTGATGGCCATCCGGAAGAAGTACGCTGCCGACCAGCCTCTCAAGGGTGCCCGCATTGCGGGTTGCTTGCACATGAGTATGCCTCATCCTCATCGGATTACACGAATCTTTTTCTAATCGACTTTCAATAGCCATTCAGACTGCTGTCCTCATCGAGACTCTCACCGCCCTTGGTGCTGAGGTCACCTGGACGAGCTGCAATATCTACTCGACTCAGGACCATGCCGCTGCTGCTATTGCTGCGGCTGGAATTCCTGTGTAAGTAAACATTCCGTTTCAAGTCTCCCTATTCTGCGGCCAGTGTCTAACATACCACGCAGTTTCGCCTGGAAGGGTGAGACGGAAGAGGAGTACAACTGGTGCCTGGAGCAGCAACTCCGAGCTTTCAAGGATGGAAAGCAGCTCAACCTCATCTTGGACGATGGTGGTGACCTGACTGCTCTGGTTCACAACAAGTACCCCGAGATGCTGAAGAACTGCTACGGTATTTCCGAGGAGACTACCACCGGTGTTCATCACCTCTATCGCATGCTGAAGGAGGGCAAGCTGCTGGTGCCCGCCATCAACGTCAATGACTCTGTCACCAAGTCCAAGTTCGATAACCACTACGGTTGCCGGGAGTCCCTGATTGACGGTATTAAGCGTGCGACCGATGTCATGATCGCCGGCAAGATCGCAGTGGTTGCCGGCTTCGGTGATGTTGGCAAGGGCTGTGCCCAGGCGCTCCGCAGCATGGGTGCTCGTGTCATCGTCACCGAGATCGATCCCATCAATGCTCTCCAGGCTGCCATGTCTGGCTTCGAGGTTAACACCATGGATGAGGTCGCTCCTCTGGGTCAAATCTTTGTCACCACCACTGGTTGCCGTGACATTATCGTTGGCCGTCATTTCGAGGTCATGCGCAACGATGCCATTGTTTGCAACATCGGCCACTTCGACGTCGAGATTGACGTTGCCTGGCTCAAGGCCAATGCCAAGTCCGTCCAAAACATCAAGCCACAGGTGGATCGCTACCTGATGCCTAATGGCCGCCACATTATTCTGCTGGCCGATGGGCGTCTGGTCAACCTGGGCTGTGCCACGGGTCACTCCTCGTTCGTCATGTCGTGCTCCTTCTCGAACCAGGTCCTGGCCCAGATTGCCCTGTACAAGGCAGGCGATGCTGAATTCGCTGCCAAATACCCCGAGTTCCGCTCCGAGGGTCGTCGCCCCGTTGGTGTCTACGTTCTCCCTAAGATCCTGGATGAAGAGGTTGCCAGACTGCATCTGGAGCACGTCAACGCCAAGCTCACCACTCTCACACCCGTCCAGGCCGACTACCTTGGTCTGGACGTCAAGGGTCCTTACAAGAGCGATATGTGAGTTACCCTTTCCCCCAGACCACCTTTCAAGACTTGTACTGACGAAAATGATTCATACAGCTACCGTTACTAGATTTAAAATTGATACCCCCCTTGTCTTTGTTGGCTTTTCGGCGCACATGGTGGCATAGACTTGTTCAACATTTAAGGCTACGATGTTATGACTCGAGTCGGCAGAGTTCTCTCAACTTAGAACTCATGAGCATTTGACCTTCAACGGCAAAAGTTTCTCAGATGATGGCGGCATGTCAAGGTTTGTTCTGATTGTGTATGCATTGGGTTGTGACTTGGAAAATTAGGACATGGGTTTATTCAACATCAAGTGGGATGACTGTTGTATTTCATTTCTAATCAAATACATATTTCGTGACAAGTTCCTCAATGTCTTGAGTGCGATTTGCAACTCTTGCCTCTAATTGCTGTATATGCGTGTCTCCCGTAGGGTACCTACAGCATTATCCTCGTAACGATTCTACTGCTAGATGATTTCTGGAGGCTGCATGCAGTAGGAAAGGACTTGAATATCAGAATTCCGAAGATCTTGCACAATTGTCCTACTCCGTGCCGGACACTGGAGAGGAATGACGCTGATTTCGTAGAATCTTCGCGCTATTTGGTATTGCTCGACTCAACCCTGCGTGGCTATTTCGGCGACGGTGATGGGCACCATTCTGGTGAATGTCAATCCTAGCTGTGATAACGGACGGGACCATGTGTAGTTAGTGCTTTTACTATGCATTACGGGCAGATCTCCTTGAATAAACAAGGATGGATACACGCAAACAGGGAAATTGGGATTAGAAGAAGTACAGCATGCTTCAAAACTTGTTCCTGAGCAACGATGCTGGACAGCAAGGTCGGTAAACTGCAACATGAGATTGCTTTTCTAACAATAAAAGAGGATATGCTTGGCTCATCTCTCATGACCGGCGGATTCCTTATGCATGTGCCAGCGAGTGGCTTGACACTGACCGGAATGCGAGTAGGCTCTGACGATTCATCTTGAAAACCTGGAGAGACCAATCAACCAACGTCTCTCATGCCCAGGAACGGGTCGCACGTATTTGTGCTGTTCACTTAAGAGGTGCTTTTATAGAGCCGATGATGCTCGTCCTTTAAGTCGTGCTTCCCATGGTTTCTACTTCCACTCTCTACTGTAGCGTTGCAGGGTTATGCCGTGAGAACGTCTTTGTCACTGAGCTTTAGTTCATCGTGAAAGTCGGTCGCAATGGTCCGCGCAACCCTCCTGTTTGGATTGGCGGCGCTGGTGGTATCCAGCGTCGTCAGCGAATATCCTGTCCATTCGTCGCATCAGGACGATAGGTGAGTCAGTTGTCAATCCCGTAGACTAAGTCTGAGGATGATTTGTTTCTGACTTGACCAATATAGAGACTTAAAGATCCTTATGACATCGACGTTTTGCTGGAGCCGTATTTGGATGATCTCCGCAGAATGGTCCCCGACAAAGGGGATATCGACAAGTGGGCGGAGGCGACTGTCAAGAACGGTCCCGGCGCATCATCCGGCCACCGTAAGGATGGCAATGTCTATATTTACTACGAGGACGACGACTTTTACGACGATTCTTATGATCATGACAATTATGATGTTCATGACGACCCTTACGACTATAATGACCCTTCTGATCGTGACGGTCCTTACGATTATAACAACCCCTATCCTCGTGACTCGGACCTTTATGATTATGACGGCCCTGATGACCCTTACGATCATGATGTCTATGACGATTGCCATGACGATGCTATCGATTTAGCCATATTTAGTATTCTCGCAACGAGCAAAGGGACTCTGCCTGCAAGCCCGACGCCGAAGCCCAATTCAGCCGTTCGACGGTCCGCGAGATCTTCATCATGGAGTCCTTCGTCCAGCACAGCTAGCAGCACGCCTGTGTCTGCGTCTGAATGGCCGACCAGTTTGTCGATTCCATCGAGCAGTTCCTTGGCAGAACATCCCCTTTCGTTGGCTAGTGTCAGTGTCAGTGCCAGTGCCGGTGCCAATACCAGCACCTCTATCCTTCACCAGTTGCCGACATCTTCCGCATCCATGAAGCCCGTCAGCACACAGTCCTCTAGTTCTGACCACTCCGTCCTTGCATCCTTGTCTATGACTTTTGCCTCTCAGTCTGTTGGGTCTCCGACACGGACGGTAAATGCGGCTAATTCTGCGAGCAGTTCGAGCCGACTTCATCGCAGCATCCGCCGTTGGATCCAGCGTGGGTTTTGTCGTCTTTCTTGGATTGGATTCACTCAATTGATGAGGTGGCCCCAAGGAAGTGAACTTCTGGCCAATGGAAGGAAATTCTCAAATATAACCCTATTGTAGAAATAGGGGTAAGATGATTTGGACTTGGTTACTGTGTCTTCGTCGGCTGGAGTGTTGAGCGAGGTGATGAGGTCCAAAGAACCGTTCATGTTCAACTGATTGATTCAATGATGAAGCCTTGGAATTGACGAGAATTCGGATACAAAGTTTCCTCAATAGCTGGATCCAAAAATGCAGATGGCAGCGGCTAATAAACAAGCCCTGAATGACGCTTTCCCTAGCTTGCTGGTCATTGAGCTCAGGGGCGTAGATGGGAAGGGAGCAAACTAAAGAAGTAATTCTCATTTCCCGAGGACATCAAAAGCAAACACGGATACAGAGTACAGTCAGTTTATACACGCAGACGAAAGAAGCGCTCTTCGTCAAATAGTAGCATTCGCAAATATTCACCTATGAAAGCAACAGAGTCGCATTATCCTACAGTTCACCTGTTCCCTGCGTTAGCAATCTGCAAGCGCAATCGAGCTTGGAGGAAATCCAAGAGGAGAACCAATGCATCAGATCAAGTGTAGAAGGAGTCCGCAATCAGTTTCACTCAAAAAGGGAAACTGTCGGTATTGCAGAATTCACTTTTTGCTCATCCTGAAGACGGCAAAAAGACATGGAAATGAGATAGACTTACCCAATGATTCCACTTGAACAAAGAGATTCATGTTCCAAGGACCAATGCTCACAGTGTAGTTGAGTTCAAGTTGTGTCGGACTTGGGAAAAAAACGAAAATTTCCGCCATCAAGTCTCGAGTCACGTGTTCTCCGCCTGCTGGACTCGACAGCTCGCATTGTCGCGCCGCGACGCTCGAATCTTGAGTAATTTTAAAGCAAAAGTGCAAATCACTTCGTCTTCGCAATTTTCTTTGCCCTCACCTTTCTATACAGTCTAATTGCCCATACCGATGGCGGACTCGCCAGGCTCGCCGCTTACCTCAATCGCCTCCGATGAGCTGACGGAGGACGTCAAGCTCGACAAGGACGAGGGCTCGCCGCCGCCAGCGTCGGCCTCACAGCCGCCATCCAAACGCCGTCGCACGGGCGTTGCGACATGGGATGCCGCACAGACGCCTCTCTCATCCGTCAACGACAACGAGGAACCCGTCCACGTGCCGACGTCTCCCTCGACCTCGATCTCTTCGGACACGGACGGGTCCATCCCTTACTACGAGTCGTCGGTTTGGCTGTACGACCAGGATCCAGCGGAGCAAGTGTCGGTGTGTCGCTGGGATGGGTGCGACGCAGGCGACCTCGGAAACATGGATGCTCTCGTCAAGCACATCCACAACGACCACATTGGAACCAGACAGAAGAAGTACTCGTGCGAATGGATTGATTGCCCTCGCAAGGGTCAGACGCATGCCAGTGGCTATGCGTTACGTGCACACATGCGGAGCCATACACGTGAGAAACCATTTTACTGTGCTCTTCCAGGTAAGCATTTCCCTCTACCCTTTTCTCCCCTGCCGGATCCGGAAGAGCAAAGAGCTAAGATGTCTTGCAGAATGTGACCGCAGCTTCACCCGTTCCGACGCATTGGCAAAGCATATGCGGACAGTCCACGAAACGGATCCATTGCGCCCCTCCGATCCCGTTCCAAAGGGCCAAAGCGCGGCATCGGAAGCCACCGGGACACCGACCAGCAAAGTACAGCGCATCAAACTGAAGCTCAGTTTCGGGCCCCGAGATGACACAGAACACAATCAACAACAGCAGCAACAGCAACATCAAACCGCCGCTAATGGCGAACCGGCCTCTACCGAAGCTGAAGACCTCGACGGCGCGATCAACTTCCCCGAGTTCGGCCCAGATCTCGGTTTCGACGAGCATGAGCTATCCATGCGCCCGCGAGATCTCTATCGGCTTCTCCGGCGGCAGATCCACTGGGCGGAAATTGAAACCGCCAAGCTGCAAGAGGAGTGGGCACGTATCGAACCGCGGCGGAAACGGGCATGGTGCGAGAAGGAGGCCGTCTTCAAGGACCTCGAGGAGGCAGAGCGGCGACTATTGGCGCTGACCGAGGAGTCGCGGGCCAAGAACAAGCCGGAAGTTGAGCAGGCATCATGAACCTTGATGCTTTGATTCCTAGTTATTCTTATTGCAGTTTACTTTGCTGTTTTAATTTATGGGACATGGCATAGTACAGGTTTCGCAATGGGTGTTTCGGGCGTTTGATTGTGGCAGCTTTCGTTTTCGGTATTTGGCTATCTCGAGTCATTTGTATCAATGGTAATGATTGAGACGTGTATTCTAGACCTGATGTTTGGAATGGTACTGTCTATTCGATTTCATCTCGCATCCTCCGCAGAAGCTCATACAACGCGGGCTAAACAGAGAATGATGTTCAGAGTATCTCAAACCTTCTTTGTTATCATATCTAACATGACTCCTTCACAATCCGCGGCCTAATGCATCAATAGCTGGCACAATATCACAATCAAATTCAAGCCATGAGTACCATCAAACCCACCCAAGATCCATATCAGTCCATCCAAATGTGCTAAATGCTCGAACGACGCAAGGGTCTCGACGAGGACTGTCAACTCCTCTCCGTTTTCGCATCCACCATCCCGTGACAAGGATATGAGATCTTCCCTGCTGCCTCGTCCCAGCCGCGAGCAGAAAATATCAACATGTGAAAATACACAAACCCACGGAACATGCAAACAAGAGACAAACCCCCATTTTATACATCGTTGAGCCGTCAATCCCCGACGCCAAACCAATGCACAATGAACAAAACATGTACTAATTTAACACCGACGCGCAGAGCATAATGCGAATGAAATTCTGGTTCATGATTCTTCGTGGCCACATCCCCGATCCTCGTAGGGAAACGTCGAATAAGAATCTCGGCATATCGCCGACTAAGCGCCGTTGGTTTCCTTCCCAGCAGCCTCCTTATCAGCAGCCACCACCCGCTCGTAAAGGCTCTTGAGCTGTTGCCAGTCCGCTTGTCCGTTTGGCCAATACCGACGACCCACATGGCTCCTGATTTCTGTCAGCACATGAAGATCACCAAAAACATCGAGAAATGAGAATTTACCATAGACGGTCCTCCAGCCCATTCACTGTGTTACCCGCAAGTGCTTCCGTGATGAAATCGCCCACTGTGCGAACCAGCCGCCGCAGTTGAGCCGCCCGTTGAGCCTTGTCACGGATTTGCGACTTCGTGGTGTTGGACAGCGTTTCCAAATGGTGTTGGATCGGCTCGAAGACGAGGTCCTCCACGCTGGTATTGGATGGTTGAGCAGTCGTACTACTGCTACGGTGTCGTGACCCACCATCAGGGCCACCGTTGAGGCTGCGCTTGTGTGGCTTATCTGATGGTGCGCTGGACTTGCTTCGGGATTCTGACTTGGGAGTATTAGCCCGCTCAACGCTGTCTCGAACTCCATGTGTTTGAGACCGATGCCGCGCCCGATCTGCTTCTCGCTGTGCTTTGCGACTGGAGGGAGCGGGAGACGCTGAGACACTGTCCTGCCGACGATGACTATCCTTGGCTTTCTTGCTTGTTCGATGATGGTTCTCGACCGCTCTCTTGGCGGTGGGGTCTGTTCCGTTGGCCATCTTGTCCTTCAAGACAGAAATGATGTAATCAGCACGGCGAACGAGATGCACGGCTCCCGGCGACTTCGTTGTCTTCACTTCACCATTCATCCGCTCATTCTTCTTTTCTACCCGATTCTCCTCCAGGAAGAACTTGTCTTTCAGGCCGAGATCGGGATCGTCCCGAATTTGCGCCCACGCACCGTAGCCATGTCGTGCAATGCCAACACACAGCATCCCATCCTCGCGTGCCCCCCAGGAGCAGGAATAGTCAGCCTTCTTCGACGCCTCGGGCACCCGGAAGCTCCTGAAGTCTGGCACAGCTGATGTAACGCGGCGAAGCAATCGCATTTCTCCTGGGCGATCCACAATAGAATGCGCGTTCAGGCGCTTGACACCATGAAGGTCAAAAAGGACCGCCTTTCTTTCCTTCTTCGTCGGTACTTTGCCCGCTTGCTCCAAGGCTTGCATCCTCTCGTTGTCTTCCTTTACGAGTTCAGTGGCCTTATCCATGATCTCACGGTACGCGGCCCTGACAGTCTCCCGGTCGCGTCCCACAAGGCGAGCCTCACGTATAATCTCCTCCTCACATTCATCAATGTCACCGTATCGCAGCAGCGCGCGGACAAGATGCCGATACTCCTTCTCGTTCAACGGTCGCTTGGGATCCAGCTCGCCGTCCGAGTCGGACGCGCCGTCAGCATCCTCAGCGCTCACATTCGCCCGAGCTTGCCGTTTCGCCCGTCTCTCTTCACGTTCCTGACGATTTTCTGCAGGAACGGTTCGCTTACGAGGCCGATTCTGCTCAATCACCTCTGCCAGGTACCTCTCCTCGGCCTTGCGCTTCTCCTCGGCCTTAATCTCCTCGAGCTGGTCCTTGGGAATGATATCGTCCCAACTCAGGTCATCGACTTTGACGTCAACGAACTGGAAAGACCGAAGGAACTCCTCGCCTCCATCGGCCTCCAGGCTGGATTGCTCCGTCTGATGCAACTCGGCATTAGCCAGGACGGCATCAATGTCCAGCTGCTCCAGCTTCTTTTGGTTGTCGTGTTGCTCGAACATCTTTTGGCCACGCTTCTTGAGGATACGTGATATATCTTCCGCACCAGTGGGCTCTCCGACAGGCAAGGCATGCTTGGTCTGAAACGCCTCTTTGTCCGTGAGGCCGCGCTGGATGGTGACGAACTCCAAAAATAGCTTGTTCCGTGCGCGCTCCAACACTTCCTCTTCGATTGTTTCCTTTGACACCAACCGATACACGCTCACAGGCTTGGTCTGTCCTATACGATGAGCTCGAGCCATTGCCTGCAAATCCGCTTGCGGGTTCCAGTCGGAGTCAAAAAGGATGACGGTGTCTGCGGTCATCAGGTTAATTCCCAGGCCACCAGCTCGAGTGGAGAGAAGGAAGGCAAAATCGGCACTGTCGGGCGCATTAAACTGATCCATTGCAAGTCGACGTGGTCCGGCCGCGATGGTTCCATCCAGCCGCTGGTACTTGTACCCTCGGTACGTCATGTAGTCACCCAGAATATCCAGCATTTTTACCATTTGGCTGAATATAAGTACCCGGTGATTGTCCCGCTTCAACTTGGCTAACAACTGGTCCAGAATCATCATCTTCCCACTGGTAGTGATAATTGTTCGCAATCTATCTTCCCGACGCGTCACACCGTCAAGAAGCTTGGCCTCGGCGCTGGGGAACATCAAAGGATGATTGCTGGCCTTCTTTAGCTCCATCATGATATTCAGAAGGGACTGTTTCTGTCCCTTAGCGCCCTCATTAAGAGCAGCATAGTTCTTGGTCAGAATATTCCGGTAATATTCTAGCTGGACATCGGCCAACTCCACACGGATGATCTTCTCAATTTTAGGCGGGAGATCTGATTCTACCTTGGCTTTTGTCCGCCGAAGCATAAGAGGCTTAATAGCTTCAGCCAATTCCGCAATCTTCTTCGCAGCAGCCTCAGATTTCAGGTCGAGGTCCTCTTCGATCTCGACCAGGCCCGGGTTCAGAAAGTCCATGAGAGCGGACAGCTCAGCCAGGTTATTTTGGATCGGGGTCCCGGTGATGAGTAGCCGGGCGGGTGCTCTGAATTCCAGGAGCTTAGAGTAGAGTTGAGACTCGCGGTTCTTCAACCGATGAGCTTCATCAACAGCCATGAATTGCCAAGGAATCTGACTCAAAAACCCGGCGTCCAATAATACGTATTCATAGGTGGTAAGCATGACATTGAACTTGGGCTTGCGAGGATTCCCATCCATGAAGAGCTCGTATTCCTTGATGATGTTGCGTGCCGTCTCATTACCATTGTAGACAACGAAGTGAATATCAGGAGTCCAGGTCTCAAATGTTTCTGCCCAGGCGGGCAATGTCGATAACGGGACAACGACGATGAAGGGTCCCTCCTGGCGGCGCGCATGGCGAAGCCAGCTGATAAAGGCAACGGTCTGCACGGTCTTTCCAAGACCCATCTCGTCGGCAAGGACCACGTTCTGATTCCGCGTCCAGTTGAACGCCATGAAGTTGACGCCAGTCACCTGGAACTCCTTCAGTTCTCCATTCTTCAAAAAGTCCGGCGACGAAGTGATGGGAACAAAGGGACTTCTTGTTGCCGGATTCGCTTCCTTCTTGTCGCAAGTAACGACACGATTTGAGCGGTCCAAGAATGTATCCAGTTGATCCAGAGCAATCTCCCGGATCAGGGATTCACTTTCCCATGTACATGAGTCGTAGAAGAGTCGTCTCCATTTCACTAGACACTCTGGTCCGTCATCACCTTCACGTCGAGCGATGATCCGTTCTACTGTCTTGTAGTCTTCCAATGCCTCGATGTCACGCTCGCGGTCGAGGTTCCATTTTTCCTTTTCCTCGGGAGGTACATCCGGGTCATTGAACATCTCCAGCTCGTCCATGGCTTTCTTGAAGTAGTTGTCCACTCGGCGATGCCCTCGACATGAAGCCAGAGTCTCGGCTGTCTCCCATGTCGCATGGTAGTGCGATTTCCCCTGCCATTTAATATAGAATTCACAATCCCACTTGGTGATCTTTTCAGGTTGCTTAGGATCGACGCCATCCTTGAAGCGGTGATCTAGGACAACATCCACAGCGGGAGAGTTGTCCTCTTCGGCTGTGACCCAGTAGTTGGGAGCTAGGTCTTCTTCATCTTCAAACATACTATCATCCGAATCTTCATTATAGTTTGCGACCTTGGTAGCGTTCCGAGTGGAGAAGCGAGGGATTTCCGCTGGCGGCTGTTGAACCTGACGTCGCTGCTTCAACCGCCGCGCGCGAGCACGAGGACCCCCGTATTCTTCATCATCGCTGTCGGAATCGGATTCCGACCAAGGAGTCATCGAACGCGACGAGCGCTTGGAGGCCGGCTCGGGGTTCGGCCGTCGCCGCTTACTTCGAGACACCACTGGCTCGTCGTCAGAGGACGACTCATCGATGAAATGGCGCGGCTGCGTCCTGGGACGATTGCTCCGACGCAATCCATACAGCTCTGGATTCTGGCGCATGTACTCCAATTCATCCACGCTTGACGATTTTCGCTTGACACCACGACCAGTACCTAGAAAGCCGTTGTCAGCGGCATAGAAGGAAGATAAAACTACAGGCATTGGGTTAATATTACCCGACTTCTCGGAGCTGGAGTCTGCATGCTGTGGTGTTTGGCGATGGTTCCCGTCGTGCGCGGATGCGGACGCGGTCGCAGTGTTATCGGGTGAAGGTGATGGATGGCTTTCGACATTGCTCTGGGGCTTCTCGTCTCCCTCCAGTGCGGAAGAAGGGGCAGGGCTTTGATTGTCTCCGTTCGGTACTGGCATCATGGTTGGTGGCTCGGAGGTAGAAGGGACCACCATGCCAGAGGCTATTGAGCAGCAGAAGTCAGCATTGGAACTGCGATTCAGCTCGGACAGCAGCAAAAGTATGATAGAGACGTAGCTGCACGACAGGCGACCGAGGAAATGGGTCTAGAGCAAGCACAAAGGGCAGGAATCGGCATCTTCGGTGAGGACTGAGATGGAAGAACCCAGTTTGGATGAAACTTTGATGAAGGCGATGGAGGGTCGATGGAGGGCACAATGGCACCAATGACAGACACAGGCGAGGCTAGGCAGTATCCCTAATCACGGCGACACCGCCGCCGGCCTCACCGGGAGTTCAGGAGTACATAGCATCAGACAGAACGGTGCATTCGGCGATCTGGAGTGGGGACTAGAGGGCCGGCGATGAAGTATATACAGGGCATAGGACGCGTCTCAGAGGGCAAACAAGAAGTGTAACTTACAATCCATGATTTGCTGAACCCCCGGAGGGGTCTTCCCGTAATCAGCAAAGCAAAAAGAAGAAAAAGGAGCGGACGGAGTTGGGGGAAATGGTGGACAAGGTGGTGGTCAGAGGCTGGAGAAGCCTTGGGAGACGGAGAGCATCAAAAGAGTCGTAGGGGGAGATTCGGTGGGCGACGGCGAGTCAAGGCCTGCGGTTGGCCCCGGGTGTGGTGCCTGAGGCCAAATATTCAGTCCGGTTTTCAGATCGCCCAATCAAAAATAGCTATTTAGTGGGTCGGTTAGAGAAATACTCGGTGATTGGCTGATTAATTTAGTCACTAGGTCAAAAGCGGCAAGGGGCGGTGCTGGCAATCTGGAACGGTCACGTGGATCCAGTTGCTCACGTGCCTTTGTTTGTCCTGTTTGTTTCTTCCGCCATCGGCCAATCAAAGACAAGCCAATGCTGATTTGTCTTTTATGCCTCAGGCATTCCCATGCCGCCCAATGACGGCCCAGCCCCATCATCCCACAACGGACGGGTTGAGATTTTACGTGGTGCCCCTCAGTTTGAGTCTCGACAACAACCCCTCGGCTCTGGCTGAAGACTTTGTGCAGAGCGACCCTATTCTTCCGTTGCGCAGCTCGCTGAGCACCATTCGATCTCGATCGCGCCTTATATTCAAGTTGGTGCACCGTCCTCTGAGCACCGTGCAGCGCTTAACAGTGTGACCAGGGTCGTTGCCAGCAGCCATAGAACACCATGGCCGACAAACTTACCAGGTATGTGTGCCATTCTTATAGCTTATTTAACTCGGGCTAATGAGTTGTCTTGTGTAGAGTTGCCATTGTCAACAGCGACAAGGTCAGCATGCGAATTCATTTTACCCCGCGTGGCCTTAAAATTTCCCAGTGCTAATACGGACCATTCGAGGTGTGCAGTGCAAACCCAAGGTGCGTCAACAATGTGCGGCGAGAGAAGCAGAGAATATACTGACCGATGTAGAAATGCCGACAAGAATGCAAAAAGTCGTGCCCTGTCGTTCGAACCGGGAAGCTCTGCATCGAAGTCACGCCTGATTCCAAAATCGCCTTCATCTCCGAGAGCCTCTGCATTGGTTGCGGTATCTGCCCGAAAAAATGCCCGTTCGGTGCCATCCATATCATCAACCTGCCTACCAACTTGGATACCCAAGTGACCCACCGATACTCGGCCAACAGCTTTAAACTGCACCGTCTCCCTATGCCACGACCGGGACAGGTTCTGGGTCTTGTCGGCACCAATGGTATCGGGAAGAGCACAGCGCTGAAAATCCTGAGCGGCAAGCTCAAACCGAACCTGGGTAGATATGATGACCCGCCGGACTGGGAGGAGATCTTGCGATACTTCCGTGGTTCCGAACTTCAGAGTACGTTTGTTGTCTACACATGGAGTTCGATTGAATCGGTACTGATTTGCCGTAGACTACTTCACAAAGATCCTGGAGGACAATCTGAAGGCCGTTGTCAAGCCGCAGTATGTTGACCAGATTCCCCGAGCCGTCAAGGGGCCCGTAAAAGAGGTCGGCGAGCTCATCAAGGCTCGTGCTCAACTGGACAATCTGGATCATATCATGGACGTTCTCGGTCAGTGGTGCACCACGTAAGCCGTCGTTTTGCGCTAAGTACTAACGAATAACAGAGCTGCGGCAAGTTGAGGACCGGGATATCAGCCTTCTCTCCGGTGGAGAGTTGCAGCGCTTTGCCATTGGTTTGGTCTGCGTCCAGGAGGCTGATGTGTAAGTTGAAATGTTCATATGTGCAAGTAAACATACTGACTGTCTGAAGTTATATGTTCGATGAGCCGTCTTCCTACTTGGATGTCAAGCAGCGTCTTAGTGCCGCCCGTACCATTCGGGAACTTTTGCGGCCGGATGACTACGTAATTGTAGTCGAGCACGATTTGTCAGTCTTGGACTATCTGTCTGACTTCATCTGCGTGCTCTATGGCAAGCCGGCGGTGTACGGTGTTGTTACTCTGCCCGCCTCTGTGCGTGAAGGAATCAACATTTTCCTTGACGGCCACATTCCGACCGAGAACCTGCGTTTCCGCGAGGAAACTTTGACTTTCCGTATTGCCGAAGCGGGGGATGACTTCGCAGCCGATAAGGGCCGCACCTTCAGCTACCCTGCCATGGAGAAGACCCTTGGCAAATTCCATCTGAAGATCGACGCTGGCAAGTTCACTGACTCGGAGATCATTGTCATGATGGGTGAGAACGGCACTGGCAAAACCACGTTCTGCAAGATGTTGGCTGGTGCCGAGAAGCCGGACGGCAATGTCACCGTGCCGCGTTTGAACATCAGCATGAAACCGCAGAAGATCACGCCGAAGTTCCAGGGCACGGTCCGTCAGCTGTTCTTCAAGAAGATTAAGGCCGCATTCCTGTCGCCGCAGTTCCAGACGGACGTTTACAAGCCTCTCAAGATTGATGACTTTATCGACCAGGAGGTTCAGAACCTGTCTGGTGGTGAACTGCAACGTGTCGCTATTGTGCTCGCGCTCGGCATGCCAGCAGATATCTACCTGATTGACGAGCCGAGTGCATACCTCGACTCGGAGCAGCGTATTGTCGCGGCTAGAGTCATCAAGCGGTTCATCATGCACACGAAGAAGACAGCGTTTATTGTGGAGCACGACTTCATCATGGCCACCTATCTGGCTGACCGCGTCATCGTGTTCGACGGACAGCCATCTGTCGATGCGCACGCCAATGCGCCGGAGTCGCTCCTTACGGGCTGCAACAAGTTCCTGCAAAACCTGGACGTGACGTTCCGCCGCGATCCCAACAGCTTCCGGCCGCGTATCAACAAGCACCAGAGCCAGCTGGATCAGGAGCAGAAGCTGAGCGGGAACTACGTACGTATCCTCTCCTGTCTCAATGAAATACGGCACTTACTAACGATCCTGAATAGTTCTTCCTGGAAGAAGAAGCTTGAGAAGGGCGTCCTACATGGGCCTCATCGCGACCATCACTGGTATGATGGTCGCGAATTATACCGGCGCCGCCGCTGGGATCTGGCTCGGAAATGCGGCGTCCGGTTTGTAAAGTCTTCCGGCGTTGGCAGGCGTCGATCTCGACGAGATCAGTCTGTCGAGCTGGGAGATGAGGACGACGAGGACGAGCCGCTCGCGCATCGGCTCGCGAGTCCACCGGTCTTTGCGGCTGACACATCTTCTTTCACACGTCGGACCACCGCGGCGTCGACCACCCGGTAAAGGACGATATCGGCGACTCGATATAAAATCATGTTCATTTCTGTCTCGGACACACATCCGGGTGCCTGGTTTTTATTCAGTTGAATGATTGTGCTCGCCCGTTGATTGTTACGGCCAGTCTGCATGCTTTGGTATGACCTCGGCTGTTATGCATAGACGAGAGACAAGACAAAATAGAGTTTCAAGAATGGTTATAGATGATCATCAGCGGGTGCATCATTACACTCTTTTGAAAAGTTGATTGTGACTCTCAAATGGGATAGTTTTCGATTATTGATAACCATTGCTTGTATCCTACAACTGTCTTTGACTTACAAAGTAGATAAAAACGAATCTTGATACAAATAAAGCTGCTGAATCAATGAATCGACGAGGAATCGAGAAGACGATTCGACTCACAAGGTCCTCTGTTCTGATGTCAGGCAATAGACGTGGGAGAGACCGAACTCGATCAGTCTTCCCCAATCTCACCCTCCTCGCTGCCTGAATGGATGGCCTTTTCCTCTTTCTTGATGGCTTCCTCTTCTTTATCGCGCCGGTACCGTTTGACGCCGCGGCCAGGGTCCATGCTGTCCACTGCTGCATCGCTGTCCCGTCTCCGCCGGCGGTCACTGGTACTACTTACTGGTGCTGTGGTGCTGCTGGTGGAGCGGCCGCCGACGCCACCGCCGCCATCGCCATAGTCTAGCTCGTCGCGGCTGCTGCGCGGGTCCGCCCGTGAGCGGTACAGGCGCTCGCGCTCCTCTTCGCGGTCGCGCCGCTCACGGTCGTAGTAGCTGAGCATGCGGCGATCGCGATCACGGTCACGATCACGGTCCCGGTCCCGGTCCCGGTCCCGGTCACGGCGGTCCCGGACGGGAGAGAGACCGCTGACGCGTCGGTAGGAGCGCTCGCGGTCGGCCTGGGCCTTGCGGCGGTCGGCTTCATATGGGTCAGGTTCGGGGGTCCGGCTGAGGCGGGCTGTCTCCATGCGCCGCCGGTACGACCCGCTGCGGGACTCGCGCCGCTCGGAGCGGTCGTAGTGATCACCGCGGCGACGGTCTCGCTCACGGTCCCTGTCGCGATCCCGCTCACGGTCACGGTCCCGATCGCGTTCACGATCGCGCTCTCGTTCGCGCTCTGCATCCTCTTCCTTTTCCCGCAGGCGCCGCATTACCTTTTCAAAGGCGCTCTGGCGCAGCTCGTCCGACTCCAGCGCCGCATACTCTTCGTATTTCTCAAGCCGCGGCCGAACCTGCTCCCACGTGTCCCCGACGCGCACAGGCGGGTCCAACCGTTTGATCCGGGAACGAAGGGCGTCAATGGCTCGCCGCTGGTGGCGGTCAGAGGCGTGCCGCTCATCCTCGTTCCGCCGCTGCACCTTCTCCTGAATCCGCTGGAAGATGAGCCGGAGAATTTCCGGATCAATCTTTGCTGTTCGCCGGTCAGTGGCCATCACAGATGCGAACTCGTCGAATGTGGTTTTCAGGGTCACTTCGTAGCGTTTGTCCTAGGGCAACAATTAGTTTGTGGACCAATCACTGTGTGTGAGATAGGTCTTACATCGAGCACGTCAAGAACATCATTCCGCGGTCCTCGTAGCGACCGCTCTTCCTCTTCTACCATGTCCCAGAACAGATCTAGTGGCGTCGAGCCATCTTGACCGAGCATTGCAACGTACCGCGGATCATTCTCAATCAATGGATGAATGTCCATCCATTTGCTGCCGGCCTTGATCTTGCCACGCGAACGCAACTCCTGCAGCAGTTCGATGAACCGTTCTCGGTTGTGACGCTCTCTTCGGGCCTTGGCGGCCTTGTGCTGCTGCCGAGCATCATTGAACGCGCGCTCAAGGGACTTGATATGATTCTCAAACGCCGTCAGAATGTCGGACTTCGTGAGGGTCTTGAACTTATCGTCGTTTCGAATCCTCTCGTTGGATTCCAAGACTCCCTGCACCTCCGACCACCTTGTGTACGGCTCAAGATTCATGACCTTGAGGATCGACGTGAGCTCATCCATAGCAGCCTTGCGCGTCGCGGCCTCTCGCTCCATGTGCTCCTTCTTGAGCTCATATTTGTACTCTTCGAAGAGCTGGCGCCGCTCGTTTTCATCGTTAGTCGCCCTAAAGGTCGTTTCGCCCTCGATGATCGGGCGGATGGTTTTCCATCGACTATAATGTTTGATCTCAGGATGTCTTTTCAGCATCGTGTTGAAATCTGCGCGCAGTTTAGCATATCTCTCTTTGGCGCGATCCTCCTCCTGCGCGCGGACTTCAGCTACGTATTTCTCGAAAGCGGCTTTACGGTCTCTGGGATCTTTCAATGCGCGATACTGTGGGTCCCTAATCGTTGCGCGCATAGCCTGTTCCCAGGTCCAATCAGGCTGTACACCAGCCCGGCGCAACAGTTTCATGAAGGCATTCTCCGCCTCCTCAAGCGTGCTGTACTCCGGCTCAGATCTCTGAAGCGACGCAGAGGACGCAGCCAGAACCCCGTTTGTATCCGGGCCATAGCCTCCACGACGGTCGGTGGCTCCTCGATCATGTTCGTCCCGATCGCGTGAGGGCTGACTGTATTGCTGATACGAAGTGGCACCTCCGGCGACAAAGGTCGGACTGCACGCATTTAGTTCGACCCCTGCATAAGAATTTTAGGTACAAAACTTACCCTGCGGCCGACCCTGTAGGTTGCCGAGCAGATGCCTGCGCAAGCGCATTCCTGTAAACCTCGGGCATATCCCAAGTGCTCTGTTTTGTCTCGGTGTTGTACCAGTACTTTCGGCCATTTTCGGCTGTGTACTCCTTCCATGGTTGATTCGCTAAGGCGCGCTTTGAAAAGGAAGACAGGTCAGAATAACGCGATAACACGTCGAAGAAGGGTATACGAACCTCAACCGGAGTCATCAACTCCACGGGCTTTTCCCATTGCGTAGCCTTGGTCTGGACATTGTAGTAGTATACGCGACCATCGGAATTGCGAGCCTCTTGCCAGAGGCTCTGGCCAGCCGGTGCCCCGTTCATTTTGGCTGCGACGCGAAACGAATCGCGATGCTACCGATGGAAATGTTGCGACTATGTATACAGAGGAGCATTTTTGTTTCTCAGCTATTGATTCCTTCACTATATACCATTTCAGGCTTAGGCTACGATTGATGTGTTTGCCATGTTTGCATACTCCGCCAACCCTCCATTCTGACTGATTACAGGCTGCCCCGAGCCATGGGGTTAATGGGAATGTCCGTTGTGGGCATGGAAGCTCCGTTTCCGAAATGCCTGGTCCCAGCCTCCATGGGGAGTTCACGACGCAGGCCCTGCTGGACACCGTGGTCCCCCATGCGGCCGATCTTGACATCGAGGCCGCGCTGACCTCCGCGCTGGAGAGCGGAGCGGAGGGCTTCTCATCCGTGTTGGATTCAATCCCGCAACGATCGTTGCTCTTCTTTGGTCGGTCGAGGTGCCCGGACCAGTTTGTTTTATAAGCACTGACACAATTGCTCTAGATGAGACTGTACCCGTACGCGTAGTTCTGAGGTTGTCGAACTGCTCGGAGCAGACGCTGAAGGAATACCTCCCTCGCCTTGATGTCAGGTTAGAGGCCTGCGTACTCAACCCGGCGGACACAGAGTCGCCGAAAGATATTATATTCGCGGGAGCAATTAGTGCAGAGGAAGATCCCCTGGTTGTGGTGAACGTGTTTGAAGGGGAAAAAGGCAGCGGAAACCACGTCTATGTAGTGTGGAAGATATCCGCGTTTCTCAGTAAGTAATGGCTGATGGGAACCGCACGGGCCAGTCTTAGTAACGGGAATTCAAGATCGTCCTCGCGTTCGAATCCAGTCTCCGTGCGTCGTCTTTACTGCCTCCGCTACGCTGAGGCCGCGGACGCGATCGGACTTGCCACCGCATGCAGATGATTATCTACCTAGCCTTGTGCCTGCAGCGTCCAATGTCCTTGAAGCCCTATCGTCAGATCCTCAACTCAGCTCGACTGACCTCCATTTGCCGGCGTCGAGACTGCTTCGTGTTGTTCCTGCGGCTCTCACGGAAGACCCCACGTACAGCATAGGGCAGCAGTCGCAGCACCCAATCCGTATAGTTCCCGTGGCTGGTGCACGAATCCGGTGCACCCGACTGAATACTTTCTCTAACACACCCGCAACAATTGTCAGTCTAGAGCTAGAGGCGACGCCGTTCCAAAACTCGGATGTGGTATTTGACAGAATCGATCTCAAAGCGTTCGACGGTCACATAGAAAGTCTGTCGAATGTCCCCGAACTGCAGCCACCGCTCTCTCTACGGCCGCGGGATGATGTGGCCTTGGTCTATAAGCTATCACCGGACTATGGAGCGGACCCTACTGTTTCCACGACGAGTCAAGCTAGTGTGCTTGATATCTCGCTGGAGGCTGTCGTCAAAGTGTCTGATGACTGCCAACCGCGCATTGCCATGGCATGGAGGACCAGTGTGGATCTTCCCCAGCCAGTAAACCCGTTCCTTGGTGGTCCTAGTGAAGCTTCCCAAAGGACCAGCCGGCCTACAAGTCTACCAGTCAGTCCCACGCAGAATGGGGATCCATCTGGCCCGTCCTCGGTCAGCTCCAGTTCAAGTCAGGCTGGATTGACCATTTCATTCTCGGGCCCAGCCACCGTGGAGGTCAGCAAGCCATTTCGATGGAATGTGTTTATTGTCAACCGCTCTGCATCCGCTCGCAAATTCGCCATGGTTGCCATCCCGCGGCGCAAGCGGACCGATCCTCGGCGCCACGTAGCTCGGCCTTCATCTTCTTCAGCATCAAACAAGAAAGAAGAGCAGCTTGCCGAGGCAGTTACCGATGAGACCATTGTCCATGCCATGCAAAAGAGCGTGGCAGGCCAGGACGCTGACTTGGTTCCTCTTAGTTCGGATGTGCGAATTGGGTAAGTCTCTTGTCCCGAGTCGACGCGACCTGCCGCAGTCCCTAACTGGCTTTGGACAGCCCTCTACTCCCCGGCACTTGTCATTCCACCGAGCTAGTCCTCCTTCCTCTCAGCGCGGGACCGCTGCAGCTGGAGGTAGTCCGGTTGGTCGACCTGAACAGCAACGAGACTGTGGATATTCGTACCCTACCGGACATTATGGCCATAGACCGCAGGAAGGTAGATGTCAATCCGTAACAAGCAATAATAATACTACGTACTTAATGACATTGCAAAGTCATTTCCGTCTTCGTAGTTTCGAACACTTTCAACGGTATCTACCCTAGCGATTAGTCAGCATCTCGATCGATCATTATGATGCAAACGCCAAGAACGGCGATCCCCGTGACTTGTGAGGGCTTTGGATAGCATCAACAGCATCAGCCCCCTCGGCGGCAACATTAAATCCGCTTTCTGCGCATCTCCGGTCCACGCGGATCATCTCCTCTCTTCAAGAATCCTGCTGGTTGAGAAAAGAAACGTCGTTTTACCCCTGCTTGGCACGCTCGGGGGCGTTTGCGTCATACTGAGGTCCGGCTCCGCCCAGGGTGGTTCTATCTTGTTCTGCGATCGGTCTTCGTCATAGCACTCAGAGAATTACTGGAAATTTTTCTGCCCATATACACCATGTTTGAACCAACGCGCCGAAGAGTGTTGGAAGGGTTGAGTAGGAGGTATATTTATGGTCGATTGGTTCGTGCTATCGATGCTGGATCTCGATGAACCTCGAGCTGACCATCATTATCTTCGAACTGCAGCCTTTGTTACATACCATCGTCCTTCTCATCGAGATGGCGGTTACAATGAGGCTAGCGTCCCGCTTCAATGCATTCTATGCAGAGCGGCCAGGTGAGAATGCCCATTGTGGATGCAAGTGGCGATGATGATGCTGATTCTTTGCCCCTGTCCAGTTCTTACAACGATGGTGACCAATGCCGTATGTGATTCAACTCAATTTGCCGTGTTCGATGTAAACTGGATGTCAATGCTAACAAATTTCGATGGCATAGGTACTCGGTGGGATTGCCGATACCGTAGCGCAGACGATCACTGCCTACAAGGCTTATCGCACCTCCCGGGGACCGTCGAGACGTTCTGATAACATCATTTCTATCGAAATTCATGAGTTGGACAAGGAAAAGCCCCCGGCGCTGGGCGAATGGACCCATGCTGGGCGGGAACCGCCAGCGTTTGATTTCGAACGGCTCACTCGGTTCATTACGTATGGTTTCGTGATGGCCCCGATCCAGTTCCAGTGGTTCAAGTTTCTCTCACGGGTGTTCCCCATCACGAAGAGGGCGGCCACGGTTCCTGCCATGAAGAGAGTGGCAATGGATCAATTAGTCTTTGCGCCATTTGGTAGGAGCTGCCGGGTTTCAGGCATTACAACAAGTTTACTAACTGAGTGCAGGTCTGTTCTGTTTCTTCACCTTCATGACGATGGCGGAAGGCGGCGGCCGGAATGCCTTGGTCCACAAGTTCCGCGACGTCTACGTTCCTACGCTCAAAGCGAACTATCTCTTGTGGCCTGCCGTGCAAATTCTCAACTTCCGCGTCATGCCCATTCAGTTCCAGATTGTTAGTAACCATTTCTCACCATTCCTCCGAGCCAATGATCAGCTTGCTAACGTTGCTACAGCCTTTTGTGTCGAGTGTCGGAATTGCATGGACCGCGTATCTGTCCCTGACCAATTCTGCGGAAGAGCGTTAGAATAGTGTGTTCGGTTCTTTTATTGGGTTCTGGGTCCTCCGTCGTGCATTTGTTACAATATCATTTGGCGTTCTTAGGTTTGGCGGCTTCGATCATGCATTGCTTCGGTTTTTCTGTCTTTTTTTCTACGCAATTGGACGGGATCAACTCGGAGGGAAGATATCGGGATGGGTTGGGAGATGGGTCGCGGTTCAACATGATACAGATACTTTGAGCAATCGCAATCGTTCATTTTCGTAGCCATTTCTCCGGAAATTCTCTTGGAGGTCCATCATGAGACCTCGGTTACTGTAGGAACACCGAATTCGTCTGGAATCCTGGACGGTGACATCAATCCCGCATCAGCCCGAAGTCTGACCTCTCACCGAACGCCCCACCATAACATCAGGGCCCCTCCTTGAGCTGCTATAAGAGAAAAATCACGTTAGAAAGCAAATATATTATTCAGGGGAATCCTCTGCCATCTGTGCTCTGTTCAGTTTAGATTTCCTTGAAGGGTACAATCCTATACCGGGAAAATCACAGTCAACCCGGCCACTTGCTGATCATCGTGCAGCACCATGTCTCTCTCTAACAAGCTCGCTATCACAGACGTCGACCTCAAGGGCAAGCGCGTCCTGATTCGGGTAAGGAGACGGCGCATTGGGAGACAATCACAAAGGAGGAACTCATATCCGCTGACACGGGGTCTCTCCAACCATACAGGTCGACTTCAACGTCCCGCTCGATGAGAACAAGAAAGTGACCAACAACCAGCGGATCGTGGGCGCGCTGCCGACGATCAAGCATGCCGTGGACAATGGCGCTAAGGCCGTTGTTCTCATGTCCCACCTGGGCCGTCCCGACGGCAAGCCCAACCCTAAGTACAGCCTGGCGCCCGTCGTACCCGAGCTGGAGCGACTGCTTGGCCGCTCCGTGCGCTTCGTCCAGGACTGCGTCGGCAAGGATGTCGAGGAGGTAGTTAACAGCGCGACGGATGGACAGGTTATCCTGCTGGAGAACCTGCGGTTCCACGCGGAGGAGGAAGGGAGCTACAAGGATGAGCAGGGCAAGAAGGTCAAGGTGGACAAGGCCAAGGTTGAGGAGTTCCGCAAGGGCCTGACTGCTCTGGGTGATGTCTACATCAGTAAGTGCTTCGAGGGGGATCTTTTGCCCTCCGGTCTGCTAAAAGTTCCTAGATGATGCGTTCGGCACTGCCCACCGTGCCCACAGCTCGATGGTCGGCGTCGATCTGCCGCAGAAGGCCGCCGGCTTCCTCGTCAAGAAGGAGCTGGATTACTTTGCGAAGGCCCTGGAGAGCCCGCAGCGGCCGTTCTTGGCCATCTTGGGTGGCGCCAAGGTGTCGGACAAGATCCAGCTGATCGACAACCTGCTGCCAAAGGTCAACCGGCTGATCATTACCGGTGGAATGGCGTTCACCTTCAAGAAGACCCTGGAGAACGTCAAGATCGGCAACAGTCTGTTCGACGAGGAGGGCAGCAAGATCGTTGGCGACATCCTGAACAAGGCCAAGCAGCACAACGTCGAGGTTGTCCTGCCGGTCGACTACGTGACTGCGGACAAGTTCGACAAGGACGCCAACGTTGGCAGCGCGACCGACGCCGAAGGCATTCCTGACGGCTGGTTGGGTCTAGACGTCGGCGAGAAGAGTATTGAGCTGTACAAGAAGGCGATCTCCGACGCGAAGACGATCCTGTGGAACGGCCCGCCGGGCGTCTTCGAGTTTGACAAGTTCGCCAACGGCACCAAGGCGACCCTGGATGCAGTTGTCGCCGCTGCCCAGGCCGGTGCTATCGTCATCGTTGGTGGTGGTGACACGGCCACCGTCGCTGCCAAGTATGGCGCTGAGGACAAGCTGAGCCACGTCTCGACCGGCGGTGGTGCATCGCTGGAGCTGCTTGAGGGCAAGGAGTTGCCCGGTGTTGTCGCGCTTTCGAGTAAGTAATGGAACGGCCGTGTGTTGAGCGGAGCGGATTTATGAATGGATATGTCAAAAATTCATGTACTGTTACGGAATTCAATAATCTGACTTTTACGATTGCTTGAACAGAGAAGAACGGAGCGAACCTGTGAAGCAATAAGTAGTTCTACAAAGGCGTAGTATCAAAGCAAGAGTCAGAGCTGTTTTTAATCCGTCATGACCGTAAATATCATTGCTTGCTCATCGAGGACTTTTGACCCAAACGATAAGACAACGCCGTGTATAATAACTACCAAATCGACGCATTAAAAAAGAAGAATATTGCTTCTGACCCTCGTTCTATTTCGAAGCTTCGACCTTTTTGATTTCCTCCCTGCACCAGTAATCAATCAGTCAGCTTTCTATCTCTTCGTTGAGAGACAAAAGGTGCATTACTTTAGTTGTTTCGAGAAATCCTCATTCTCGTCATCATCATCCCAGCTCTCCTCCCACAAATGATTGTTGACGGTCGCGCCGGCTCCTTGCTCGGTCTCTTCTTGCGGCCAGTCTGCAAACACCAAGATCATTCGTCAGCTGCTCATTCCTCTCCATAACCCAAGATGAGTTCAAAGAGCTGAAGAATAAGAGCTCACCCTCAATCGGAAAGTCCTCAAACTCGTCATCTTCCTCCAGCACAGCCGGCCGTTGGACTTGGGTGGGTTGTTGGGTGGAATCCGACTGCGCTTGTTGCGTTGTAGCTGACATGGCGGGGAAATGTACGATGGATAATATACGGCGTATGCGAGGTTCAGAGAAGTCCAAGCTATTCTGCGAACACGTCTGGAGATCGAGCAGACTGTAATCTTCAAGGGCGGAAGCTTGATCTGACCGAGAGACGCTTCTGTTGTTGCCTTTGTAGCATGCTGGAGCTTCGAGAGGTCGTGAAATCCAAGGTCCTCCGCAGCCTGGCTGACTAAGCTTTTTACCTAATGCGGCAAAATTATTCGCGATCTATGGCATACTTCATTCAGATCTCAATGCCTATTTCTCTTTTATTTTACGCGAAAATTTCCTCTGATGTTGAATTTGGTGTTAATCCTGGTAGATTAACTTGCCGACTCTCCGAGCAGGCTCGGGAAGTATTGGTCGTTGCATCGATTCTAGCCATTACAAATCGTCCGCGGGACTCCGAAGATAGATTGTCCCTGGGTCGCGCCGATAATAGCTTCTGCCTGGAATTTAGGCTATTGATGCTCCGTTTGTTTCAGATTTCTCACCATTGACCTTTTGAATCTCTTGAGTATTTCATGGGCCATCACCATGTACCGCGTGGGATCATGGCTCTACGGCCGCAAATCGGAGAATGCGTCGACGCACTCTCTGCACGCGCCGTCGCAGGCGCAGGACTGTAAGCTACAGAACCCAATCGCATCCGGGAGCGCAAACTAACGCCATGTTCTAGTGTCCCATGCGATGAAAGGTACTTTTATATCGTCTCATATGGGTGACGATGGCGAAGAATATCAGAACTGATTCCCCCCCGCAGCGGCCACGTTGATCTTGGACGATGATGTCGATGGCGCCGAGGAGGGGCTCAGCAAAGGCGACTCGACCTTTCACAAGGTGCGCTCGCCTCGATTTCCCTAGTTCTGGTTGTGCGAAAGCTCAGATATTTCATTTTAATAGCTCGGCAAAGGCGTTGTAGGTTTTCTCCGTGCTACTCTCGGTTTTGAGCAGGATATTATGCGGCAAGGTACTGGATTCTCCGGTGTCGTGCAAAGGTTCACATGGAACTGACCGTTCCGCAAGCTTCCGAGCGCTTGTATGATGCGGAATCCAGCGCCAGCGTGGATCAGCGCAGAGCCACACACAATTCAAATGCCAACAGTGCCTTCCACTCGGCGATCTACGATCCCGGCACGGAGTATGCTCTCTGTCAAGCAATGGCCGAGATCATGGGCGCGGTGGTGGGCGTGCTCAACGAGAGCCTCACAGAGGCAATCCGAGGTTTTTACAAAATGCGCAAGGCGTACATGACATTGGATAATATCCTCAAGATGGAAGAGAGATACCTCCAAAAGCGTCAAACTGAACGATCTAAAGAGGCATCATTGAGCCACCTCTCGGTGGAGTCGCAGTCGGCTCCCGAGAAGTCTGCCTCGTCATCCACCAGTAGTTTATCCCGGACTGCCGAGAAATCGGACGAGGAGCTTGCACGAGACATCTCGCAGCTCCAGGTGTCCGAGGCAGACCTGGCGGCGCCCAGTTCGTCGGGCCGTTCCAACCTCGTGCTCAGTGAAATCTACAATCAGGACCCTGACTCTGAGGAGTTTAGCTGCACGATTGACGCGTTCATCCACTCCGGTGCCAATCTTTGCTTTGGTATCCTTCTACTTATCCTCTCCATGATCCCGCCGACGTTCGGGCGACTGCTGGCCATCATCGGTTTCCGCGGGGACAAGGAGCGCGGCCTGCGCATGCTCTGGCAGGCGTCCGCGTACAACAACTTGATCGGCGCTATTGCCGCGGAGGGCATCCTGGGGTATTATAATGGCTTCGTCCGGTACTGCGATATCGTTCCAGACGCGCAGACCGAGGATGAGCTCGAGGTAGAAGGTTACCCGGCCGAGAGACTCGCCACGCTTCTGAAAAAGATGAGAGCCCGATACCCTAGAAGCCAGCTCTGGCTGCTGGAGGAAGCACGCATGGAGGGCGCAAACCGGAACCTGGCGGCTGCGCTGACACTGATGAAAAGCGGGGAGAAGAGTCCTCTGAAACAGGTTGAGGCGCTGCGGACGTTCGAGCTGAGCATGACGGCCATGTACTTGCACCGCTATGAGGAATGTGCAAATTTCTTCCTTCAGGTTCGTACCCGATACGGTGTTCCCTCGCGGGAATGATACTAATGGTCAAAAGTGCGTCGAACTTAATTCATGGTCTCCGTCCTTGTACTACTACATCGCCGGCTCGGCCCATCTCGTGCTTTACCGCCGGACCATAACCTCCGATCCAGCCGCCGCTGCTGAACACAAAAAGAAAGCGAACGAATACCTGAAAAAGGCGCCGACTATGGCCGGCAAGAAGCGGTTCATGGCGCGCCAGCTACCCTTCGATGTCTTCGTCTGCCGCAAGATCTCCAAATGGGAAGCGCGGGCCAAGGAGTGGAAGGTGGACCTGGTCGACGCCGCCGGCGTGGACCCAATCGAAGAGATGATCTTTTTCTGGAATGGTCACAACCGGATGACCCGGGAGGAGCTCGACGAGTCGCTGCACAACCTGGCATGGTCGGAGAGCTCTGCGAATCCAAACTGGCACCGAGAAACCGAGGACGAGAAGGCAGCCCTCCAGCTGCTGCGCGCGGCGATCCTACGAGCCCAGCGCCACCATCGTCAGGCCAAAGAGATCCTCACAACGCATGTCCTGACGCTCGACCGACAGGCGTACAAGGGCAGTCTGCGTGAAAACTGGATCGTGCCCGTGGGCCACTACGAGATGGCCGCCAACCTCTGGATGGAGCGGCCGACCTACCGTGCCGCGCACGATGATGAGGACGACAATACCGCCCTCACGCCCGTCATCTCGCGGACATCGCGTTCAGTGTCGGATCACGATGCCCAGGAAGTGGAACGGGATCTCGTTCTCGAGTGCGAGCAGCACCTCGAGAAGGTGGCGCGGTGGGAGGCCTATGAGCTGGACACTCGGATCGGACTCAAGGTAACCGCCGCCAAGGAAGCCGTGCGCAAGTGGAAAGCCGCGCGTTCTGCCTAGATTTTTGGAGCGAGCTCTACACCTCAATCCTAGGCCTGTTTTGTCCTGAATGAGGGTGCGTTCCTAACCCGCACCTTCCCTCATGCCAGAGACATCGAATGGCATCGTCACCACGGGACTGATTCAGCTCGACCTAACCCGGCGACCCCATTTATCCAACTGGAACATAAGCCACTTTTTCTCGGCCTGGTTATCATCGTGACCCTATCTCCTCCTTCATAATGCCCACCCCCTTCCCCGGCCACCGAGAAACTCAGCAACTTCGCATCATCACGGAGGACCATGCTAGAAGGCAACGAAGCCCCGCAGCATCCATCTTACCGTGCGCACAACTTGCGCAAGTCACCTGGTGCGCACTGCTTAACCCTATCCCAATGCTCTCAACAGCGACGACGAGAAGGCTGCCTGAGTTAATTGACTATGGCGTGTAGGACATTCCTCCTTCGCTTCGTTGGATCTTCCCTTTACTATCCCAGAACAAGAGCCGTTTCGCGGCGAATAATTCTTTTTTTTTTTTTTTTTTTTTGTAGATCTTGCTTCCCTGTCGAAGAGATGTACGGTAATCGGTTTCTGGAGGGCTATACAAGTCAGGTAGACACGGATTATTATAACTACATCTAGAGAAAGAAGTTGTGAGACTTGAATTGATATTTTCATTCATGGCATCAAGTTAGAACCGTACACCAACTCCCTCCAATATGAATTCCCAATAACAACCACAAAATCAACGAATTAGTTCACAGTGGCTGGTAAGAGTTTTTGACTAGATATTCAGCACAACCGTCTGATCCCCACTCGCATCTACATCCATCCCATCGTCATCATCATCATCGCTGTCATTATTGGCACTGACATGGCCACGCCCACTGGTTGATCCGTTCAACAGAATGCCAAATTCCCAGTCTCCGCGCTCGATGCGGCTCACGCGATCCAGTTCTGCCTGGTACTCGCGACGGAGGTGGTCGAGCGTGACGATCGCTTTTCGCTGTTTCCGGGGGAGGTCTGCGCCGGAAGATCCGCGTCGTTGCTGTTGTTGGGGATGGCTTGATTCGTCAACGTCGACGAGAATGTATGCCTCGCGCTCGTCGACGCACGCGAGGAGGTTGATCAGCGTGAGGAGCTCGTGGCGAATTTCTTTGCTCTCGCGGTCGTCTTCGTCGACGGCTGCCGCCGATGACGTACTTGCCTGTTTCGTTGTCACGACGGTAGGCGCAGGAGCGTCCCGTGCCCGACGGAGGCGTTGCACAGTCTGATACCCGAGTTCCGCTGCGCCGCGGAAGTCATTGCGCGCGATGCGGTACGCGTGCAGGATGCGGTGGTAATCCGGGGTGTTGCTGTCGACGTCCCACCACTGCTGCTCGTCGTCGAATGCCGAGCTGAATGATGTCTGCTTCTTTGCTAGCGCTAGCAGTGCTTCGTCCACGTACGCCGATAATTCAGGCGACAGTGACAGCGGGAGTAGGCGCAGCAGCTGCCGGAGCCCCGCAGTACCAGGCCCGCAAGCCCCAATGATTGTGGTCAGCAGCGTGTTGAGTGCCGACTTTTGCAGAGCTGGGTTCTGGAACCGCGCCAGCGCGGAGAACGCCTGCTCGAACTGGCATGTCTTGATCGATGCGTAGAAGAGCCGTGATAGGAGATCGGTCCGCAAGTCGTGGTATTCTGCATCATCACTTGCGCCCTGTTGTCGCTGCTGCAATCGCTCCGTTTCCAGGGCCTGCAGCGCCAGAGACGCGAAATGCCCTACCTGCGTGTATGCCCGCGCCTGCTCAAATACCCCCACGACATGCTGGAAGTATTTTGGGAGACCGTTGTTAAACTTGTCCACCGACACGATGTCTAGCAAGTTCGATGACATCTCGTGCAGGTTCCCAATTGGTCGCCCGGAGGCTGATCAGTTAGAAAAAGGACAGAACCTATGATGTAGCATGTGGTACTTACATAGACCATGTGCAGCCTTTTGGAAATACAGAGCAGCCGTGTCATAGTCCGACTTGGCCACGTAGAGCCGCCCCTTGACATAAGTCGACCATGCCGTGTTGGGCTGAATGCGTAGAAACTCGGTCGCGAGATCAATGTTGCCATTGGCAATGAGATCGCACTGGATAAATACCAATACGTTCGGCAGCGACACCTCGCCCTGCCGCGTAATCCATGCCAGAATGTCGCGAATCACCCGCGTTAACACATAACTCTGCGAGATACCCACGGTTGGCCGTGGCTTGATGCTCACGGCAAACATGTCTTCGAGAATCGTAGACACGGGTCCAGAGGCTCTTGGCCGGCTCTCTCTTTTGTCGGCGGTTTCTTGCTGCTCACGCGTCGGCGTCATCCGTGTTTTCTTGCTGAGCCAATACAGCACCTCATACTCCTTGATGATGTCGATTAGGGTGGAGAACAGCTCAACGCCGTCAAATGTCGACCCTTCCTCCTGGCTAACTTCGCCAGAAATGAATACGACCAGCACCAGCAAGTTGTAGAGAATTTCTCGTGTGTGTTGGATCGTCTCCTGGCAGCCGTTTACTGCCACCTTTAGGCCGAACCACGTTGACGACAGCTCCGAGTCCCTAGCAGCCTGCCACAGAGGCAGTTTGTCAAGCACGGTCTGGATGACCTCCTTTGGCATCTTGTAGATATCAAGCTCTTCTTCGTTCATCGCGGCGCACAGTCCATCGAACAACTCATCCGACACATGCTCTCCCAACTCGGACCGTTCTTGAAACGCCGCCAGCCGTTCAGGAGCTGACAACGATGGCTCAAGGCAGATCTCTGCATCCAAGCTCTCCCGGAACGACCGGTGTGCCTCGGGCGGCAAACGTTTGGCAAAACCCGATGCGACCTTAATCAGGTGAGCAGCCTCATGGAAATGGTTGCCCAGTTCGGTCCCAAGATTTCGATGTCTCCACCGGTCCATGATGATCGTGGCATCGTCGCTCAGCTCACCCTCCGGATTGTGCAGCAGCAGTTCCAATGAACTACACTCTCGGATTACGGCGCACGAGTCCGCTAGGACTACCCATGGCAGATCTGTGTAGCTGTCGTACGAAAGGGAGAGTGGCTCCAGTCTTCTGGTGTTGAGATCGTCCGCGATCTGCCAGAAATGCCGCCACTTGAGGTCCGTGTCGCTCCGATACTTGGCGTAGTCAAGATCGCTATCCGTGTATTTTCGCAGCGATACAGACCCCGCAACTGCCGAGCAAAGCCGTTCTTGCAGCGGTGCGTTTCTCTTGGGCAAAGACACGGATCCCTGCGGCTTCAATGCCTCTTGGAACGTGACCAGTGCGGTTTCCAGAGTCTCCACGGAATACCGCCCTGGATGGAAGAGATATTCGAGCCACTTTTCTGTCGGGTCGACGACATCAGACGCGACAAAGACAGGCGGCGGGGTGTATCTCCGCGTGTCCAAAGCGACTGAAGTCCAGTTTGTCGACCAATCTCTCTCCAAGCTCTGGAAGTCGAAATGCAGGCTGTAGAGCTGGTACATATTGTTGTTACGCCAGAGGATCCACAGCTCCATCCGTTTCCCTTCTTCTGCAGGTCGAATTTGAAAGTCCGCAACGCTCCAAAACACGTTCCCCGACGTATCCGGATCCCTTGGTCTGAACACGGCCTGCGGAAAGAGGTCTTCGATGGTCAGTTGGGTCGTTAGGCCGCCCTTGATGGCCCAGAATTTGAAACGTCCGTCTTCATGCGGACTGTATGTTGCTACGTAGTATCGATGACTGCCATCAAGCGCACGCTCGGCATTGAATACGCGTATGAACGCACTGTCGGCAGGATTCAAGTAGTATGGAACCGAATCTTGCTGGCGTTGGCTTTGCACTTGGCGACCGAGCAGGTCCGTCGAGCCAACGAGTTTATTGCTCGCCAAGTTCCAGACCTTGAGAGTGTGATTCAAACACACGGCGAAGACGTACGACTGATCGGAACTCGTGGCTATGGCGTTTGGCGTATTCGGATCGATTGCGCGTCCATCGTATCGCAGCGGTTGTTGAGTGTTCCACTTCATCAGCCCCCGAAGCGATGCACCCCAGGGCTTCTCATCAAATAAGATTTGGGACCAATGCGAGCCTGGAAACAGAGTTGAATTAGTAAACAAGCATAATATGCGTCAGTGAATGCCAATTAATACCATCATCCCCCGCTCTCCTTGTCAAACGCAAAAGCGCTCCGCTGTCCAGCGAAATGAAGAGCTCCGTAGTGCTACTCGCATGCAGCCGATGCGGATACGCAAAGTTGAGCGGCGACGGGGTACACGACTTGCACCAATCGAGGACATTCTCATCAATGGACGACGGACGCCGAAAAAAAGCTGGACGCAACGCCAACGTGTACAGACGGCGCGACGCCGCCGTCAGCACAAACACGTTTAGCACCTCATGGTCCTCCCGGTCCGCCAAAGCCACGCCTCCAGTCGGGATGATTGCCTCCTGGAAATCCAACCGCAACGTGACATTGGCTTCATTCTGTTCATGGCTAGACCTCGCCAGGTCCGTCGGGTGGATCTCCAGCACCTTGCCATCCTCGACTACCCTCCACAGGAAGGCCCGCGGGTAAGATTTTCGTCGACGAAAATACACCGCGCCCTGCGTCGCCAGAAATCGTTTCGCAAAATCTTCTTCGTCTTTGATCGTCGGAGTCTCCGAGACGTGTATTGAGGACAGCGAAAATCGCGGTCGACGCTGCTGCGTGAAACTTTCTTGCGTCGGGATCTGAATGTCAACAACGGTACTTGGAGCCCGCGGCCGCACGTCGACCGCCGTCTCCTTGTATATCCTTGCCATTGTGGCAGCTGTGAATCGAAAGCCGCGCTCACAGCTCAAAGGATCGGTTAAAACCAGCGGACCGCGCCCGTGGTTGGTCCTTTGGCGTGCAAGCTGCTGTTGTTTTTTCTCTATGGAAGCAGAGAGCGCGGCAGAGAGCTCCCAAAAAAGGAAATGGCTAGCGCGCGCTTAGTAACCGCGCTAATGGCCCACTGCGCCAATTCACCAACCGCAAAAGGAAAGTGCGAAAAGTTCTCGTACTTATTAGGGTTAGGGTTAATATCGTAGGCTTTTCAGGTCGGAATGCTATAATCAACTCCATTGATCTATGGCTGAAATCAGTTGTTATGAATCGAAACTTCGAAGTGACTACTCGCATTCGAAAATCAATCCGGAATTCATAACCGTATAGATTCAGCATTAACAGGCTAGAAAATCAACACTATGAAAATACCAAGTCTCATCAATCATGGCGCCGGATGCAATGCGTGTATGTATGCGGAAAATCAAAACAATCAATCACGGGAGCAGCTCGATCACTTCCAAGCTGCGGCAACATCTATTCACCCTCCAAATCCTTGGGGCTTGGATCACCAATGCCGTCCTCTCTGATCGCGAATAGGCAATCACTCTCTGGCAGGCATGGACTGTCATAAATCTTGCAGATTCGAGTCTCTCCGCGGCCCTTCTTCAAGCTGAGGCGAGTGGTACTGGCGTGAGCAATAATATTTCCTCCGATCGGCTTCTTGGGGTCCGGATTGAACATGGAACTGGGGCCACCATCCACTTGAGACACTACCTGGTTGGTGATAACTACCGCGATCCCAAACTCATCTGCCAAACGCTGCAGAGTTCGGAGGAATTTTGCAAGATGGGTTTGACGACTAGAAAGCTCACCACGTCCGTTGAAGTCCGTCCGATACAGAGCGGTCGCCGAGTCAACGATGAGAAGAGAGAATCGAGTCTCGCACATCATCTGCGACGCTTGATTGAGCAATTGAAGTTGATGGTCGCAGTTATAGGCACGAGCGTAGGCGACATTATCCAAGACCTCCTCGCCGTTAAGCCCATATCGTTGAGCAACGGCCAACAATCTCACTGGCCGGAATGTGCCCTCAGTGTCAATATAAAGACACTTGCCTTCGCCTCCGCCCATATCGAACGGGAGCTGACATGTGACAGCAAGTGTGTGACACAATTGGCTCTTGCCAGTTCGGAACTCCCCGAATATCTCGGTAATGGATCCTGTCTCAATACCACCCGCCAACAGTGTGTCTAATTGCTTCGAGCCGGTGGTGATGGAAATGAGTTCGCTGCGCCGTGCGTGCATCTCCGTTGCGGTGGTGAAACCCATCGGTACTAGCTTCGACGCTTCACAAACGGCCTTGTCAGCAACCTCCGGACGGCATTGCACAGATCGATTGTGAACTCACCCTCGGCGAGGATCTTTGCAGCCTTTTGTTCTGAAATGCCTTTGATTTGTTCAAGCACACGCTTTGGTCTGGGCATAACCGAGGCTTGTCAGCACTCTTCCGTATTTCAAGCGCGCACAATTGGGATTGGTTTACGTGTATGCGACGGCTTCCACTGTATGAAACCCTCCATCAATGATCAACTTGATATCTCGTGCCGTCAGCCCGGCAACACCCTGCAACCACATTCAACATCAGTCATTGCTGTCCCAGTCACTCCCAAAACGCTGACACCTCACCTCAAGGGCGGTTATGGGTGTCGGAGCACCGGGACCCGGAAGGCTGCTTTCATCGAATTCATTTTGATTTTCCGCGTCCACCGCCATGATGATGACCCGTTATGCTAGAACGCGACTGAGAATGAAGAATCTAGGTGTTGAATTTGGCGTCGGACACGGAAGGCTCTGGAATAGCGGACGCGTCGAAAAATTGCGCGGTTCGGGTCTGTATGTTCGGACGGATTCGGTTTACGGTTCACTAGTTCCAGGTTCAGATGAGTTTTGAGAGTAAAGACTTTCAATGCTCATTAAGCTTGCGATGCCGGCTTTGTTTGCTGCTTTGTCCTCTTGTTGTCAACTGTCAACAAGGGAAAGGGCTTGACGCGTTTCTGCCCAAGGCCACTGTCGCGTAGTCACGTGGTGGCAATTCGCGCGTCTGCCTAGCCAATCATACATTCGATCAAGACACCTGCACTCGCACGACCAATTTTCGAGTTGACAACTTGAAGATATTCTGCAATGAGCGGTTCAGAAGAATGCAATTATTATATTTACAATGCCGTCTGTATGATGGGAAGAATAACTGGCCGCTGGCGAGACGCTGGCACATGGGTTGCCATACATGGATAATGGTCGCTTGTAGAGCAAGGTAATGATGTACCCTCAGCAAGACAAGAACAGAGCACACCTCCTCCGTGTTACATGAGAAGTAGCCATACGGCACATAGAGGGTTGGGTTTTGAACAACCGGTACGCTGCTCATCGATAGCTGGACCGTTGACGACAAGCAAGAGGGAATCAGATCAATTTCCGCTGGTCGTCCTCCAAGGAGTGTTGTCATTCGCCAGCGGAGAACCGTGCACGGGCTGAGATGATAGGTGCAAGACGCCTGGCTGCAGAGGCGTTGAAGATCTGCTCATGTCCGGAGAGTCGGCGACATTTGGGGTCATGACACGGCGCGGCGAGTTGACGCTTGGCGTATACACACTATCGGTTTGGTAGTCACTTTCGAGAGCTCGAGCACCGAACGGCACATCATCCATGGTGAAATATTGCCGCCACATGTTGCGCGCGCGCTCCGCTTCTTCGCCCTTGGCTCGAGCGTAAAGACGCACTTTCCATCGGTTAAACCAAGAAACCGCCAGGCCGATGAGCATGACAAGGATCTATGGCCATTTAGTTTGGGACACTCATAATACATCAGAGCAAAGAACGGACGTACGATCGTGCATCCTAGGACCTATCCAATTCTTAAGCGTCAGACAGAGCCTTCGGGCGTCCAAAGGAATGCACATACGAAGACCATCTTCTCCCATGGTTGCCAGCGAGTCCAAAACCAACCCATTCTGAAGCGCAGCGCTTACGTCTTATCCTGCGTGATACCGACAGGCGTTCACATGCGATAGGGCGGACAATTCCTAGCGGAACAACACCAGAGCATTCAGCGAGTGATGAGGGGCAAATAGAAAGATTGAGGAGACTGTCGTCGAAGACAGCTCTTGCCTGAAATCGACAGTGCAGCGGTCCTTCCTATTTCAGTAGAAGTGTACGTTCCCTTCCATATTCTAGAAAGGATAATGATATTTCAGTGCCCAAGGACGATCAGGCTCAAAGCGCTCGAAGAAGAGAGTCAGAAACGGGTTGCACCGCTAGCCAGCATGTACACGAAGGAATGAACATTTCCTGGCCATCGTGCACACCTATGTACGTTCAAGCGAGCACATGAAGACGGAGTGGATGGCATCTGGCAAGCCAGAAAGAAATGACGAGAATAATGAAATGTGCAATAATTCAAGATTCGAGCAACTGATGAGCCCTATCATGCCTCTACTGTGGATGATCCCCGTTTGATGTTGCTCAGTTCAGCTCCCTGGCCACTCTGCGTTCTTTTGCGTCCTGGAAGACGCAACCCTAGCTGGGATGCCGATGGCAAACGATTGCCTCCGCTAGATGTTGTCGCGTCGGAGAGGTTCTCTCCGAAACGTGCGAAAAGGCCCTTTTTCTTCGGCTTGACGTGATCGTCACCCAAGCCAATATCCTCAAAAGACTCCTCATCCATCGATTGGACTTTCTCGGGCTTTTGATTATTAAGAACACAGTCGAAGTATGGCCGCGACAGGCGAGAGTCTAGCGAGGGCCGCGGCGGGAGTTGATCGTACTGGGGAACTGGAGACTTCGCAGAGATATCCTATCACAAGCATTAGCCCGGCATGGAATTGGCCATGTTTCTTTACTGGGTATGCGCACAAAAGATCGTCGATAGGAATCAAACGATTCCCGAGATATCGAAAAGGGTTCATTTTCATCGACCAGATTTCTGTGATTGGATGATGACGAGGATTTGGGGTATCTACGCCAGAAGCTTCGTTTCTCATCAGGCGGCGGTGATGGCTGCCAGGTGGAAGCAACCTTTGTCAGTTTTACGTTTACTTCTTTGTGCAACAGCTCCGCGACTTCCGCGTCCGACTTACTGGTAGATACACGCCGCTGTCATTGACCACTGACAGATCATACTATTAGCGGCCGCCAGAGGAGGGGCAATTGTTGAACGCCAGCAAGGCCTACCGCTCAATTTGTATTCATTGGGAGCCTCTTCTCGGCTTCTGCGAAAGCCAATCGGCCCGCTTCGCTGGCTGTCCTGGGACGGGCGTGGGGGAGCATTCTCGTTGCCGAGGGCATTCTCGAACCCGGCCTTGGGATCATCTGGTTGGGTGGGGGGTTTGCGACTGAGAAGACTGCGAAAGGGAGGCATTATGGGCTACCCAAATGGCTGGTAAATATGGACAATGAGACACAATTGCAGCAGCACAGGAGAAATCAAAAATCTACGGAGAAGATAGCCAGGGAGCAGGACGAAGGACTCGTGATGATCAGCTTTCCCTCATGTTTTCGGTATACCCGGCATTGATGGGTTCCTTCCTTTCTTGATCGTCACCCATTGAACCCGGATTTTAATAACTTATGGTTATCACTGCAGGGCCAAGAACTCAGCCACACGACGCCCAATTACAGTAAGAGGGTCCACAGCCACATTTGTTGGTTCAACTGCTTGGCTCTTTGCCGAAGAACCTCCGAGGCTCCGAGAGACGCCAAGTTCAGTGAGTGCCAGAGCTCTCTCGAGTCCAGAGTCTTTCTGCTCAATGTTATGTACGAAGTAGTACTGGATAATACAGAATCACGTCACGCAGCTGAGATGTCACATTGTCAGCATAAACTCTTTGATGGCTTTAAAAGGAGAGCTCCCTCTTCGACTAAAGTCACGTTGAATGGCCTGCCATGAATTGAAACTGCTTGAAGTCTCTTGTCTGTAAATACTAGTAGTGACTGTTGTCCGTGCTCACGATTATTTCCAACCTTGCTCGACGTCGTGATGAACTCCGTGTATGAGCACGGTCACAGACAGTCTCCCCGCCGGTGTCGCCCTTCAGGATGAGGGTTGGGACCTTGATCGGATGATGTTCAAGAAATGAGCATTCGTAAGGGTCGAAATTTTCTCCCAACTCATCCGGTTTCCGTCGCCGCGATAAAAGGCTCCGCACCCGCAAGGTCGGGAGTGAAGTTGGGATTGAAGAACCAGATTTGAATACCGTCCTCACTGACCAACCCAAAGACCTCGCGGTCCCCAAAGGGCAATAAGCGAGGTTTCTGTTGATTAGGAAGTCGGGGGCTCGATGCCGCAAACCACTTTTGAGCAGCAACCTCCCGGACATCCCATTCGTAAGGGCGCATGGCTGTGACTTGGCTGTCGGCGTTGAAGATCTCAAGCCACCTGAATTCTCTGTCCCAGTGGTAGGCAATATGGGGGGTGAGTAAGGCATAAGTAGCGGAGTAGAGGTAGTCATAAATTGGCTGAGTGCAGTCGTTCCATCGAACGCTCAGCTTGTCGATGGTGTAATCATACATGAGGTCCATTGTGATATGTTTCCGATCGCTTTTGGTAACCAGACGCCTCATTGTCTTGTGGCCATAAGAGAGAGGCCCGCCATTGAACAATGTCCTGATATGCTTCTTGTCTATACGATTGCCCGGCAGCGATAGGTGGAGATGTGTTCTGTCGAGTAATTGTCCAGTCAATGTCCACTTGGTCTGCTGTACTTCTAATGGATACGTGTCCCAGTCGATCTCGAATGCCACCAGCATGTTCTCATCTGCCTCCACATGCCACAGCCACAGATTGGAAAAGCTTCCTATATTTTTGAGGTGATTCGAGTTCGGATCCCAAATGAACATGGGATTATTCGGCCATTGATCGTTGTCAACGATGACTATTTTGTCCTTGTGGATTGAAGTGCGGTACTCGGCCATACCAAGCTCCACTACGGATCGCTGTGATGTGTGTATATCCCATGCGGTCAAATAATAACTAAAGCTATGAGCCCGTTAAACGCCGTCAGCATGACACAATTTTGTGTCTGCATACCTATCCCTGAGAAGAGCAACATAGCGATCAGACGTTAGAAGCTCTTCCCAGTCCTCATCCTCTCCGGCATCTTCCTCGACCCAAGCTGATCTCTGTCCAGTCTCGAGATCTAACATTTCAACTTTCTTCACGCCCTCATTGTGACAGACAAGCCGTCGCGAATGGTAGGCAATCTCATTGGGCACCCTCGGCGGTTCTGTCCACGGAAGAAATATTCTCTTCACTGGTTGACCATATTGCAAACCATGTTGCCATCGAAAATAGGCCTTCGCGTCAGTGACAGGTATATCCGCGCGATCAATGTTCAAGAACGCAAGCGTTTGGCGCAAAACAAACTTGGTGATTGCGTCGGATGAGAGAATGGAGCGCCATTGTTTGGAGACCTAAGACAGTCCCAGTTAAGAAAACAATCTTTGAATGTCGATAAACAGGGTAATGAATTAGTACCCTCTGACTTCGGACAATGTCTGCCGGTTCCAAATCCTCGACAATCTTTAGCAAGAGCTCAAGAGGTAGAGAGCCCACAATATCATAGTATTTCTTGTATCGAATCTGATCTAAGCGTTCTTCCATCATGGCAGTTCTTTCCCCTCTTCACAGCGGTTAGCGTTGTCTTACTAGTTTAAATCAGTTTTCTGGTGTTGACAGACGCGTCGTGATGCCTGTAGGAGACAAATTCCAAGACCCCAATGACGCTGTTTTCAGGACCACTAATTCATTGCCAAAATGATCGCAATCAACTTTGTTCAAGGAAAGATTCATTCAGCTGCGCTGGGCCATCTAGGTATCCATAGCTCGAAGTTGCAAGGGCAGCCATTCACCATATTTATCAATGGAAAGCATTTTGAGGATTTTTGTTCGCCGACAATCTGGAGAGGATAGTGAATTTGACTTTATGGATGGCTCAAACAATCTACGCGACCTTTTTGGTAGTTAGCCGCCAACTGGCATTCCGCCACAAGTATAACTACAATACCTCTAGCATTCCAAAAATCGTTACTCATTAGGATTATTGAAGATTAAGGTTCCGCACTAGGAAGAATCGGGGATAAAATCTGGATTGAAAACCCGGAATCAGATGCCGTCATCGCGAGCTAGGCCAAAGATGTCACGATCACCGAACGGAAGAAAAAGCTACGGCCCAGGAGTCTTCCGCCGGGGAGGAAGCGTGCCGGTCGTAGACAGCTTCTTCCTAGATACCTGGCATGTACCGGAGCCTTCTGGCGGTACGGTTGACCGCGTTGTAAATCACGATTCGACCGTACTTGGCTTCTCAGTTGCATGCGATGTGAGGGGTGAGACAATTGGCGCACTGTGATTTCGAATTTCCGTGTCGTACGGAGTACACACTTCTTTTAAAGAGGGACGTTCGCAAGTTTCGCCGCCGTAAGTTGAGCTTAGGCGAAATGGCAATCCCCCTCCATAAATATCCACCAGCTGCTATGTCAAAGCTCTGGTATTGACCTCGGTAACCCAGGTATCTCTGACAACAAAAACAACTTCCAACCTACCCCGAAGAAGATTTGACGCAAACTAGACGATCGAACATATTGAACTACATACTTGCACCGGTTTCACTTCATTTCATCAACTTTCTTCCATTGCTCGAAAGGGCTTCATACCCGGAAGGTCGGGAGCAAAGTTTGGATTGAAGAACCAAAACTGAACGCCATCACTGCTAGCCATGCCAAAGACCTCACGGTCGCCAAAGGGGAGGAAGAAAGGTTCTTCATCATCAGCTTCATCGCTCGGATACGGATCTTCAAACCACCAGCGAACTCTATCCTCTCGGTGATGCAATATGTACGAGTGCATGCTTGTGGTCTGGTCCTTAGCGTTGAAGAGCTCGAGCCGCCTCTGCCTCCAGTTCCAGTTGTAGGCCATATGAGGGGTAAGCAAGGAGTAGAAGAGTGAAGCAGAATAATCAATACTCGGCTGAATGCAGTCGTTCCATCGAACGCTCAGCTTGTCAACGGCGTAGTCATACATGAGGTCAACAGTGTTATTTCCGTCCCTGTCAGTAACCAGACGTCTCACTGTTACGTGGTCATGAGTGTGGCTGCTGAATTTCAGGAACGTTTTTAGATTCTTCTTGTCCACACGACGACCAGGCAGAGGGAGGCAAAAGTGCTTCCTGTTGAGCAGGCTTCCGGTAAATGTCCACTTGGTCTGCTGTACCTTCGCCGGTTCTGTGTCCCAGTCGATTTGGAACGTCACTAGAATGTTCTCGTCCGCGTCCACGTGCCACAACCACAGATTGGCAAGACTAGTTACTTCTCGCATCCAATTCGAGCTCAGATCCCAGATGTAGATGCGATAAAGTGGAGCGGCTTCGTAGCCGACAGATATCACCTTGTCCTTCACGAGGGATGTGTCGTGGCGGTAATAAGGAACCACTGCTTCGTATCGCTCTGAGGTGTGAATATCCCAAGCAATCAAATATCTGCCAGCGCAACTGTCAACGATGCCAACAAGATATTATGGCCTCGTACCTTTTAGTAGATCCCGTGAGAAGGACAACAAAGCTATCAGATACTCGGATCTCCCAATCAGCAATGTCTCCTGCGTCTTCTTCGGTCCAAATTGATATTTTTCCAGTTCGGAGATCCAGGATTTGGACATTGTTAGTGTGGAAGCGATAGCACAGCCGCGCCGAGCTGTAGCAAACTTCCGCTGGCCTCTCCGCCAAGTCACTCGGCCATGAAAGAAAAGATTTTCTCACGGGACGACCACATTGTAAGCCATACTGCCATCGAAAATACTTCATCGCATCAGAGGCAGATACATTCATGCCCTTTATGCTCAGAAACCCGAGCGTCTGACGCAGAGCAAACGTGATGATTGTATTGGATGAGAATATAGAGCGCCATCGCTTGGAGACCTACGGAAGCTCCTGTTAATTCATATGTCTCGTAAACAGCGAGGCGTGGACAATGAGCACCCCTTGGGCCCGAACAATGTCTGCTGGATCGAGATATTCCACAACCTGAATCAAGAGCTCAGGAGGCAAAGAGCCGACAATATCCATCCTAGATCGAAGCTGCTCCAAGTGCTCTACCACTATGCACTGCTATTCCTCTGCGTTTTAGTCGATCGAAATCACACGAAGTCTGCGTCGCAGTTCGCGTCGGGTTTTCAATTGAAGCCGGATCGAGGGACATGCGCGTCGCCGCGCGCGAGAGTCCAGAGAATAAAAATTTCCTTTATTCCCACAGCTTGTCTCAGGAGCTGCACAGCCAATAGATAAAGTTGCTGTCAGTATCAACAACTAGGTTGGCCCTGCTGGAATTTTGTCTCTTTTCAGAGGAATGGACGCAATTGTCAGGATGAAAAGTACGAAGGACACACCCCGTTGAGGGAAAACGAAGTCCAAATAAAGTTGGGCCGGGCTCTGCTTCTCGTGCGAAAGGCTGGGGACAATCCGCCAAAATTCCAGAACAGTGTAGGTACTCGTACGGAGTACGGAGTAACGCTGGTAATAATAATTCCACCTGCTGTATATTATTTCCACGCATCAATGAGGACCAGTTCAGAAGTGAAGCCAGTGGTACAATACTGCGATCGTAGGGCTTCACAGCGAACAACCTGGAGTGTATTACTTTCAAGTTGAAAGGGGAGACCTCTCTGATTTGGCGAGTCTTGGAAAGCGGGAAAGATGTGAGGAAGGATGGAGAAGATGACGGAGAGGAAAAGGAAGGAACGAAGGAGTAGCCCTCATCAAGCCGAAGTCTTCGAGTGCCGGTGAAATAGGACTTTTGAACGCATTCCTCATTCTTTTTTGCTGCTTACGGCTTGATGTCGGTGGTTTGCTTCCTGGATATGGTTAGGGCAGTCAATTCGCGGGTTCGATCCGCGCGAAAAAGAACAAGCAACCTGTCTTGAGAGTCGTAGAGCACGTATAACTACTACTGAGCAGGTGCTAACCTAGGTACCTAGTAGGTAGCCACCGAGGTCCCTGCGGCCTGGATCTGTACCGGACCGCAACGCTTTGACAGAGGTATCCATTGCCGGGATTAAAGCAGACAATTCGAACCAGGAAAAATATTCGGACTTCAAAGGGCAGCCAGAGGCAGAATCGGTGATGTACACAGCAAACCGAGCTACGGCATTCCCGTTCGGGTAGGTTAGGGCTAAAAAGGCGAGGACTGAAGAGCATATGTATCAAATTATGCACAGTTGATTTAAATCTGTCATGGATAGTCGAGTGGGAGGGTAGTGGCGAGGCCGGCGACCCGGCTGTAATATCCAGAGGGAAAGGTGCCTGGTTCGAATCATGGAGTGGCAGTTACAACTCGTTGGGTAGCCACGATTGTTGTGCTGCCCTAAGCCATGGAGGGCACCCCCCAGGGAAGTAATTCTGCAAGGAACCCTCCACTCTGTGATGGCGGCGCCAGATGACACCTACCCGTCCAGGGGAACTGGCCCATACACTGCACGACTGCTTTTTTGCTTTTTTTTTTGTGATCGTCGTCAACGGATTGGCCGTTGACTTTTGGCTGATGTTTGAAGAATAGCATGCACAGTCCCTACCTGCGTGCATTCCAGAAGTTACATAAGTTTTCATTTCTAAGGGAGCCTCTCGGAATAATGATTTTTTTTTGCTCGAGACAACAGCCCATACAAGCTCTGGGGGATGTGGGAGCATTTTCGATATCACGTGACAAAATCGTAGACTCACCGCCCAAGCTTTGACGGCCCGATAAGCTAAGCTCCGCCGGCAGAAAAATTATTTCCAAAATTGACTGCCACCAACGAAAAAAACAGCAGGGCCAGATCTTGGTTGTGAATCGCAATCTGACAGACGTTCTGGTAGATTGCCAACGATGCCAGGCATCAAGCGCCCCGTGGAATCGGGGGATGACCGCAATGGAAAGCGGACAAAGGTTAAATCCGCCGGAGGAGATGACACGGAAAAGCTCAAGAAGAAAGACAAGCAACTCTCATCCGAGAATGGAGGAATTGTGAAGAAGGCACGGTCGACGAATAAGGATAAGAAAGTTTCCGAGGAGCGAAAGACAGTCAAGCCATTGAACAAAAAGCGCCAACGAGGTAAGGACAGCGACGCAATTATTCAAGAGGAGGATTTCGACATGGACACCGATATTTCGGAGGACTCCGACATTGACATGGAGGATCTTTACGACGCAGACGATATGTCCGTGGAGGAAAGTGGCAAAGAGGACAGCGACGCAATCGAGGAGGAGAGTGCCGACGAGAGCATCGAGGAGAGTGACAGTGAAAGCGACGGGGAGAAATCAGACGGCACGACGGATGGAAAGAAGCACTCTGCCAAGTCCAATGGAGTCGCAAAGAAAGAAAAGAGTCAGTTACTCTGTTAAGCTTTGATTGTGGACAGCAGCTGACGGACACTCGTTTCTTCCAGAACTCTCATCGCGAGAGATTCATGCGAAACAAAAGGCGATCACGCAGGAGCGAAAGGCGGCGAAGCCCAATGCAGATCTCATCGCTAGAGCGAAGCAAATATGGGAACGACTGCGTCGGAAAACAAATGTTCCACGGGAAGAGCGCAAACAACTGGTGGAGGAACTGTACGGAATCATCACCGGTCGGATCAGTGACTTTGTCTTCAAGCACGATGCTGTTCGGACGATTCAGACGGCATTGAAGTACGCCACCGTCGAGCAGCGAAAACAGATCGCACGTGAACTACAAGGAAAATACAGAAATCTGGCGGAGAGCCGCTATGCCAAATTTCTTCTGGGCAAAATGTTGGTGCACGGCGACGAGGAAATCCGAGATATGATTATCCCAGAGTTCTATGGGCATGTGAGACGTCTTATGCGACACCCGGAGGCCTCGTGGATTCTGGATGATATCTATCGGACCGTTGCGACGAAGGAGCAAAGGGCGAATATTCTGCGGGAGTGGTATGGCCCGGAGTTCTCGATATTCAAGGATCAAAACTCTGGTGCGTCTGCGGAATTGTCGGATATCCTCAAACAGCATCCAGAGAAGCGCGGTCCCATCATGCGTCATCTACTCGAGACCATCAATCAACTTGTGCAGAAGAAAACTACCGGGTTCACCATGCTGCATGATGCTATGCTGCAATACTTCCTCAATACAAAACCCGGGAGCACCGAGGCCAGTGAATTCATCGAGCTGATCAAGGGCGATGAGGAAGGGGATCTGGCCAAAAACATGGCCTTCACCAAGTCGGGGGCCCGATTGATGTGCTTGTGCCTAGCTTACTCTACGGCAAAGGACAGGAAAGTGCTTCTACGCTTCTACCGCGACACAATTAAAATGATGGCCGCAGATACGCATGGGCACATGATTCTCGTAACAGCGTTTGAGGTCATTGATGACACGAAGCTCACTGCCAAGTCGGTGTTCCCGGAGCTGCTCAACCAAGATGCGGAAAAAGGGGCGCGTTATGACGAGCTCCTCTCCCAGGTCACCGATCTGACAGCGCGCATCCCCGTTCTGTACCTGTTCGCGCACAAGGCTAAATGGCTGCTTCCCTCTTCGGATCAGGAAATTCTCAAAGAAGTTCTCGAGATCCGACCGCAGACGTCCAAAAAGGAGCCATCGATCCGGCGGCAGGAACTGATCCGCGCGGCTAGTCCGACCCTACTTGAGTTCATCGCCGCTCGCGCAGAAGTCCTGATGCAAAGCAGCTTCGGATGCCAGTTCATGACCGAAGTCCTCTTTGATGCGGATGGGGATAAGACAGCAGCTCTGACGGCCGTGGCTGAAGCAGCCAAATCCAAGACAGAGGTCAAAGATTCTCCCTATGTGGGTAGAATGCTGAAGGCGCTCGTGCAGGGAGGACGCTACAATCAGCAGGAGAAGAAGATCGATAAGGTCGATCCTCCTCTAGGGTTTGATGCGCTCTTCTACGACCAGATCAAGGACGACGTGATGTCGTGGGCTGCTGGGTCACAGTCATTTGTGATTGTTGCACTGGTCGAGTCCGGAGACTTTGCGGAGAAGAGTCAGCTGCTGAAGACGTTGAAAAAGAAGCGAAAGACGCTGGAGAAGGTTGCTGCGGCGGACCAAAAGTCGTCGGGTGAGGGCCGCAAGAAGGCGGATCCGGCCAGCAGCGGCGCGAAGATTCTGTTAGAAAAGCTATGATGTACATAGAATACATATCCTTGATCTACTATTCGGATGCATCTCTCTGTACCATACTCTGGACTCGTCCATGAACTGGTGATTGGTAACTTGAGTGACTGAGTTACGGATATATAACTAGTAATAACTACATTTGGCTATACTGCTCGGAAGATCAATTCTCCGCAGCCGTGAAGAATGGAGACACACGTGGGACCAAGCCCCTGGTTCCTGGAGATCCATCTCAAAGCGCCACGGAATGGATCAATTCTCCATCCACGGATCGATCAATACGCCAGTTGTTCAGATCAAAGAACATGCGAATGGATTGATGAATTCATAGTTGGTCTCTCATCCTAGAAGACAAGAAGAAAAGAGTTCGAAACATGAAATTAAACTCTGTTCCTAACTAACAAACTCCTACGAACTAACTAGTAAAAAAGGGTCTCCCGAGGGTGGAGTTTGGCGCAACCCCCAAGACTCACGTTTCATGCACGAAGGGCTTGTATCCCCGGAATGCGAAAATGAATTGTGACAACTAATTAGTTCGTCTGTTAGTCTCATCGTGTGGCATCCGAACTGCAGCCAAGTCACCCGTTCTTCCACTGGCCGTGTCCTGCTGTTGGGCTGTCGGGCAGTCCGCTGCCGGCCTTATCGTCTTCGGCGCGTCCAGAAAAGACCCATGTT
>NW_027192341.1:552083-616905 GCF_041956635.1 Thermomyces lanuginosus | reverse complement strand
ATTTTTTTTTTTTTTTTTTCTTGATCCCATCCCCCTGGCCATCTTCAGGGCATTAACCCGCCGACCGTCAGGAACACAGGATTACAGCATTAAACGATTAATAGACGATTAGTTATGGCATAATCAGGAGAATTCCTTCACCGCGATTCAGCGCCGTTTGCCCACTCACCCTGCGAGACTGCACGGACACACAAATCAACACGAAACTCCCACTCCTGAATCCATCGGCATTCTTCAGCCCAAGTTCTCAGTCCCGACCGACCAACCAATTGCGACTTCCGACGACAGCGCACAAAACAGTAACAGCACACGGCCCGAGGCGCGCGCGCAATGGCCATGGCGCATCCAGGAAATTCCGCCGCCTGGATTCCCAATGGTTTCCACCGTCATGGCGGCGCCACGACCGCGGCGACGTTTGACGGCGGCGGCGGCAGCAGCACCAGCGGAGGCGGGAATAATAATGCGCAAACGCAGAGCGACTCCGCGTCGATCAACGACGTGCCCCCGTCTCCTACCCTGACCAATCCGGACATGATTCTGCCCTACGATGAGGAACGCGAGACGTCCACCCCGTCGCCCCCTTTTCCGCTCCAGTCCGCCGTAATTCGGAACCACGCCTTTAACAATGCCCCTGCGCTGTCCAATTATTCGCGCGTGCTGAGCTACGGCGAGGAGCAGCCGGATCAGAGCCAGATCGGTATTGCGATGGCCATGCCTGCTCGGCCGCCGCCGCCGTCGCGCGCCAAATGGTCGTACGAGGGCCACCCGCGGGGCCGTCCGTTGTCAGACATTGGCGAGGAGGAAAGCCAGCTTTCGACTTCGCCCGACGAGAGTGGAATCTTCCCGGCGCATGAAGGGACGGGCTCGGAGGTGCGCGACGAGCCGGCGCATTCGCGCGCAAGTAGCAGATCGAGCTCGACAATCAGCGCAACCAGCAATCAGCGAAGATGGAACCGGAGAGTAGATGATGACATGGAGGATCGCGATAGCAGACGCGACAGCATGGTGAGCCGGGATAGCACTGAGTCTCCCAGACCCTCGGCGACGACCACGCTAGGTTCAGGGCCGACCAACCTAGAGGAAAACTCCAGTACGATCTTGAGCAGCGAAGCGGAAAGAATTCTCGAAAATGCGAAAAAGCGATTGAGCGTAAGACTCCTCTCGTTAACCAGCGGGGGTTTCCATGCTGACTGAATTTTTAGTTGATGGAGGGAAATCTGAACCGAGCGCGGACGTCTATCCGGCTGACGCCGTCGCCCTCCTTGCTGTCTTCGTCATCTAGCGGGTCTCTACATCCGTCTCGGAGTCAACAGCCTGCAGGGTTACTGTATCAATCGATCGCTGGGACGGATCGCCGAAACTCCAGCTCGCGCCCGCGGGTGGTGTACGGGGCGTCGCAGGATAGCACCTCCGTTTACCATTCCAGGGTGCAGAGCGATACCAACCTGCCCCTCGATTCCAGTCCCGACCAGCCGGTGCAGCAGTCGCGCTCCAGGAGTGCGCTGGGCTCTCCGAACGGCGTCCGGTTTGACCGTGAGAGGACCATGTCTCCGGCCGACTCATCCCTTAGATCGAAGCTCGGACAGTACTCGAAGCCGGAGATGTCACCGAGGAGGGTCTCCGGTCTGCGGATTTCCAATCTTGAGGAGTTCAACTCGGCATACCCGTCCGAGCGACCGCCGTCCCGCGCGCATTCGCAGCTGCAGGTGCGCGAGTTGAAAGATCAGGCCGAAGGACTCAAGAACAAAATCTCCATGCTCAAACAGAAAACTCAAGAGGAGAATCTCCGCCGGCGGAGTCTGCAGAGCTTGCGGACACCCAGTCCCTTTTCATCTGCGAAGGCGTGGTATACCAGTTCGATGGAGTACCGGACGAGCGGTAGCGACGACTCCAGCTCCAATCTGGGGCAGGAGTGGAGTCCCAAATCGCCGAACAGGGAGCATGAATCGCATGAATCGCATGGATCGCATGAGAGTAACGCTCCTTCTCGGGATGGCACTCCGCATGAACCGCATGAACACTCTCTCGACACCGCCGCAGAACGTGTTTCAGATCATGCATCAGACCAAATTGTCAACAATGGCCGGGATTCAAATTCCGAGTACAGCACTGCAGATAATTCTTCAGGGCCCGCTCATGAACAACATGTTGAACAAGACAAGAACGACACCAATGACCATGATGGCGAGGAGGGTGACGACTCAAAGTCTGTCACCGAAAGCCAGTACGAGGACGCTGAGCAATACGATGACGACTCACCCATCGACCGGGAGGCGTTGAACGAGATCCTGAACGAGCCGCTGGACGACGAGGATGAAGAGTTTGAGGACTTCCCACCGATGGCGCCTGAGGCAACACCGCACGAAGAGCGCGAGGACGCATTCGACTACGAGAACTTCTACCTCCACAGCGCACTGGGTAGCTACACAGGTGGCCGGCTACGCAGTAGCAGCTCTAGCTCGACAGAGTCGAACGAAACAACGCGTCCGCCGCGGTCTCCGTCCGGGACGAGCCGCCACAGCCATCTACGGTCGTCAAGCCGCGACTCCGTCTCAACAGCGGCAACGTTTGCCACGGCGACGGAGCACGCCTACGTGTCAGATGCGGAGAATGTCGTGGAAGAGCTCGACCAGGCACTTGGATGGGCAACGGGCCATACGCGTCGCCAGTCGGTAGAGAGTCGGGCCACTACAACCTCCTCACGCACCATTAAGGAAAAGACATGGAGCGGCATTAGGAGTAACGGACGCCCGGCCTCGACGGAGCCGCTGACGCCCGTCAACCTGATGATGTCGAGCTTTGTCCCCTCAGTCACGCCGAGCAGTTCGTCGTCGCGGCCGTTGTCTGGCCTGCTGAACGACGACGCCCATGTGCTGGAGTTGGTGTTCCAGTCCCTCGGCAAAGTATGTGCGCGGCTGCAGGAGCTGACGAGTCCTGGAATTGATGGCGACCCGAAGGAGGTCCGCACATTGCGGCGCAGGCTGGATGCTGCGCGTCGGGTTCTAGATGGGGAGTTGGACTCATAGGATTGAGTTGATTTTACGCGTTGCGGAATTGTATGAGTACATGTAATGTTTCCTAATCGTTTTAGCGTTCTGGTGCTCATTGCAATGTCTAATAAAATTTATTTTTCTATTGACTTTGGCTTTTTGGTCCGACATTTACGATCAGAAAGCTGTATTCTCTCTTTAATTGCCCGCCATGATATGGATGATAGTGGAAACTGCTGGCTCAATTCCCAAGCTCAATGCATCGGCAGATCCAGAGGTAAAATGTTGCAAATCAAACATAACGAATCATCATGTCTGTAGCTCTTGAAATTCGACCCCAATTTCTCCCGAAGAAAAATAATGACTGTGTGAAGGTACGAAAAAAAAAGTAAAAACATGCAACAGCTGGGATTCGCTGGTGGTCACCCACCCAACTACTAACCAGCCGGCGTGCGGCTTAAGTACGGCTGAGCGGACGGGAAGCCCTGTTTTCCGCACCCTATGGTCGCATGTACTAGGAGCTTCTCTGGCATAGCTTATCTGTTACTTGTCCATGCTATGATGCCTATTGTCCTCAATTGCTATATATGGCTCGGAGCGTTAGCAACACGGCAGGTGTGTTGGTTGAGACTGATAATTCGTTCCCAATTCACATGGACCCGCCTGACTGCTATGACCAGACATGGGAGACACCAGAAAGGACACGACACCGCCTCACGCAGAACGCTCGACACATCGCACCCGGGATGGCCCAAACAGCGATTATACACAGATGTCAGGTTTCTCCCCTGCTGAGGATAGGCTGAAGGATAGGAAAAATGGCGCATTTCATACATAACCCTAGTATTGTCCTAACATCCTACGGTCGGGTTTCACTACACCTTCGTCTTGGTTGAACGTAGCATCACATATCCAGTGTTCAGAAGAACATGAAAACCACTTGACGTGTTCTGCTATTCTCTGCTAAGGGAATGGGAGGAGATGAACCGGAATGTAGGGGCCATGATGTTGTCAATTGTATTGATCAAATTCACGGCCTCGGTACTCCGTAGCTGCAATCGCCAATTCTCATTAAGAAAACTATTCAATACTGCATCATAGGCTGGTAGTCCTAGGCCAAGTATGCTCGTTGAAAAGGCTTCCACCGCTCCGAGTGCAAGTGAATCGCTTGCCCAGTCAATGTCACTGACGACGGACATTGTCTTGGCCCGTCGAGTGGAATCAATCCCAGAAATGCTGCGGAGCGGACCCGACAAAAGACCTAAGTACAGTGCTTGTGCAAGTAACCGGCATTACGTCATTGCATAGCTTAATCAGGAAGGGGGCCTGTGCTAGTGGGCCAGATTTCTTGGCATGGGCGCAGAGCTAGCCTAAAAAGGAATTTGATTTACAAAAACACTTCACGTCACGACACGGCCATCCAATCTAACATGATCGCGTCAACATTCATCTCAACCCTTTGTTGACCACGATCCCTGAATTCTGAAGAAGGTGAGGCGAAAGTATTGAAAACAAAGAAACAACGGGAACCGAAGAGAGAATGAATCCATCAACTCTCCAATCTCCCACTATCACCCAATCTCAGCCACATCCATTCACGTCACCGCCGCCAACATCGCCCGGAGGAGCAGCGGCGACGACGACCGCCACTCCAGTTCAGACAACGACAACAGCAGTACCGCCGCTTCGCCGACTACTCATCTTCCGCGAGGTTCCCGGACCTACAACCACAACACCAGCGAGAACAGGAGCCACAGGCACAACCGCAGCAGGAACAACAGGAGGTCCCCATGCGGAAGTTGCAAACTTGGTCCCCGTAAATACCGCTGGGTTGCCAATCGCCTCATCTGTCTCGACCTCGACTTCTGAGAGGGAGGATTGGATTTCCGCGTTGCCGTTGAGAGTGATTAGGGCGTTTACTGATATCTTTAATCAGCCGCGGTATAAGAATTGGTTCGTGGTGTCCTGACCTAGTACTCTTACTTTCATTGAAGTTTTCGTTTGAAGTAAAAAAACACGAGGGGAGAGAGAAAAATGTTGCTGACCGTCTCAGGGCGGTGGTCTCAGCCAAGCAATATCACGATCCATTGGAAGATGGACGATTCTATGCTGTTGTTCTGGAACAGGCGCGGGAGTTGGTTGTTTCGGGACGAAGTTGATGATTAATTAATGGTTCGATGTGCATTTCTATGTATTATTAATGAGCGCGCGGGTTCGGCTCAGTTGGATTCTCTTGCTGTGTAAATGCTCGCTGAGTATCAACTAGTGCAGGCAAGGGGATCAGATCTTCGAAGGACTACGATTCACTTTGCGCAAATAGATCTTCATCCAACAACCATTGTAGGATGCAAATCGCGAATATGACAGTCAAATCAAGGTTCGCGATGTTGAAGGGTGTTCGCTAGCTTTTAAAATATAATCTCACCATTCATAGTAGGACGAGGTACTGTAGCCGCGACAACAAAGAGACCGCTATATATGTTTCTACTGCTTCCTGCAACCCACGTCCGATGATCTCTGTCGAATATCGATTCCATAAACGTTGCATGACTTGTGGAACGTAGTAGCGGCTTCTCGGTGTGCTAATCAGGAGGGTTCAAACGTCTACTACCAAATCTACATTAGATCTACTTTCCGCGTTCTCAACGGATCAACAGAAGTCCCTGGCCCAGTTTGGCACTCATATTACAATCAGATCCCGCTATTAGAATACACGGCTCGATATAAATCAGACACCCACCCGTCACAAACGCCATGGCTCCATAATTGTATACTGCCGTCCGCACCATCCAAAAAATGTCGTCGAGACAATTTCCCCATGTAAACAGCACAAGCAAGCCTCCCAGCAAATCAAACACGAGAGAGAGCAAGAATATGACACTCAATTGGCGAACATCCGCCAAATTCATGATGTCTAAACCAACTTAGCGTGATCGTCCTCTCGTTTGCCTTGTGATTTTTTTTTTTCCGACATCGTTCGTTGAGAGCTGTGTTCCAACAGTAGAGAAGCACTTGGACATGTCTCCAGTTGAAAGGCGCTATGTATATTGCAGGATCCGCGATGTATATTTCAGATCCAGCGACCTCGAGTCATGCTGGTCAAACTCTGCACTTTGTCGCTGCTCCAAGTATAATGCTGTGGTGTTCATTAGTACACACATTCTTTGATCTCAAGGCTTGTGGGACACATACGAGTCACTTGCACCATGTCGAAAAACCGGATCGCGTCCGGATGGCTCCCATCGGCTGCTCGGATGATTCCCGTGTCGGGCTGCACCACTGTCTTGGGCATTACATTGCGCATGCGCAGGATCATGTGCAGAATTTCTGTGAACCGCTCTGCCTCGGACGCATAGTCCGCGGGACGCTTATCGAGAGGCCACTGTAGCCCGTCGGTTTCATTGTCCCATGATTTGAATAGCCAGCTGGTTCTCTCTACCGCGTTGAGCAGGATTACAGCAGCCAGATAGGTTCGGAACCAGCCCTCCCGGTTCCGCATGAGAAGACGTCGTTCCATCTCGCTCATTACCGTTTTCGCGAGGATCCCGGCGCGCTTTTCCACGGCTGCGCGCAACTGACTGACCAGAATCGGGTATGACTCGCTGTTGTTGTCCACACGCACGCGACCTTCATCACTGGATGGCACCACCGCGTTGGACGGCCCCATCGGCGGATGCAGCGTAGAATTGGTGAACACCTTCCACTGGGAGTCCAAATCAGCCAGAATGTGCGAGGCAGTCCAAAGCTGTAGGACCGACTCGAGCAACACATCCTGCGAGCTTGTCAGTGTGTTCACTCAACAACGAAGGATGAGAACTCTGAAGACTCACCCTTTGATCAAGGAGGCCCTCGCAGAGCTCGGATGCCAACCCCAAGGTGGCTTTCATGAATGGTGATGCTTCTTGCGCAAACAAGAGCTTGGCCACCCTCCGCATGTATGTATCCATTCGCCCAGGAATGTCATCTGCGTCGGTGTTTAGGATATACAGTTCCTGCGTCTGATGCAGGTCTTCAACTTTCACCAACGCTTGCAGCTGCGGATCGATCGCACCCATGGTGGTGGATTTGTGGCCAATCTGCGCGCTGAAAGCGACGAGACAATCGCTCTCGTCGATGATAGAAGCCTCTACTCTGCCGCTATAGGCTTCGAATGTGTGTTGGTTCTTGAAAGCATTCACATTATGAAACGCAAGTGTCGCATAAAGACCTGCCCTCCGTTAGCAACAGTCCATCCGTACCGCAGAGAAGTAAATTGAGCAGCCACGCACCAGCCATCCAAAGATCAAACTCATCAATGAGCCGAGTCCGGATGCACGGGAACTTCCACAATCGGGCACTTTCAACGCTGGCACAGGTGGTGCAGGGAGTTCCTTCAGAGCACTGCATAACGTGAGCTTTTGTCCCTATAAATAGTCACGAACGACATACTGGCTTCTTTAGCATCCGACACCGAAGGCAGGCTCCCTTCTTCCGTACGTCTTGAACTTCCCGTCTCCGGATGGGGTCGAACCGGCCACGGACCTTGGGCTTGGTGGGCTTCACCGAATCACCAAAGTCGTTAACGAACCCCTTGGTTTGTGTCAAAGGATTCATTGCAATGGGGCGAGGGAAGGCAGCGGCACGTTGCGCAGAGCCCAGCCCGGAGGTATGCTCTTGCAAAGTCTCAAACAGTAGCTGTTCGGAACTCGACAACTGTGTGTTGTTGTGCCACATTCCATCTGACCGCGACGACGCGTCAGGCAGAGTACTCTCCTCTCCCTCCATTGCTGTGGTTTGCGGCACCATCTCGCTGGCAGAAGCCGCGATCATTGACAGTTGCGACGAGTTCTGGGCCGCATTCGAGGCGCTGGCGTCATTCGACAGCAGATCGGTTTGTAAAGCAGGGGCAGGGGACACGGCGGTCGCTGCTTCACTCGTCGATGCGGTGGTTACTACATTCAAGGGTTAACGCGTGTCCGCAGCGATTCGACTCGGACAGAGAAATTGGCTAACCTGTAGTTGTCAAAAGGTTCTCCTCACCTGTCTCATTCAACTGCGTATGAAACGCCTCCGTTTCCAACGCGGGGTCGATCATCACCGTTTTCCCTCCCACCGTTACAGCCTGCGTGAAGCCGGGCCGCTGGGGCTGGTCTGAGGCGCCTACTTGCCTCGAGGCTTCGGCAAGGACGTTGAGGCCGTCAAAGGGACGAGTCGAGTACGGCGCATCGGCCTTCTTCTTGCCACCAGAAGTGGCATTAGCCATGGCGGCGACCTTGGCAAGGTCCCCCTCAGAGAGATCGGGCATGTCATGGAGACGCATCAGTACGCGTTGCCGCTCCGTCACGCCGATAGCATTGCATTTCTTCACCAGGTGGTTGGTTAAACTGTCAATGCGACCCTTGGGGAACTTTTCGCCGCATAGTTTGCATGTGTGCTGGTAGCGGTTGCTGGCGTCCTCCAGCTTGGGGCCTCGATGAAAGTACTCGAGGATCAACTGGTTTGGTTTGCGACCCATGGTGGGCGCGCGTAAATTTCGAATTCCAGACACCCACAGTCCCCCAAACTAGCACTGGGATTCAACCACCTATGCTCGACAACTGCGCCACCAGCGATGGGCGCAGTGAAAAGTACGCGACGGGTCCTCCCGCTGCGGTCAATGTCGCAGCGCACGTAAACACGGCAAAATCGAAGCCCGCAGAACGACGCGATAATGATCTCACAACAACACGCCTCGCACACAGGTGCACAGACGGCCACCACCGCACAAAATGAGACAATCCCTGACCAGAGAATGCAACAACAAAAACAGACTTATGGGCGGTGAAGCAGCAGCTGCAAAAGTCTAGGGCAACGCAAAGAAGCGGCAATAAGGATGGACGCAGCGGGCGGTCTGAAGAAAATTCGCGGATTGACTGGTCCAGCGGCGCTGGGTCTCTTCACCGCATGCTGGGCGGTGATGCTCAAGCCCACCGCCTTTGCACGTGACTCACGTGATCTTTCACGTGAATATCTGTCACGGCGACGAATGGGAAGGAAAATCCCAAACAAGATTACAGTTGTCAGCACTAAACATGGTACGAGTCCAGTACCTTCAATCATATGGATTTTGATTCGACTACTCAGAGTGTATTAGCAGTTCCGGTGCTCGGGAGGCCGCCAGGGAACCCCCAGGATCTCGAATATCCGCCGCTCATCTCGCCCTTCGACCAGACATCCCTGGTTTGCTTTGACCTGCTGAGGACCTCGAAACACGTTTTTGTAGAGACCGTGTTGATTCAGACACATTCCCTTTTTGCTGGCCAGTAGCCGAATACTGCGGTTAAAGATGTCATTCCCAGTAAAGTAGATCAGTGCAGCACCAATTTCATCGCCCGGTACGAAGAGAAGGTCAATGCGGCGCCAGACATCAGAGTTCGGGAGCGCAGAGGCACCGTGCCACTTTGATCCGTCATTTCGAGAGCTCGTGGCAAGGCTCGCTTTGATAAAGCCTTGCCGGATAAGCTTCGGGACCACAGTCTCCATGACAAGGCTTCGAATAGATTCCACAGTCGCACCGGGCTTGGTGATTAGCACATCAATGTCCCCAGATGTAGGAGCACCACGTCGATAGGACCCGGCGATGATAGCCTCCATATCTGGGTCTTCCTCCTGCACGGCCTGTCTGACGATCTTCCCATGCGCGGCTACTTCTTCGCGCGGTATGCGCTGCCGAAAGTCGTCATATCTCTCGACTCCGATACGCTGATTTCGAGTGAGATCTGCCTTGGCCATCAAGTCTTCCAGGGAATAAAGTCCCTGTGCAACCCACCGAGATGCCTGGGCAATTCCAACTCCATATACACCAAGAAACAACTGCAGGGCCTGATCCTCAGGCGTGAGACTCGTGTTCTCCAAGCGCCGTAAGCGATCAGTAGTGACAATCTCCTCGATCTTATCGGCTAATCGTTCTCCGATGCCCGGGATGGCAAGGGCTTCGGATTTGGTTTTGATGTGTGTCTTCTGCTGGCGGAGGGCAGAGATAGCTTTTCGATAGCTAATAGTGCGCCAGTGGTCCGCCGTTCGCTCATAATAGCTTGCCATTTCTTGGAGCAGTTCGATGGTTCTGGAGTTGGGGTTGGTAGCGATATTCTTACCGTCATGCTTTCGCATGCACGAGAATTTGTGCTGCCATTGCGGAACCGAGGTATTAGCCTTTGTAGATTCATGCTCTCCTTCGTTGGAGGAATTATCTGCAGGGTCCTGGTCGCTCATATCCAGCGGCTATCGACTTGTTAGTTTAAGCGCGATAGAGGAGTGCGTCAAAAACAAACCAAATCCCGAGTCTCTTTAACGCGTTCCACTATCTCGTCTAACTGATCTTGAATGTAATTTTGGCTACGTACTGGAGTGGAAAGTCGTTTGCTTGCCGATTCGTCTGCGAGAGACCGCGCGCCTTCCGAGTTGTCCAGGTCCGGAGCTGGCACACGCCTCTCGCTGCGGGCTAACTTTAATGGCAATAATTCCTCTGAAGACTCAGATTGTGCGAGTTGTCCTGACAGGTCCTGTGGACCATCTCTTGGAACTCCCTCAACATGGAAACGAGACCTTGAGGGGTCTAAGAGGTATCCGAAGTGAAGACACTCGCTCGGATAGTCATCGTTGACCACAACAACATTGGTATAGTTCTGTCAGTCTCAGTCGTTGAATCGAACTTTGGAGAAGCAGGAATCATTATACCGGTAGAGAATTCATGTTGAGAGTCTTCAAGACACCTCGAAAGGTAATTTTCTTGTCCACTATAATATGGGTTACCTCTGAAGACCACGTTTGCGCCCAGACAGCTCCATATTCTCGCGCTCTCTGGATTCGCAGCCTCCGCGTGGGGTTGACATCGTTATTCGGTATATAGAAGAACGTGAGACCTTTGAAGATCTGCTGTGCTTCGGGCTTCATACGGAGCGATTCAGCTCGCTTCCTTTTTCCCGTCACGGACGTTGCATTATCGCCCTGCTGGCGAGATCTTCTCTTCGTTCCAGGGCGCTCTCGTACTCCATCCGGCACATTCCGAGCAATTTGACGCGATGGTATGCTCTCCTTGACATCGTCTCTCCACGTTTTCGACATGTCAGCAGAGGTTGTCGATTCGACTACCGTAGACCCAGCGGGATCAGTGTTCCGAGAAAGAGACTCCTGCTTCTGACCAGCCTTCACCAAGGTGAGAATGTCGTCTACCGAGTCATCCTGGATGAGCTTGTCCAAGGCGTCCAGTGCTCGGAAGAAATTCTTCTTACTGCCGTTCATGGCAGACAAACTCAAGAAGTGAGTGATATGGAGGAAGCATCTTCGGTATACTGGCCTTCACCGTGGGATCCATGCCTAAATATCTTCGTGTTGAGGGCTCGGAGCGACACGCGATCCATGGATCGCGAAAGTGACGCCTGATCACGTGAACTAGGCAGCGATATGGCTTCCCAATCAGGTAACTACCTAGCTTACAGAGAATTAAACCGACCTTAGCTTGGAGCTGAATGGAGTCTGCAGCTCATTGCAAACAAGAAGAGAGATTCCAATGGAGTTTTGTGATCACTTAGCGATGTCGACACTTCAAGAAATGTGCACCGACCATGTGTTGCGATATTATTGATCCCGAGGACCGTTGGCTGATCCGACGTTTTTGTCGCTCGCGCCAGCTGATCCAGAGCAGCGTTCTGTCAGGGTCAAGACGTGAAGTCGCAGACAACAAAGCTCAGCCATGACCGACGGAAAGAGCTGTGCCATTCAACCTTCAGATCCAATCAATGCCAGCCCAATCAACCGATACTTGACGCTTCTGGCAATTGCGGCTCTCAGGAACATCCGCCCCCACAAGGGGAGCGTTTTGATGTTGACGGATCGGATATGTGTCAAGTACGGAAAACTCGTAGACTTGACAGAGGCGGCAACAATGCGTTTCATCGCACAAAATACATCAATTCCAGTCCCGAAGGTCCTTTGTGCTTTCAAGCATGAAAATATTACTTACATTGTGATGGAGAGGATTAAGGGGGATATGCTTGGCAAGAATTGGGTTCATCGAAGCGAAGAATCAAAGGCGAAGCTTCTAACGCAGCTGAAAAATATGATCCTGGAAATGCGAAAATTACAGGCCCCAGAAGGCATAGGGGTTGCTTCTGTTACCGGGGGCTCACTCTATGATTGCCGTTTGCCTGGCCCTTCATTGCGTTTCGGACCGTTTGCCAGTATTCAGGGCTTTCATCGACATCTACGACAAGGCTTGGATCCTGGTCCAGGATTTGAACCCGAAGTTCAAGATTTGATGAGACAACACGAGCGAACTTGGCCTATCGTATTCACTCATGGCGACCTCAGCAGCCTCAATGTCCTCGTCCGCGGGGATGAAATTGTTGGAATCATTGACTGGGAAACCGCGGGCTGGTTTCCCTCTTATTGGGAATATACAACAGCTTGTCAAGTCAACCCCCAAAATTCTTTTTGGATCGACGAGATTGACAAATTTCTGACTCCAATGCCTGACGAACTGGCGATGGACCGACTTCGCCTGAAGTATTTTGGCGACATTTGAGATCCTTTACACGGCTCTATTGGAGCCTCTTCGGCCGTACCTCGGATGTCGACGTTTGCGTCTGTCATTCTCGATAGGTGTCTGCCACGCACCCTATTTGGGGCCTGTAATGTCGTGTTTGGGACATGGGCTAAACGGTCGTCGGACAACGTGCAGATACATGTACATAGAGATCACTTGACAACATGGCCATTGTTGTAATCTTCTCTAATAATGTTATACTTCAGTGGCGCACCTACCATAGCAAATAGTCCTCTGCTACGTAACTTATTACTGTATCTGGTACTGACAGGGGGGAATACATGTAATATCCGGATGGACATGGGTGTTAACGACTACTCGTACGTAATTGCATGCTTCAAGTCCTATTTGCAGAGTTCAATAAGCGTTAGACTCAAATGCTGATTCGTAATTACTGTAATCGCCCATTGATCTCGTAAAGCCCGGGTTCGTTTGGATAGATTGTAATCAATCAAATAACCGTGTTTCACAGTACACCAAGTGCAGTAACGGCTCATATTCCCTAGTCCACTGGGCGCTGGCTCCGTAACGCCTGCCGTCAACTATCGTAGCTAAGTTGATTATTTGCTCCCCCAACAGAGTACGGCGGTTAGAAATAACCATTATTGGGGAAGCAGGAGACAGAGCTGATATTGATCAGCGACGATTATATAGAAAATAACTAATATATAAGACTTCCTGTTCTGCAGACGTCGAAGCATTTGGTTCTAAACGTGGAAAACATATCAATTGCAGTTGCGAGGGGCATATTTTTGCTCTCATCTCAAGACATCAGTCTTCCGAGTGCCTACGGAGATGCCTTCCAATAAAGACCGCCTATATATTGCCCTCTACGTTCGTGGGGGAGAACCTACTATGCCTGGATTAGAAGATACGTATGTTCAATGCTAATCACTGTATTTGGTTTCATTTTCCCATCTCAATATTCCTCCAAGCTAAATTGCGTCGATGAGTTGACAGTTATCACTGGGCTTTCATTGTCGGGCCAAAGATTGAAACAGATCATAGTATGGGCGTCCGCTATCACGCAAAGGAAAGGTTGGTAGCGGCAGGCGTCAGCCAGTGGTTCTATGAGGAGCGTGAAATTCCGCTCTATCCAACCAGCATGCTTCTCGTCCGAGTCATCATCGCAAAAATCTTAGACAGAGATCTCCTTAAGGACATCCTGCGTGCAACACCAATCAGGCAAGGAGAAGAAGGCTGGAACTGTGTTGGTTGGGTACGGGAGGGCCTGGAAAGGCTTGAGGAAGACGGTGATGCCCTAGGGACCAGTGTCACTGACTGGGGAACTGTTCGTGATGCGGCAATGAATTATGTTCAGTGGAAGAAGGACCAGCATCGCTTTGATGGAAGAGCAGATTGGGATACGAGCCGGCCCCCAACATATGACTTGATCACTGGAAGGGAGGTTATACCATGAAGTGCAGACCTCATTCTGGATGGAGAAGGAGTATCGCTCGAGCATGTTCATTTCGATGACCTTTGCTATAGGGAGGAATCGGGTCACCGTTCTGTTAGTAGGATTAGCATCCTGGCACCGAACTGACTGGCCAGCTTATGACTCGGGGCCGAAGGAGGAACTCTGAAAGTAAAGACAAAGAGTGCTCATGATTCTAGAATCAGAACTTCCAGATGGATGCAGAAGCTACGAAGTACTTAGGATGAAATTCAATTTGATAATTGTGTCTGCAAATTTGCACAATTACAAAATTCCGCCCAATCGTATCACTTCATGTGAAATGCCAAGACCAAAAAAAGGCCCATCATTCCTCGCAAACCTGCGGTGCGCAACTCGCTCAACTGAGATTAACCGGAGCTTGACACGCCAATTCGTCAGCGCGAAGCTCCAATCGCTCAGCATGTGGAAGCCCTCCCTCCTCGAGTCGTCATTACTGCGGCTAGCCGGCGATGGGCGCTGTCTGAGCTGTCATCTCCGCGGAGTTGGCAGCGTTCTGGTCCCGCGTCGGCTTGCCAGCAACGAAGCAACTCCCAAGCAAACTTCGCAAACAACATCGGAACCCACAAAGCGAGATGCGCAGGCAAAAGCCAGCACAACGCAAGAAAGCGAAGGTGAAGAATCAGGAGGTGATTTCACTCCATTGCCTCTCGACCGGCCTATCGGACTTGAGTATCCACCGCGAGAAGGCCAAAATACCGGCATTGATACGCGAACGCTGAGAGAACGACGGGATGATTTTGTTAATTACGAGAAACATCTACAACGAAGAAAAGAGCTGTGCGTTTATACATTCACCTGCTGAACGGATAAGAGTAATTGATGGATAAATATAAAATAGAACCCGACAAGTCGCCAAGCCATATTTTCGCGAATGGACGAACTTGCGATACCACCAAGGCAAGACATTCCTCTCGAACCCACGCCTTTTCAAGCGAGATAAGGCGCTGTATTTCCCGAACCTGTACGGCACGACACTGGCGTCCCCGAAAGAACCGCAGAACACCACCAGCATTCTCTCGGGCCGTGTCTCGGTTGTGGGTTTGTTCTCGAGCCTTTGGGCGGAGCAGCAAGTCGCAACATTTATGCACGAGAAGCATAACCCGCGGCTCCATGAGATTCTTGCTGGCAGTGGTTCGGTGGCGCAGACTGTCAGCGTGAATGTCGAGGAGAACCCGATGAAGGCGTGGCTGGTCAAGATGTTCATGTGGCGGTTGCGGCGCATGCTTCCTCCGGAACAGCATGATAAGTACTTCCTCGTCCGGAGGGGGTTCTCGGAGAGACTGAGGGAAGCCATTGGTATGATGAATAGCAAGGTGGGCTATGTCTATCTGCTGGACGATGCGTGCCATATCCGATGGGCTGGAAGCGGGAACGCCGAGCCATCCGAAATCGAGTCACTTAATAATGGACTCGAGCGATTGATCGAGGAGAAGCAGAAGCAGAAACAGCAAGAAGCGCTGGCCCGCCCTGCTGATGCGAAGCCTAGGGTTGTGGCGACGTGATCTCTGGGTCAATGTACCGGTTGATTTGGTCCTGTAAATTATATGTACATTAGAACACCTGCATAAATAAACGGCAGGGAATGTAGACATGCTTCCATAACGCCCAACTCGCGCCGACTGAACAAAAGCATGATAGAGTACTCAACCATCATCATCGAAAGTACAGCAACATCAAGAAACAAAATCCGATAAAAACGCCCAAGATGATGCCATCACGCCGACGCTTCGACCCAATCTTGCCAATCAACGAATTGATTCCGGGCACGGATGCCGCCGCGCCGACAATTCGACGGTTAATACTCGCCAATGTTTCCCGCTGCAGACCAAAACTCTCATTCACTGCATAGGCCTGAGCGAGCACGCGGTCCATCATATTGTGGCTGTTCTCAATATGCCCACGCTCCGCGAGCATATACTCTGCCTCTGCAGCGGCCGTGTTGGCGCCGGACCGGTAGGCGTTTATATCCGAGCGGACATTTGAGAGGAGGTTAGCACGATCGCGCGCCTCGGCAATGGCAGAAGAAAGTCGTTGCAGTTCGCGGCGGTGGTCGGCGAGGACTTCGCGGTGGCGGGAGAGATTGTTCTGCTTGAGTGCGGAGGAGGTGAGGGTGGCCTCGGAGTCGAGGAGTCTTGTCAGTTGAGCAATAAGGGCTTCACGCTTAACATGGAGTTAATTCTATCCTATTATAATTTGGACGCTTTCAAGTCAGGGAGGAATACCTTTCCAAGAAGCTCCTCGATTTGGTTCTTGAGCCGTTGCTCATCTTCCGAAGGGGTCGGCGGTGGTTGTGTCAAGGAGGCGTATTGTGAGTAGCTGTGGAACAGAGATTCGGTCTGGGTATATAAATCAGCTCCGATCCCTGCGTACTCGTAGGCGCCGTCGTTACCTGAGTCTCGAGAGATCGAGCTTGCTGTCGGAGCTGCGCCCATCCTGTTCCGGTTGAAGTGGCCATTTCGACAGGGTGGACTTGAGATTTTTCGTATATTAACAAGTATTACACAACGCGCGTGATCATGTCCGTCATGTCAATTCATCAAACACTTGGGAAACCCACAAATCATCAAACAACCTAGCATAATGTGTCCTCTTAACTGATGTCGAGGCTGATACATTGTTGAATGCACCAGCCACAATCTAAAATAAACACGTGACTCTGAAGGTGTGGCTTGACACATCACTTTCCCAGATATAGTTTAGCGCACCGCACCAGCAACCTAGCACCCCCGAAACTCGCGAAAAACCCTAGTCCCACAACCCGCCTTTGCAAAATTGACCTCGTTCAATCCTCCGTCGTTTATCCTCTTGACGAGTCCTTGCCGACGACGACACGAACCGCCAAAATGGTACGTTAAATCTATGTTTCACGGACTCGATCCTGTGGAGGAAATGCTGATTGTCGATTTTTCGGGGTATATAGTCGACGACAAAGGTCAAGACCGCGCAGCTCTGGGGCAAGAGCAAGGACGAGCTCACGAAGCAACTCGAGGAGCTCAAGACGGAGTTGAACCAGCTTCGTGTGCAGAAGATTGCTGGCGGTGCCTCTTCGAAGCTTCACCGAATGTACGTGTGATTGATCGATTCCTGATTTCCGATGCGTGCGAGTTTTGGGGGTTCCGATTCGTTTGGCCGAGGGGAAGAAATTGAGCGCAGAAAATCGACGAGCGGGCGTGATACGATCCGTACGTTCGAAAGAAACATTGGAAGCGTCGAGAGAGAAAAGAACTGGGGGAATATCGGCCTACAATCGGAGACAACCAGCCGCAGCAGATAGTGAAGTCCTGTGCCCTGAACGGAGTAGCTGATTTGGTGATTTCTTACAGCCGTGAGGTTCGCAAGTCGATCGCGCGCATCCTGACCGTCATCAACCTCACCCAGCGCGCCCAGCTGCGCCTCTTCTACAAGAACAAGAAGTTCATCCCGCTGGATCTGCGACCCAAGAAGACGCGTGCCATGCGCCGACGACTTACCCCGTACGAGGCGTCGCGGGTCACCGAGCGGCAGCGCAAGAAGCAGATCCACTTCCCGCAGCGCAAGTATGCCGTCAAGGTGAGTTATATTTCTACTCTACGTTGAGGTGATACATGCTGAGTATATGTTTTACTAGGCTTGAATTCAGGAAAAGCTATGACGTGTTTCCTTCGTGTCTTGATGGCTGGATAAGGAGTGGGTTAGATATTACTGTACTGGGTCGTTTCGCAGGTTATTGCAATGAAAAAATGATATCAACCTTCTCCTGACGTGTTCCTTTCTTCCTCTTTTTGCTGGCTGGTTCCTAAAACGGATAGATAGGCATGCACCTTATGAGCAGGATATCTCCGTCGGAAGACGAAAAAAAGTGCAATTTGGGTCAATTGGTAGAGCGCTCATTCCACGCATAGTTCCCCATGGCAAGGTAATGGCTAGCCATCACATATCATTCGCTATTGGATAACAACATCTACCCCTAGCTACAGACTAGCTTAAGCACATGTAAATTTCGCACTGTTACGTCGACGGAGCAGCTGCCGACTGTCCACCCATATCATCCTCGGATGATGGTGCGGTCTCCAGCGCCCACAGTCCACCACAGGGACACTGTCGAATCGTGCCTACAAGGACAATATACCGGAACCACAACACCGTGCGTGGCATGCTCACGTCCCCGGAGATTTCGCAGCAGCGGGTGCACCTCCGCCGGCCACGGCCCGCCGTCTGGCCGCTAGGCTTGCCGCCGTCCTGATTGGGGGTCGGTGCAGGGCCAGGGGTGGAGCCGAGCGTCGGTCGGATAGGCGATTTTTTGATAATATCGATGGGCCGCGTACGCCGCAGGTATTCCGTACGGCGATCCCCCGCGCGGACCCCTAGCCAGCTGTAATCGGCCAGGTAGATTGCCATGTAGTCGATCTCCGGTCGTATGGCCGGCAGCGTGGCCTGCAGGATTCCCAAGACGGCGGGGACCAGGACATTGTGGATGCGGCAGCTGACCAGCAGATCCCGCTCGGGGCCCGGGCGCTCGTTTTCGCCCCAGCCGACACTCTCGTAGGCGCGGCGGACGGCGGAGTCGACGTTCGAGAGGAGCTTCTCATAGACCTCGATCGACACCGGGGATTTGCTGATCATCTGGCAGATTTCACCGTAGTACATTCGCGTCTCACCGGAGAGAGGCGACGTTGTGTGGTGGCTGTGCACGCCGCGCAATCCGCGGCAGATTGTTCGCAGGAAAGCACGGGACATGCTGCAGAGGACAAGAAGCAGCGGTAGCGACGATGTCGATTTCACTACATTGGATTAGAATCCTGTCCATTTCATATCTGCCGATGAAAACTGTACCTTTTTGCGCGAAGGTTTCCTTGTCATTGAAGTACGGCTGCAATTCATCAGCCAACTCGAACAGGCCATCCAGAATATAATGAGAAAAATCCAGGGCCCATCGGACATTCCCGTGGACCATCCGCAAGACATCTGCGAAGTCAGCCACAAAACTGGTTCAGTGTATACTACTCGACATACCCAAGTCATGCGGCTCGTTTTCCTTCTGTGCCTTGTATTTGAGAAAGCTGGTGAACACAATGCAAGCGTGTCGAATGTGCAGAATCCACCAGCAAAGGGACGCCGACAGTGTACGCGGCGAAAAGTAATTCTTGAATCCTAGGGCAGACTGTAGACTCAAGCAGCGGGGAATATACTGCTGCTGCATGAGCTTATCCTGCTCCGTTGTGAAGTCGCATTTGAGCGGCAGAGCTCGATATACTTCGCTGATAAAGGTCGTTTGTGCCTCAGGATTGAGGTGTTGAAGAACGATCATTAGGATGTCATCGGTGTTCAGATCGCTCCCGCAGCCACGGCTGAATGTCAACGCAAGGGCCGCAATCGCAGCAGAATATTTATCTGTTACGTTATCAGCCAGAGTACCAGGTAATTAAAAGACAAGGCGTACTCTCGTCGAACGATCCATTTTCCTGACCGAATGAATGCTCCATCATCCTTAACTTCGGCTGCCAATCAGGATCCAAGACGACGGCCAGACAGCCATTCGGGGAGAAACAGATGTGATTGCCTACGGCATGTTAGACAGTCGGTCACTGCAGTGTTTCATTACTGACCTGCCGTGTCCAAAGGGTACTGAAAGCCCGCCTGTGCCATGCTTGTGACAGTGTTAGTGTCTCCCATTCCCTTGTAAAGAGTCATTGTCCTAGCATCGTAAAAAGTAATCGAGCCGTCGTCGTAGACAACAACCAGAACATTGCCGAATTCATTATACTCGATCGAGATTATGTGTCTATCCATATATATATCTTGTAACCTTCGGAAATCCACTTTCGTCTGTCAAGTGTCAGTAAAAGCACATTCCTTACCCCTAACCAACAACGCAATACTTTCCTTAGCTTGGATATTGGCCTTTCTGGCGATAACTTCCTCGAACACAGGGTGTAAACTGAGCGTGGTGGTTTCCAACTGCCATCGAACGATGACTGACGGCGATGTGTTCTGTTGCTGATTTTGTGCCGGTGTTTGCGCCGGAACGGAGTAGACAGCCATGATTAAAGGACCGGATGACGAGCCAGGTGTGTTCCCCGACTGTCCAGGAATGACCTCGAGCCTGGTCAGGAAATATAAGGGATTATGCGGAGGTGGCGCTGCATCCCCTGTGCTTTGGCTCTGCTCTCGGTTTGGGGTGAAGATCAGGCTCGGATGCTCAATCTTACTTTGCGATATTCGAAATGCTGGGACGGGAAAGTTTGGATTTGATGGAGGCCGGCCCTGTGGTTCCCATTGATTGGGTGTCCATGTCACTTGCAGGCGATATAAACTAATCCTCCCATAGGCAGAGTGCGTTGTTACCAGTATACCGCCTAAGTCATCCGTTAGCCGGTCAACATCCAAGGCGACCGGGAGTTTGGTACCTGGAGTTGGAAGGATTGCAGCGTGGGTCAGGATGCGATCGGAGTGGGCAGTGGTTTTTAAGTCAGTAGATATTTCGGCCCATCTGTTATCAGGATTCTGGTAGAGGAACCTCAAGACCCCCGATCTTGTCACGCAAAGGATGGCGGACTTGTTTGCCGGGTGAAAGGGTCCAATTGGCCGACGGCGAAACGAAGAATATTCCCAACGAACATTCAACTTGGACGCTTGGTGAAAGGCGTGATACTAGACGTTGCGTCAGAAATATCCCACCATACTCCAATGGGAGGCATACCGCACGCGGGGCGTTGAGCCAGGCCATGCCAACAACCTGAGCGCCATCATCTGCTTGGTCTTGAACGATCTGACGGCTCATGGAAATGTTGTTTAATGCTAAAGCAATAGAGAAAATCGACACTCGGCCTGAGGCGTCCACGACAGCCAACTCGGAGCCCGGCTCATTCCAGGATAGGTGTACCAGGGTATTGCCTCCATTCAGCTGCTGGATCGGGTGATCATCGCTAAGAACCCATTTCCCATCGCTGGGCCGACAATGGAGATACCGGACGTTGACTCTCTGCCCATCCTGAGAGATGTAGGCAATGCACCCAAGCCGGGACCAGGCCACTTTTCTGCATATTGCCGGTTAGCTGGCGCCCACAAAGCCAGTTGGCGTCTTATTGACGTGTGCTCGTGTACATACTGGCAGCATCCTAGCAAGCGCATTTCATCCAGACGTTGAGCGAGACCCTTTGGGGGCTGGGCCGCCGGAAGGCCCAAATCCAGAGAGTTGGGATCTCCAAAGAGATCGTCGACATCTAGGCTTCCGTCCTCCATGATTCAAGCATGCCCGGTGGGCTGAATCGACAACGACCTAAATTACGGCCAATCAATATTCCTGAGGCTGATCGCACTGTTAACACGAATGAATCATGTTCCTGGCGTTCATAGATGCTTTTATTACACCAGTTCCACAAAGCCCTCAGTTGAACCGGACTCGGCAGGCCGCTCGAATGGCACTTGACATGGAAGTCTCAATGACATGAGCCATTCAACAACTTCCGGTCTGATTTACATCGACAGCATCACCAACGGCATCATTTTGCAGACTCGTCGTCCATATCAATCATTCAGCATTCTGCCCGTCCAGAGCACAGCTCGAGGAGCTGATAGCATCTAGGCGCTATTCCTCTTTGGGTGATCACGGGACGGCGGTTGTTATCATCACGTGATCTGAGAGCGGTATCCCAGACAACCGGCCAAACAATCCACAGTCTTGGCATCTGATCTCCATGCCGGTTTGGCCAAGACCACAGACGCGGCTTGCGATGCTGCTTCGGTTTGCATGAGTGGCAGAATATGGCAGTGAATGGGATTCCAGATGTGCATTGACGACGAAAGATTACATGTGCCAGATCGCACCCGACTTCTGAGCGGGAGAAGGAGTGTGTATGTAGCTCGAATCCCGCAATTCTGAACGGCTGGAGAAAAGACCGCTTTCCCCGTTTCTTTTTGGCCGTTTTGGGACTGAATAAACAAGGGTTCCGGCGCTTGGCCGGCCCAAGTTCTCAACGTGCAAACCGAAATGCCCTAACACTCTCTGCCCTTGACCCCGTCCCATATTAACCGCACCGCTTTCTCCTCCATGTATTCCTCCCTCTCCCACTTTGCCCGCGCTCTGTACTCGCCCTTCGCCCCCTGCGCTTCCCTTTATCCTCAGGAATACAAGGGGTCTTTTCAGCTTTTCCCGCATGCTTTCTTGAGTCTCTTTCTTCCCGTGGCGATCGCCCCCTGTTCCTCTAGTCAGCCCACCATGGCAGAGTGCGCCGACCGGTCCCCCTGGGCCGTAGAATCCGAGTCTTCGGACTCCAATGACATCCTATCGGACTCTTCAGATCTGTCAGACTTAAGCTCGCCGCCAACTTCACCTCAGACGCCACCAGAGTTTTACCCGTCGCCGCCGCCCTCGCAGGTTTGTGTAGAGGTGTCGCGGTCGCGTCCCTCAGGCCAAGAGCCAGCGAGGAAAAAACGCCGCGTGTCCGGCCCCAAGCCGCGCATCACGCAGCACCTCGATCTCACGGCCACAGCACAGCGATCGCGCGAAGAGCAGCGCGAGCAGATTGATTGTTTGGTGAAAACGCTGCGCCGCCACCGCAAGATCATCGTCATCGCGGGTGCGGGCATCTCGACCTCTGCCGGGAGTACGTGTCAATTTTTTCGTTCGTTCTAAAATTTACGAGCTGACTGTGGTTAGTTCCCGACTTCCGATCGGCAGATGGCTTGTTTAAATCGCTCCAGAAAAAGCACAATCTCAAGGCGTCGGGCAAGTTGCTGTTCGACGCCGCCGTCTATCGAGATGACTCCTTGACGGCATCCTTCCACGAGATGGTGCGCCGGTTATCGGAGGAAGCCGCCCGTTCGTCCCCCACGCCATTCCACCACATGCTCGCCCGGATGGCGCGTGAGAACCGCCTGTGCCGGCTCTACACTCAAAATATCGATTGCCTCGAAACGTCAATTCCGCCGCTGGCGACCCAGGTGCCATTGAGCTCCAAGGCACCGTGGCCGCGCACAATTCAACTCCACGGCAGTCTGGACAAGATGATCTGCCAAAAATGTCGCCACATGAGTGACTTCCGACCCGAGCTGTTCGTCGGTCCAGATGCCCCTGCCTGCCCGGCTTGCTCCGAAACGGACGAGATTCGGACAACGACGGGTCAACGTAGCCACGGAGTGGGCAAGATGCGCCCGCGCATCGTCCTGTACAATGAGCATAATCCGGACGAGGAGGCGATTGCGTCGGTCATGAATGCCGATATTCGATCCCGCCCTGATGCTGTAGTTGTTGTCGGTACGAGCTTAAAGATCCCCGGTGTCCGTCGTCTGGTCAAGAGCCTGTGCAAAGTCGTTCGAAGTCGGAGAAATGGCGTGGCAATGTGGATCAACAACGAACCCCCGTCGGGCAAAGAGTTTGAAGACTGCTGGGACCTTATCGTCAAGAGCGATTGCGATACGGTGGCGCGATTAGTGAATCTCAAGAGCTGGGATGACGATTCACCGGATACAGAGGACGACTCCATCCCCGAATTGGAGAAGAAATCGCAAGACTCCACGTCGGCAGCTGCTGGCACACCAACGGAGGAGTCGAAAACGGGCCTCCTCACACCGAGCTCGAGCCAGGACGACGACGAATCCCAATTGCCGCACAAGAAGCCGACGACGAAGCAAACATCTTTGTTTGGCGCTGCACCCAACGCAACCAGCAAAGATACAAAGCAAAAATCTACCACTAATAAGAAACCGTCCACAAAGGCGCCCAAGAAAGCCAGCAACGGCACGACAAAGCAGCCAGCCAAGCAGACGACCAAGATTACAGCATTCAGCAAAGTCACCAAGGCGACGACAACAACAAGCGCCCCTGCTGGCAAGGACGCGAAGAAGAAGAGCGACAACAATGGCCACAAACCGATGCAGGACATCCGGCCCGAGGCAGCGCGCAACAACTCGCCCGTGTTTCCCAATCTCGTCAACTGGCAAGATTCCACCAAAGAGGGACGCGTGGAGCAAGCTACGATTGAGTCCAGCGTGACGACGGCGGAATAATCTGTACAGTATGATATGTTTTTGCGACTTGAACCCCCGCCAACATATACATATTGGTCGACTACGCAAAGGTCACGGATAGACTGATGTGACAGATCCGTTGTGCATGGTGCATGATATATGTCCGCCGACTAGGATTGGACGAGGATTAGATATTCGATGTGTACTTATTGTTACATGGCGTTGATGGCGTTGAGGATGAGCTGGTGGTTTTGGTTTGACCTCGTTAAGCTTAATGAGTTTCAACTTCGAATCATTGTAAGGTTGTACCTTCCTAAAGTAGCTTAGCTTTGACGCGTATGTACGTGCCCATATAGGCAGGAGTGCGGGAGGACACGTACTCCATACATACTCGATACATTGACAGTAACATATTTGAAATTTCAACGTCATGACATACACGATTTCATAAGGATATGGTTGTCCATTGGACTCGCGCGAGCTCAGGGAGGCTCTTTAGCTGAACAACCTGGACGCGAACCGATTGATTGCTCGAGGACTCCGCACGGAAAAAGTAGCTCATCATTAGCCCTGCCTTGGGGTTTGTTCAGTCGCGACCACAAAAGCAACGACTGAATCCACTTCGATATTGACCCAACAATCGTCAACGAAGAGTCCAGTCGTGCTCTTTCTACTCCTCCATTTGTTCGCTCCCTCCAAGACAGCAAAGACAACGCTCCAAAATGCCACCGCGAAAATCAGCGACATCAACAACTTCGGAGGCACGCGACAGCACCGATCAGCCCCTCCAACAAACAACCGAACAACAACTCAAAGCGCAAGCCGAGAGCGGCATTAGCGTTGAGGTAAGAATTCCAAACCACCCATTTCATACGATATCAAATTCATAAGAGTTTGAATATATAGGATCTTTATCTCCCCCGGGCTATCACACAACGTCTCGCCAAAAGCGTTCTCCCACCCAATACAACAATCCAAAAAGATGCAATGCTCGCGATTCAGAGAGCGGCAACGGTGTTTGTGTCGTATGTGGCTTCGCAGTATGTACCATCGCCCTTCTTTTTATTCTCTCCTGGGTATTGACGGAGTTGGCTAGCGCCAACGAAGCAACAATGAAGCGAACCATTGCGCCATCGGACGTCCTCTCTGCACTGTCGCAGTTGGAGTTTGATGCCTTTCTACCGCGGCTGGAGCGAGAATTGGAGGCTTATTCGCAAGCATTGGCCGAGAAGAGGAAGAAGCAGAAGCCAAGGGAGAAGAAAAAGTCTACGGATAATGATAAGGAGACTGCCGAGGCAGAAAAGGATAAGGACAAAGATCGACCTGATGGGGACGAGACAGAGGGTGGTGAGGCGCGAGCCCCGAAGCGGAAGCGCGTGAAACGCGATGACGGGTCGTCTTCTGGTCCAGATGAGGCCGGGCAGCATGGGGAGGAGACGGCCGATGAGGAAGAGGAGGAGGAGGAGGAGGAGGCAGAGGTCGGTGAACAAGAAGTCGAAGACGAGCCAGAAGAGGAGGAGGAAGAGGAAGAGGAAGAAGAGGAGGAAGCCGCGGACGAGGAGGAGATAGATAAGGCGGAGATTGTCGAGGACATTGATCGACAGGATCGATCCGCCGATGACGATGACGAGGCCAGCGATGCAAGTGATGAGTCTTACGAGGGTACCGGCAAGCGATTAAGAGACGACAACGACGATGAGTTGAGTTAGGAGCTATGGAACTCCATGGCATGGCATGACATAACTGGAATCATGCATTACACTGCATTTAAAAGCTCTAGATAGTACCTATATCCACCAGAAACCCAAACGCCAAACCATATACAAGTATGCTCGAAGAAGAAAAAACAGAGTATTATAGACACGTCTTATTCAACCATGGCATCATCATCCTGCTGGCCATCCCCCCATAGACCCTCAATCTTAAACTCCTTCGCCCACTCCGACACAATCTCCTTTGTATCTGCGCCGGCGGGGACCTCACCACCAGCAGCCGCACCTGGCGCCGCGACGGGCAATGTCGGCGGCTCGACCCACCCTTGAATGCGGCCATCGCGCCAATCCGTAATCACTGTCATGGCGGCGGCCGGCAGATTCGGCACGCCGCCTTTGCCGAGTCGGCCGCGTTTGCGCGCGACCTGGATCAAAAAGTCCGTGGTCCGGTCGCTGCCACCGTGCGGAAAGAGCGGCGGGATGCCGTACACGTCGAGCATCTTTTGGAGGAGCGTCTCGGATGAGGACAGGCGGCGCAGGAGGAGGCTGACCGCGGGGATGGGGTCGTCGATGTGTTTCGGTGGCACGGCGCTCAGGAGGACGAGGCGGGCTTGATCCTCAGCGCGTTGGGCGGCGGATTTCTTCTTCTTTTTCTTCTCGTTGTTGCTAGCTTCGCTTGGGAAGACGATACCCGGCGAGTCGATCAGTTTGACTTTGCTGTCGAGTTTCACCTCGCGCAGGCTCGTCGTGACGCCGGCTTCAGCACCCGTCGGGCAGGCATGGCTCTGGCCGCGGTTCAACCGCGCCATCAGTGCGTTGATCACGGATGACTTGCCGACGTTGGGGTAGCCAATGACGCCGACAGAGATTGAACGCTTCACCTGCCCCTGGCCGTTCGCGTATGACTTGAGCGCTTTCAACAGCGTCTCAGCAGTGCCCTTGACTGTCAGATGTTTATGATCAAATGTATGTGCGTTGGGCGCTGGGTTCGATGCCCGCAGCGGCAGCGTCGGAAAGTACCGTCGCAGGTGCACCAGCCAGCCCTTGAGTACTTGTGGCGGCACCAAGTCGATCTTGTTGAGAATGAGGATCAGCCGTTTGGATCCACCTTCCGCGGCCATGATTTCCCGCTCGACTTCCCGCGACCGTGTGCCCTCGGGGTCCCGCGCATCGAGCACGTACAGCACCACGTCCGCAGCCTCAACGACTTGCTTGAAGACCTTGTCGAAGGCGCGCCGTGAGCCTTCCTTGGACTTGATCTGCGACGCCAGCGTCGGGATGTCTTCCGGATTGATCCCCAGTGCCGGGCGGTCCTCATCCATTCCATCCTCGTCGTCCTCATCATCGTCAAAATCATCCTCGTCCTCGTCATCATTATCCTCCCACTCTGCGGCCCGCGCCTGCGCCGACTCCAGCAGCGCTGCCATGGGATTCTTCTCATCGGCACCGTCATCCGTCATCACGTCGGAGGAGTCCACGGACGCTTGCTCGACATCCTCCATCATGAGATCCCCGTCTTCCTGACCTTCACTCTTCGCGGCGGCCTTTTCGGCCTTGCGTCTGTTGCGTGCTTCTTCGCGCGCGCGCTCTTCCGCTTCTTGCTTCAATCGCTTCTTTTCCTCGACTTCATGCAGCAATTTTTCCTTGTACGGAAAGAGGTTCGGAATGCCGGGATCCTTCTTGATTTTCGATCGCCATGTTGGATCCTACGGAATTGTATATTAGTACTAAAAATGTTTGCACGGACGGTAATTCAAAACGCACCTTCTTCGCTAGTTTTCTCATTTTTCGCTGCTTCGCAGCACTAGCCTTTTGAATCTTTGCTCGCAGCCTCGTGGGCGTGCGTTTTGATTTTTTCCCTGCAGATTTGGAGCTCAAATCAGTACCCAATTCGCCGCCTTTCTTCTCAATCGTCGAAGCCAATCAAAGACATACCTAACTTCACCATCTTGACCAGCTACTCTCTCTCCAAATTCAAGTACCACCGCACAGCAACAAGAGATGCAATGGTTGTTCCTGTGTTGTGGGCAAAAAGTTCATCGATAAGTTGCGCCAAGATTTCATCGACGCTAAGATAGGAATATTGTTATTCCGATCTCCGGTTATCCAGCCAATCAGCGTTCAACTCTATGGTGGCATGGGTGGGATGTGCAAAGAGTCAGAATGACCGGGGAAGACTCCGTACAAATACGAACTTGTAAGGTTTTAGTCTTGAAGTTTTGATAGAGCTTTGATTTTATTCTATCACTCTTTTGGCTGGGTTCCTGCGTCCAGAGCGATAGACTCAAACTCTGTTCAAGTCTGGCATCATGTCGGCCCATGGGTCATATTCTGGCCCTCCTCAAACTCTCACCGTTGATGGCTTGCTGTTCGACTTTGATGGCACCATTGTCGATTCTACAGACGGTATGCCTTTATCTATGCACCCGTTGTGGACCAACTTGTTGACCATTTCCCCGAATAGCCATCGTCAAACACTGGCACAAGTTCGTTACCTTGCGCTGCACTCGGCGTCCTGACTAACGGAACAACGCAGGCTCGCAGCAGAACTCGGCGTCGATCCCAAGACCATTTTAGCTACGTCCCATGGCCGGCGCAGTATCGACACACTGGCGCTGTACGACAAGAGCAAAGCCAATTGGGATTGTAAGTGTGGCCCGCCGTGTGTGCTACGAACCGTGGAACCGGCCTCTTTCCTGGAACCCTGGGCGGATGATCACCACATTACTGACAATAGGAATGCAGATGTTAGACAGATCGAAGGATTGATTCCGCGAGAGTTCGGCTCCGACGCCACTGAGATCCCCGGCGCACGAGATCTTCTGGAGTCCCTTGAAAAAGCCGGCGCTCCATGGGCCGTCGTCACATCGGGAACCCGACCTCTGGTTGAGGGTTGGCTGGAAGTACTGAAGCTTTCCCATCCCCGATATCTTGTCGTGGCAGAGGACGTGGAGCAAGGCAAGCCAGACCCCCAGTGCTACCAGCTCGGCCGCTCGCGCCTCAACCTTGGCGAGTCGACGAATATTCTGGTCGTCGAGGATGCGCCGTCCGGAATTAAGGCGGGAAAAGCCGCCGGTTTCAAGGTCCTTGCGCTAGAAACCACCCACACTATTCAACAACTGAAGGATGCAGGTGCCGATTGGATCATCAAGGACCTTCGGAGCGTGTCGCTCAAGGCCGTTACTGGCCAGGTTGAGATTGAAATTAGGGATGCTTTGCAATCATAGATCATAGTAGAATAGATAGAGAGCCGCATCGGCCTGCAGTATGTATGAAGCCACGTACCATAGACAATACTTACCACCAGCCTTGCATCATTCATGATCAGTAACCAATACCAATGAACGCTGGACAATCGCGATGCTGACCAGGTGCTCGAGACTTGGAAATAGGGAATCTTCCGAGTTTGAGCCAATGAATGGGCCAAGCGCCAAGCGTCAGATCTCGGAGCTTTGTCTCGAAAAGATCGCTGATTGATTGAACCTTAGCTCCTTGCACAGTTTTGCCCTCCCTTCAAGACAAGATCTAAGGACGAAGACGCTGACCAGCTGCGGATCACCTGTTTTATATCGAGCTGAAAACCTGGAACTGATTCACCAACCTGGCAAGCTTCTGTGGATTGTTCGAGAACAATGGGACTGTAGTTTGTGGCTTCCGGCTTTTCAATTCGGGCACTGCAGGGAGTCCAACACTCGACACGCCCAAAACCCATCTGCGCTCAGTCGTTGGCTCGGAAAGTCTATTGATACCGATGCTTTTCGTAGATTGAAGTCGTCCATCGGAAGCCTCCCCAACGGTCTAGACAAGACTCATCGTTCATTACGACACCGAGCCTGAAGTAGGGCCCTTGTAGATGACATTTAAAATCACAGTGCAAACTGAGTTCCAACCCCAGCTTCAAGGTCATCCCAGGAGTGCTGACGAGCAGAATTGAGTGCCTGAGGCAGTGAGACCCAAGCTTCTCTGCAAGGGACCATCCCCAGCGGTGATTGGCGCAGCTTGCATCTGGGTCGGACCTTCCGTTTTCATCACCAGGTTTCCTGCAGAAAGAAACTGGAAGCGGATGGCCATTTGCCTTTTTTTTTTCCCTTCAGCCTGCCATATCAGACAACTCTCTCAATGAGTTTGATCCAGCCACCAACCGCCGAACACTCGAGTTATGAGCGTATGCAAGTCGCCGGTCCGGGAGGCTCTGGATCCTGAAGGATATTTCCGAGGAGCCGCCAGCCAAGAGTTGATTTGCATTTTGATGGGGGTGTGCGGAGAATTACTGTTTGATTCCTGGCCCTCGAGCCATATTTGGTGGATCAAGGGATTAAGGAATCAAGGATGCAGGTTGCCCTGGTCAAGCTGGCCGAGTCTTCGAAATTGATGTTTGGCTGCTCCTGTGCGGCTGTGCTTTATTGTGGCTCCGCGATTGTGCCCTTGGCTAATGCAGGAACCAGGTTCGGATAGTGTCCAGGCACCGAATTCGGGTGCGAGCAGGACACGAAGTCACGAGCATATCCGACTTGGTGCTGTACTTGTGGTGAACGTTGACTGTGTCGCTTGTTGCTTGAATGCAAAGTCACCCCCAGGAAGCCAAAGAGATGACGTTTTCTTCGATGAAGAACCCTTCTCCAGACATTTGGCAGAGCCAACAGGGACGCCTGGCTGCAGCCGGGCCGCCCCACCGGCTCCGGCAGCCACTCAGGGGCCAGGGCCGCTGCGGCGGGCAGCGTTCACCAATCAGAAGTCATCCCGCGCTTGGAACCAATGACAGTGGGCGAATTTCCCGGAAAGGGGTCCAAGCTGTACTGTTCTGTATTGTCATCGGCTCAACGGTTACAGAGAATCGCCCTATTTCCACGCGACAAACACGTGGGTCTGTGTTGTATGAACGCGTAAGTACGGAAATCTCGGCGTAACGCTGGTGACACCCCGGAGCTCCATGGCGTCTCCGCGTATTATTGGTTCGTCCGCCCTCGTCGTCAATCCGCCCTCGTCAGGCCTGGGTAACCCTCATCGTGTCCTGCGGGTGCCGGTGTGCCCTTCTAACCCTCTCTCGCCGTCGCTCAGTCTACGCTCTTTACCTCACCCAGTCGTTCGTTCGCTCCAAGCTCACCGATACTCTCCTTTGGATACTTGTCACCCAACCGTCCTTCTTTTAATATCGCTCCTATTTTTATGGCCCTCGTTCACCATTCATTGCTTGCGCACAATCTCTCTCTCGATCGTTGGCATTTTCCTACGAGTATTCGCTCTTTGACATGATATAAACCTTCTGCTTTGGGCACGGCCAGCAGGGTAGCTGTCCGTGAACACAATCATAACTTTCCTTTGTTTTTTTGGATAGCAGGTGTGACCGGTACATGGCTTAACGCCCGCAATGGACTACACCACTCCCTCGTACACCTTCGCCAGCGACGCGGCAGGAATTGCCATGGACCAGTCACTGGTCTGCGGCCCGCCGCAAATGGCATATCCGGCCCTGACTACCGCCATGAACGGTTATCTGGCCGCCGCAGCGGTGTCCGAAATGCCCGAATACTACCCACCCATGCGCGCCCCGGAAGAATACGAAGGATATACCGAAACTCTGACCCGGCCTCGGCTCACCAAGGAGCAAGTCGAGACACTCGAGGCGCAATTCCAGATCCAACCCAAGCCCAGCAGCTACGTGAAGCGCCAACTGGCAATGCAAACAAACCTCAGTCTGGAGCGAGTGGCGGTTGGTAGATCCTCTCAACGCATATATGGAATATGATATGCTGATCTGCGAACTAGAATTGGTTCCAGAACCGACGGGCAAAGGCCAAGCAACAGCGGAGACAAGAGGAATTTGAGCGAATGCAACGAGAGGCACGAGAGAAAGAAGAGCGTGAACAGAAGGAGAAGGAATCAGGCTCATCGACAGCCAATGATAACCCATCCCAGGAGGTGAAGCAAGAAGAGGGCCAAAAAGTGTCCACGCCTCAGAGTACCTCGCCTAAGACGGAGCGACACACCCCAGCCAACTCAGCGTCGCAACCGAAACATCAAAAGACCCCGAGTGAGGTTACCCGTGAGAAGACATTCGAGTCGCTGCAACGAGCTCTCAATGCGGCGGTGGCCGCTCGTGAGCAATTTGCGGCAGAGTCGGGCATCGGTGGACGACCTGCGGAAACATCATTGGAAGGCCCGACACATGTACCTGCCGGGATTGCTGCCCAACCTTCGGTCAGCTCGTCCAACGTCTCTGAATGGCCTAACAGTCAAGACGCTTCCATCCAATGGAACCCATCGGGCCACGGTCCTGGGGAAGCCTTCTCCTTTGGCAATGTGAATGCCGCTTCGTTTGCTTCGCCGGAAAGCTCGTTGGCAACGGCCCCCCAGTTGGAGAGCCCGCCAAACCAAGCCATGACGACGCTTGGCCCAGATGTGTTTGGAAACATGGCCATGCCACAGGCTCAGTCCTGGCCCGCCCAGGCGCAAGAACCGTCGCCAGATAATGCTGTCCATACGTCTGAGCCGATGCAACCGGTTATGTCGTACGCAGTGCAGAACCCCGTTGGCCATGTTTCAAGACGTCCATCGACGATAGAAGAGTCTGGCGAACATGAGGACCATGCGGCCATCCCGTCTGCACCAACGCCACAGCCGCTCCAGAACGGGACCGAAGGGCTCATGTGGAGACGTCCTAACAAAGAAGTGGACCTGGCAGCTCGTCGCAAGCGGCCTCGTCCGACGGCGATCGGCACGAACCATGCGGCATTGGGACTCATGGGGCCGGCATCAATGTCCCCGACGACAAGAGTTCCGAGCTTCGGTGGCCAGCAGCCGCACGTGCTTCGGCACTCCAAGTCGTCGCATGCGCTGGGGGCTCGGTACGCCGGGGTGCGGAAAATCTCCGCGCCGCAGCGGTCTCCATTGGGATTTACAGGGTATGGGGAGGCCTGCAAGTCTGCTACTACGAATGGCGAGGTACAACGACGGTTACAGTCGTCGGCGTCGCTGGGGAGTCTCGCGCCACCGACACCGCTGACGCCGGACGACATGCAACAGTTGATGCCGGCGACGCCCGCCGACGGCCAACCGTTGAACATGCTCGGCGCTGAGAGCGCACCACTTGTCCCGGCAGCAACAACAGCGTCGACGATGGCCACACAGGCGCTACCCGTCACCGCGGCGTCACCGCCGTTGACGCCGATGCCGCTGGACGTGATGTCGCCGATGCCATATCAGAGCCTTACCGTAACTCCGCAGTTCGCGTCCTTTCCTGAGTACGCATACTCGCCAGTAACATGCGGTCCAATGACTGGGGTGAGCTGGACGGTGTCGACGCCGACACTGCAGGGCTTTCAACAACTGCCAGGATATCTCTACAACGACGGTGACGAGGGCGATGATGGCGACGATAATAAGTACCCGAGCAACAACAGCGCAGGGAAAGTCACTGCTTCGGACACGACGGTGACGACAACGACCGCGCCGACGGATAACAACACGCCGCAGTTTCACATCCACGAGTTTCCTGACCAGCGTGAGGCACATCGGTCCGTTGCGCAGCAGCTGCCCCCCCAGGGCCCTAGAAACTACACGTTCAGCAACCGGACGCTGCACGACTTTTAACTATGTACGACTGTAGTTGTCATCTGATTCATCATCGTCATCATCATAATTGTAATTCTAATCCATTGCGGTCGTTTTTACTGTTTCATTCCTGTACTTTGCATTCGATTTTTCTCTATATTTGTCTGCGACGTCTGAGCGGAGTCGGGATTCTTTTTCGATTTGTCACCGGTCACACGCTGAATTGATCTGGTCAGCATTGATGCATGTCCGGAGAGATGTCTCGACGGCCTCGCTTTGTCTCGAAGGTTTATACTTCATAATTTAACTTCTTAGACAACGAATGTGAAATGACCTTGGTTAATCAGACTGGTTTCTCGAGTATCAGTCCGAGTCTGGTACAGATTCTGATACGTCCATAGAAGAACATGCCAGGTAGTTTTGTTTGGCTCGACAATGTAGTCCGTAAATGTCCCTTGGTATTGATTTAATTGTCCCGGGTTCCGACATTTTCGGTTACAAAATCCTTCATGTGTTTATAAGGTGAATAAGGTTCCCATGAGTCGATAATGCATGATTCTTGAGACAAGAGGTTAAGTACCTGGCCAACCCTAGGCGAACACTTAGGATCGGATCACGACTGCCACTTTGTCAGGGCAGAACTCCAAATTCTTGTCTCAGGATGTAGGCGTGCACTCGCACTTGAAGAATAAAGGTAACGATTTCTTACAAACCATGTGCATCAGAAGGAGTAATCCTCCTCTAAGCAGCTTTGATGCTTTATAATCCCGGTGTTGAATTCATTCACGGGACGCCCACCTTCAAGGACGAGGTAGAAATGCCAGACCCTGCGGAATCGCAGTCACCTTAAATGCCATATAGGTACATTGATATCGTGAGGCTTTTGCCGCTAGATAGTATTTGAGATCCTCGAATTTCTAGATCCGGACGACGTTGTCCGAGACGAGAGTGTGCATCCATTCCTTGTGCCCTTGTATTCAAATAATGTTGGATAGCATGCTGACTGGAGCCGCTTGTCTTAGGGTTCGAAACGATGGCGCTCTATTTTCTCGTCTGATGTAATTACTAGGCATGTTTTATGCCAGACGCTTGCGTTACTGAACATGGAAGTCATGAATATGCAAGAAGCTCTCCCCAACGCGCCTCTACTTTCGCTGGGATATATATATGGCATGCAGTATGGCCGGCCCGTCGAGAATGTCTATCTTCCATGGCAAAAGATATACTTAATGTCTCGACGCCTATACCATTTCATGCAGAACGAAAACGGCGTGTTCACTGTCGGAATATTGGATTTGGAGAACAGAGTGTCTGAGCAACGATGCCGTCCATTCACTTGTTTTGGCAACTGGCATAACTCCAGGTTAGGGTTCTGGGAGTTGCAGGAGGCAACTAGGTAGGGAGTTTACTCCGAATCAGCCTATATATTTCTGATTCTGACTGTTCATTTATTTATTATCTTGTTTCATCCGCCTGACCTCCTCTTCAGAGGAGGGATTGCTTTTTTTTGAACGTTGGCTTTCTCTGGTTACTAGTCTTCAAAGAGGAACGTACTAGATAGTGTATATGCCTATTAGACGTGATGAAGCACTCAGCAGAATGAATTTGCTGGTTTGGTATAACAGTCCCATGGATCCAACATTGTCTGTTAGGAAATCTTTCGTCTCCTTTGCGTGTTCATGGGTGGATATATCCCTAAGAGCAGAGTCAATGACGATCCTATGTATGGGTCCAGGATACCGATTAGGTAAAATACCTGATCGACCGTGGCGGATATCGAGGGAATATAAAGTATTCATGACTTCACAATTCGTCAAAGGCAAGCTCTCAAATTTTGATCTCAGAGGGAGGAAGTGCATGCCCCCAGGCCAAAAAGCATCGCCAGACTTCATTGTGTCCAACTTTTCCGCAACAATTCATGCGCATCCGAAAGAGCAATCTTTAAGTCTCGAATTCTTCTAGTCTCTCGCGTTCATTACGACGTAGAACCGGGACATGATGTCCACTCTGACCAGGGACGTGCAAGACAACCGCTGCGCAAGCTTTATTCCGTTCTAGATCGATTTCTGGGACTACGGAAAAAGAGAAAAATACCGCGGCATGGCGAAGCTCTGACAGATCAGGCGACGTTTAACAATTTCGATATCGTTGGCTCTTTTCCTCTCGAAATTGCTCTTCGGATCGTCGAGTAATTAGATCTTGAAGACATTATCAGAATCAAAAGAGTGCGCATTTCCCATTCATGCCCTTGATTTTTCCATGTCTTGTCTTGCGAAATTTTTAGGTTTTGAAGAGATAGCATTCTATTTTCTCGTCCAATGCCATTACCAACGTCCTTTTACACCAAACAATTGCATTTCTGAACATAAAAGACACAAATATACAAGAAGTCGCCGCCAACGCGAAGACCTATTTTCGGTGGAGGCATGGCTTGCAGTTTGGTCGACCAGTCGAGAAAGTTTTCCTTCCATACCCAAAGGAAATATGGCCTATGGAGGTTGCTTACCATTCGCGACGACTGTTCTACTACAGCGACGACGATGACGGGGTTTCCAGTGTCGGAATCTTGGATTTGGAGAATGGAAAGGAATCAATTTGGACTGCAGAAATGCCAGGAGATGCAGAGCTTAATTCGAAGTCAAAGCTCCTTGTTTCCGATCAATATACTGTCCACATCATGGAAGCGGTCGAAACTGATGGTATTGTTTTTACAACCTTTTCTAGGTACTTATGAAGACACGGTGATTTATTTCGTTTTGAAAGCATTGGCTTATTGCTGGCAGTGTCCTGACCACATTTAATTTACAAACATCACGAAAATGCTCAATAGGGAGGTGGCCATGTTACCGTCGCCCGCTATCCATCAGGAAGGACAAAGTGGTCATGGCTGATCTCAAATCGAAACAGCCTCCCATCGTCTACATTTGGCATCTGGGCTCGGATCACTTCCGATCAATCGGCACCTTCTCCAATCAATGGTTGTGGCGCGTGGATCCGGATGAGAACGTTCTGATTACATTCGAGATTAACTGGGACACTCATCCGCCGGAAGTGCAGCAGACCAAATGGACGTTGACTGGGATGCTGCTCGACCAAAAACAGTTTCACCTTCTGGTTCCGGGTTGTCGTGTTGACAAAAGATATAGTCTCCAAGATTCATACTCTGGCTCTGGACCAGAATGTTACAACATCCACCTTTGAAAACAGGACTAAAAGACGTCTGCCTTATGGATCACACGGTACCACGATGGACCTCATATACGACCATGCAATCGAAAAGTTGAACGTCCGATGGAACGACTGCCTTCAGACAATGCTGGCCAAGCCCGACCCGTATTTCTACGTCCTTCTCACGCCAGATATTGCTTACGATTGGGACGACCGTAATGGGTGGCTCGAAATATTCAATGCCAGCAATCAGACCTCAACAGTGCGCCCGTACCAGTTAGATAGCCGAGGGGTTTCTGTTCGCAAGTGGTTGAACTCCGGGGTCTACGAAAAGCGTCACTGCGTCACGTTTTTTACTTTCAAGCAAGACCATCATAATTTATACTTAAATGTCGCCCTTCCCCTGCTTGTTGGCCTAGTGTTTTCCCCTGCCTATTGGGCATTGAATGTGAATTATTACGGAACAAGAAAAAGCATGCAGCCAGCCAGGCCCAGCAACGCTGCCAACTTCAAGACAACTGCGAGCGAATCCTCGTGGCCGCGCCCCAACCTGAAATTGATCACCAGGCCAAACGAGGCTGCTTAGCATCTTGTAGCAGTGATAAATAGGAGGGGCAAGATAGTCGTAGGTAAGCAGTTGAAGAGCTCTTAACCCGGAAGCATGGCGGCGCCAGAGGTACCCAGGACTAAAGAGATTTTAATGCTCGCTAAAAAAACGCGGGACCGACATGGCTTCCCATATCTTTCTCTGCATATCGATGCTGTCCCATATCAGCCGCCACGCGGTAGTGCCGAACTTGCTGACACCTGACTTCGCGGAACGTCCGGATAAACTGGCATTGCATCGACAGGGACTGCCAAAGTTTGTAGGAAGCAACTCGTACTTAACTAGTCCGAAATTCAGACATCCTGTCTTCTGATCTAAGTCGTTTGTTTTTATGTTTCACTCATGCGTCTGCCTTCCTCCTCCGGAGACAGGACTTTCACGTCTTTAGTCGTATCTTCCGGTCTAGGCCTTCGCCAGTTGTTGGTCGGACCATGCAGCACTAAAAGCTACTACCGCATTAGGCACTCATGAAACCTGGTATATGCAAGGAAATTTGAGAGTGCCCATGCCCCGCAAGCCATGGATAGGCTAAGACGAAGGTACGTAAAATCTGTCTGAACAAGTTTTGTAAGCTTGGTTGACTCATGGCGGCTTATAGTCTCTTTAGAAAACGTACCTGTTGATTGGAGAGTTGTGTCCTGCTTAGGTACTAGGTACCAAGTCATCTCTGACCACCTCGCCCTGAGTTTAGCCTCGGGTCTAGCGGCTCTTCCCTTCCGAGCTCATCCCGATTTCACGCTACCGACGTCCCCGCCCATCAGCCGCTCAGCCCCAAAGCGCATCTCTGATGTCAGACATGTAGTCATTTCTTGGAAGGTATAAGTGCATCTAACCAGTATGCAGGAAATCAGGAGCTTACATTCTCTGGTCTCCCACTCCTCGCAAGGCAACGTCATCTGGACATGATACGGGATCATTTTGACTTGGGAAGCACCAGAGTATTTCGTGAAGAGAGGAATGGCGGGGCATGTGTCAGCCCAGTCAAGTCAAGTGCGACTCAAGAATGATGACATCGTGTGCTCTTTGCCTCTCGAACTTCTGCTGAATGTCATCGAGTATTTGGACCCGGCGGATGTTGTTCGAAATCGGAGGGTGCGCATCATTGCCCGCGCCCTGCTGTCCTGAGGTCAGTTTATTTGTTGACTGGGGGCCCATCTTAGGTCTCAAAACGGTGGCGATCTCTTTTCTCGTCCGATGCAATTACCACGTTTGTCTTGCGGCAAACGCTCGCCTTCCTGAACCTCGAGGAGAAAGATGTGGCTGCTGCCGACGCGATAGCCTATTTTCGATGGAGACATGGTTTGCAGTGTGGTCAGCCAGTGAAGAAGATCTTTCTTCCATGGCGAGAGGGACCGCCAGGTCCAACAAAGGTTCTCTATCGTTCTCGACGGCTGGTTTATTCCAAGCAGGAAAATTCCGGAGGCGGTATAGTCGAGATTTTGGATTTGGAGACCGGAAAAAGATCGAATTTGGCCCATCAACAGTCAGGAGAGCCAAATGACTGGACGGACGAAGCACTATCTGGTATCATGCAGCTCCTTGGGTCTGATCGTTATATTGTCACGATCTCCATTGAAGCATCTGGTAGAAGGTATGAGGACGCAACTATCGTATCCTGTCTTGTCAGCATGGTCTAACCTTAACACTGGTATAGTAGTTATCTGACCGCGTGGGATATACACACAAAACAGCTGTGCACCTTGAGAGAAATTCCTGATTCTTACTTTTATTTCGTCAGGGCATCCATGACCAAGGACAAGGTGATCATTGTTCATGTGGAAAATAGACCACCTGACATCGTTTACATTTGGGACTTGACTTCGAATAATTACAGAAAGATTAGCAGCTTCTCCAATCTGTTATTGTGGCACGTGGATCCGGAGGAGAACATTCTGGTTGCGTTCGAGATCGACTGGGACGCCAATCCGCCGGAGGTGAAGCAAACAAAATGGACATTAACAGGACTACTTCTCGATACAAGATGTTTTTCTCTGTCGCTGCCAGGTCATCATGTGGACAAAATACGTCTCGAAGGATCATGGTATCACCGGTGGCATTACCGCAGAGTTGTCACCTTTGACAATAAGGCACTGAACCGTCTGCCTTGTGGAAAGGAAGGGGACACAATTGACCTCATATACGATGGCACTATTGACAAGTTGACCGTCCGATGGAGCGACTGCTCTCAACCCATCATAGTTTACGAACTGATCGAACCATTTTACGTTCATCTTACTCCTCACATTGCCTACAGGTGGAATCCTGTTAACAAGCGTGTCGAGATATTCAACGGGGCCAATCAGACTACAGCAATGCGCCCGTATATATGGGATATCCGAGAAGTCAATGCTGGCAGGTCTTTCCACGACGAGGTGGAAGAGTCGGACGAGATTGATAAAGCCTTCGGCGACCGTGAGGTCTTTGGGCTCGCTACTGATATCGGCATTCAGCTGTGGTTCTTCAATCCCAACTTTGCTCCCGACCTTCCGGGTACTGGGCCTTTTATAGAGATGCCGAGAGAATAAATGACAAAATACATTTCACTCTCAAAACTCTGGCATCAGAGCAAGTCTACCATAATAACTGCAGCTCAACCCTTATTCATTTATTCAGTGCTTTGTGTCGCGTCCAACCGGCGCCGAGCGCAGGACGAAACAAGAAGAGGAAACTCTTCCTCACGCACCCAGCAATGATGCCAGCTTCATCCTGAAGGAAGACAGGACCTGGGAAACTTCTCGCGGCTATGCTTCGGATATAAACCAATTGCCATACCAGACGAAACTTTTCAGTACCTGTGGCAATTGCAGAATGCGCGAGATACTCATAGAGAGTACTACTCATGTAGCTCCCCATTCTCTGTCGCATGACGTCGCACGACGACATAAGTAAGAGCCCAATGATCTAGGGCATTCGAACACTTGCTTACGCAAGAATTGTCAGACGAGCAGCACTTTTCAACTCTCCTGTAACGTGGTGGAGGCTCACATACCGCTCCTAGCATTGTATCAGCCAACTATGGAACGGCAGCGAGGCACCAGTTGACACAGGGTTCTGATAATCCAACTCGGTTAGTCTACTTCTTTTTGACACCGAGTCATTCCATGTCAAATCATCCGGTTGGCTTTCTCTCCGGAGGAACACTTGAAAAGAATCGTCTGTATCTCCACATTTTCGGGCATCTTGGTAGAGGGGGTTAGATGAGTACTATACAGTCAAACTTGGCTATAACGATCATCCATGGGTTATAGCGATATCCTGGTTACAACGATAATTTTTCGTTCACGGATTGATTCCCCATACAAATATGAGCGTACAACAACACATAGTACATTAGTACCTTTCCTGATAGCCTATGCCGGTTGGAAATCAAACTTAGCAACACTAGCTGAGATTTGATGCTAGGGGTTTGGCGGCGAAGGACTTATTAGAGAATATCTTTGTGTCTATCTGTCCAAAAGAAGGGGTGTGTACTTCGCGGAATGGAAACGATAGATGCGCGTGACGACTGATTCGCGGACCGTAACATATTCGTATACAATACGAACAGTACATAGATCTGCCCGGACAATCTTTCCCTAAGCAGATTGACTGCTTTTCATTGGGGTATCTGAAGCTCCTGTCCGCCTCAGAGGCCTTGAAACGGCATTTCCGGTGTCGGATTGATAGGACGATTTTTCGATTTTCGGACACCAAAGCTCGTCGCGGCGCGTATGGCTCATCTGATACTTGATTAGACTTGGGAAACGCGAGGCTAACCGTGGTGTAGACTTCATATTTCCAAAAATCCACTACAAAGAGAGGAATGGCGGGGCGCGTGGAAGCGCCCTCCAATCAAGTGTTATTCAAGAATTTTGATGTCGTTGAACTCTCTACCTCTGGAGCTCCTGCTTCAGGTCGTTGAGTACCTGGATCCAGCCGACATTGTCCGAAGCCGAAGGGTACGCGTTGCCAGCGTCTCAGCGTTAAGGGTCCATTTATCTTGACAGCAGACTTTGCATCTCAAGTCTCTAAACGATGGCGCGATATTTTCTCCTCCGATGCGGTCATGACCTCCGCTCTGCGCCAAACGCTTGAGTTTCTGAATATCGAAGACAAAGATGTGCAGGAAGCTGCGGCAGAGGCGATGTCCTATTTCCGATGGCAACATGGTCTGCAGCATTGCTGTCCTGTCAAGAAAGCCTTTATGCCGTGGCCAAAAAACATTGAAATGTCCCATGAAAGTTTCCTACAGTTCGCGACGGCTGGTCTACTACATACGTGGCGTTCATCGGATTACAAACGTAGGTACAATGGATTTAGATCCTGAAGAGGATGCGATTTGGACCAAATATTACGACCACAGAGCATACATTGATCTTTGGACCGAGGAATTTGCGATACCTGGGACCATGGAGCTCTATGTTTCCGATCGTTATGTCATGAAGATTACAGATTGGTTCGGACAGTCCATCAAACCGAGGTAAGATGACATGATATATTATCTTGTCCGCGTCATCTAACAGTGGTGCCAACAGTGTTCTGAGCATGTGGGACGTACACTCATTATCAGGAGACAATACAGTATACTTTCCTCGTCTTCCCAACCAGAGGTATATCATAAACTAGTCCTTGTTGATATGAAAGAAAAACAAATGTACCTGATCTCCATTATGGTTCTGAGCTCAGACGACGACATCCAAGAAATAGGCAGCTTCTCCAACCTGTGGTTATGGCACGTCGATCCGAATGAAAACACCCTACTGACATTCGAGATCGACTGGAATACTCATCCGCCGGAGGTGCAGCATACCAAGTGGACAATTACTGGGCAACTTCTCGAGAGAAAAGATTTCCGCCTATCGCTACCGGGTGGTCGTCCCGTGGACAAACGAGAACTCTATAGCCCATTATTCGAGAAACAATGCATCTTTGGAAACAGGACAATCAAAAATGAGACTCCATAGATCTGGCGGCGATTTTAGGTTACAAACGAGATACATAGGTGCTGTAGTTTTCTCATGCGGCACTCCTTCGCGCAAGAGGAAGCTCAAGGATCCGAGCTAATCGAACTTTCATGCTGGCAAAGTGGCCAGCAGTATATTCCTCCTGCATAGTAGGAACATGGAATATTAGCGGTCGACTGACAGTGCGACTCTACTCGACACTGCATTTGGCAACCGACATAGGATTTTGAAAGCATTGGTAACAAAATTGATACAGACCCAGTACTCATATGAGTAGGTAGTAGTCATCTGGTTGATAACCGGGTCAAAAACCGTCTGGGATCGACTTTGGAATCGGAAGTGTCTGATGGTTTGTTCAATTGTCCGTTTGACTTTTTTTTTTAAAAAAAAAAAAAGGAATCCCAGGGAGTAGTAACTTGAGTGACTCTAGTATTCTTGTTCTACAAATGTTATCTGCAAGTTGGTGTGATCGCGCGGCACTTAAACTAGAGCTAGTTATCCGGATGGATTTCCAAGGTTAGGTGGCTTGCCTCCACCACAAGCCCAAAGTATAGGTACGAATTTGCGATAACTACCTAGATCCATCGCCCGTCTCAATTCAGGAGAAATACTGAAAATCCTTTTGAACTTTTGACCTTTGAAAAGTGAAGGCATCTGTGACCGTTTTCTGAAGTTCTTTATTGATAATTGAAGCGATTTTAATACATGCTTGCCAAAATACTACTTGAATGAGTCCCTAACTAGCAGGATTGATTTCTGACTTTCAATCCGAATCATCATCATGGGTGTGTCGGCCAGCCAAGTAGCCCCTGAAGCGGCGTCTTTGCTGCTCGGAGGAGTTTTCAATTCTCTCCTTCCCGGCCTTCGTCTCGACAACGTGTACGTTAAAATTATATTTAATCTGAACAGGATATACTGTTGAGACTAACAGCTGTGCAGAAAAAAGTGGTATACCAGTGAGGAAGCGCCCGACGGGCAAGTTCATTCCAGGATGTGCTATGATATTATCGGTTTTCTGCCTTTGGAGCTCCTGCTGGAGGTGATAGAGTATCTAGATCCGGCCGACGTGGTCCGAAGCCAGAGGGTATGCATGGATTGGTCCGCGTCCCCCGTTGTCCAAAAAAGTCACTCCTGCTTAAATCGGAGCTTTTCTAGGTGTCGAAAAGATGGCGTTCCATTTTCTCATCCGATGCAGTCATCGCAGCTGTTTTGCGCCGAACGCTTGCATTTCTGAATGTAGAGGGCGCCGACATACGGGAAGCTGCGGCAGACGCGAAGAACTTCTTCCGATGGCAACATGGGTTGCAGCATGGCCTGCCCATCAAGAAGGTCTTTATCCCGTGGCCCGAAGGACCGAACCAACCCAGAGAAGTTATATACCGTTCGCGCCGGCTCTACTATTACTTGGATGACTTTCACCGTGTCGACGAAGTCGGAATGTTAGATTTCGAGACCGGAGAGCATTCGATTCTTGATGACGAGGCAGCGGATTTGACTGGACAAGGTCTCTTCTATTATCCCGTGGACCTTCTCGTGTCTGATCAATATGTCGTCAAAGTTACGGATTGGGTCAGAGAGGATGGGGACGTAGAAACTAGTCCAGATACTGGTCGACGTAATATGTAAGCGGTCGCCATATCTTGCTTTGTCGGTGCCATCTAACAGTGACGTGTCAGTGTTATGTCAGTGTGGGATGCGCAAAACCGAGAACGCCGTACAACAGCTCCGTTTCCGGACCAAGATGGCCTGATATCGTTGAGAAAAGACAAACTAGTCATTGCTGATGTGGGATGGAAACGACGCCATTCCATCTATATTCAAGATCTGGGCACGAATCAGTCCAAGCCAATCGAATTCCGTGGCTTGCAGAATCTATGGTTATGGCACGTTGATGCGGATGCGAACATTCTGGTAGCATTTGAGATCAACTGGGACATGCACCCGATAAATGTACGGCAGATCAAATTCACTTTGACTGGGCGACTGCTCGACAGCAAACGGTTTCGCCGATCGCTTCCAGATGGTCCTGTCGACAAGTCACGATTCAAACGTCCAACCCTCTCCAGGGTTTGCACCCTTGGTAGCAAGTCCATACGGCGCCTGCCGTATGGAGATTACGACGGGACTACTATAGACCTCGTGTATGACTACGCCACTGACAAGTTCAGCATCCGACAAAATGAATTTACGCCCTTCTGCTTCAACAGAGAGAACAGCATTTGTACATCACAGATTGCTTACGATTGGTTACCGTGGCACGGAGCGCTGGCGATCTCCAACGCTGGTAACAATACCAGGACTATACGCCCGTATCGGTTGCACGCCGGGGAGGTCGCTCTTTATCGCAGCTATCGTCCGCGTTATCGTCCGGACTATCATCCGGGAATTTCCGCGCAGACACCCAAGTACTGGTGGACGGAGTATACATTTTTTGCCCTGCCCTTTGGAGACCGTGAGGTTTTTGGCGTGGCCAGCGAAGACGGCATCCAGGTGTGGTTTTTCAACCCAAAGTTTACCCCCGACCTTCCGGGCGCGGAACCTTTCTTGCCGATGCAGGAGAGCGGATAAATCAGCAAATATGGCCGATCCGGGAATGCACCTTTCTTCCTCGGATCCATCCAAGGAATGTACCAACGTTCATCCAGGAAAATGGCATCTCGCACGAAACTGCTCTCGTCCCAAGCTCGGGCGCAATTGCAATGCCAAAACAGACATCGCAGGACCCGCGGTAATCACTGACTTCTTAAGGGCGATACGAGGTTTGTTTGAGTAGCTCTCCATCTTCAGTCTCAGGGCAGCGCCATAGGAATTCTATCGGTCAAAGGCGTCTGAACGCTCCTGCAGGCAAAGGCGGGACCGGCAGGGCTTCTTCTCAAGTGCCCCTGCATTTCAGTGAACCCGCATTTCAGCTGTTAAGTGACAGTACGGCACGGGCTGACACTGGTCGTGTTGCTGCTGGCATGACCAATAGAGTGTTGACGAAACGCACGGTAGAGTAAGGTATGGAGCGACCAGTAACTTTATCAGTTAAAGACCAGAATAGCTCAATGTTTGATTCAGAGTCGTTTCAGGTTCCATCGCTAGACTGGTTTCTCTTCCGAATTTGGGACTTGAGAGAGATCAATGTCCAAGTTGTTGTGCCTCCAGATTTCTCCATCTATATATATTTGTCGATTAAGTTATGCCAGTTGGTGGTAGAAACCTAGAATCTCCTCGGCCTAGTTAGCCTTGGTGAGGCGGATTCCTGAGTTCATTTTGATAGGTCGCTCGTTTCATGTCAGAAAGCTCACGGGACTCTCTTTTTTTAACTTCATCTAAAAGGTGAAATGTGACGAGTTCTCTTCATGGTAAATTGAAATATAAAAGAGCGTTGATCGAACTGCAAATCATAACGCGTACCCTAATTAGATCCCGCCGGTCGGTCTTGAATCTTACCCTAACCAGAAGTGACCGCTATTCTTTCGAGCACATGAATGGGTTCATCTGCCAACCACGTAGGCCCTATACCGGAAATTCAGCCACCACCAGGGGCACTTTTTGGTTCTGTTGCCCCTCGCCGTCGTCGCGGCAGGTATGTCAGATTTGATACAGAAGGATCATATTTGATTGAAGAACACAAGGCGGCTAATCGCGATGCAGACCTGATGCAGGTCAACAAGGAACAAATCAATGGCAGGATATTAGGAAAGTGTCCCTGGGACACGTTCCGTCCAAGAAATTCTGTGATATCGTGGGCTCTTTGCCTCTCGAACTCGTGCTTCAGATTGTCGAATACCTAGATCCAGCAGATATTGTCCGAAGCCAGCGGGTAGGCATTGCCCGTTGTTTTTCTCGGTTTCGCAACTTGAAGGGTCATTTTCGTCTTAACTGGGAACTGTCTTGAAAAGGTCTCGAAACAATGGCGGTCCATCTTCTCGTCTGATCCGATCAGCAGACTTGTTATTCGCCAGACGCTTGCGTTTCTCAACATCGAGGGCAAATCTGACGTCGCTGTGGCCAACGAGACGGCCTATTTTCAATGGCGACATAGTCTGCAGTGTGGCTGGCCCATTAGGAAAGTCTTTATCCCATGGCCAGAACCAAAGACATGCCCCAAGACAATCATGTATCGTTCTCGACGACTCGTCTATTACACAGAGTTGGGTAATGTCCGTGGCAGGGTCGAAATGTTGAACTTGGAGGCTGGGGAGAGAACGAAATGGATCGAACAAGAAGAAGGACGGCTCAGTTCCGTGGAGCTCCTCATGTCTGATCGTTATGTCGTTAAGATGGCCCAGAATCGCAGACTCTCTAGGTATGAAGACATGATCGTCGTGCTTTTACTACCCTTGTGAGCATCATGTACTGAACATAAATGCTGGACAGTTTCCTGACCGCGTGGGATATGCACACATCACTGCCATGCGCATCAACCGGGATTCCTGATCCCGATCCCACCCCACACAAGGGATCTATCAGCAAGGACAAAGTTGCCATTGTTCGCTGTGATGTCAAGAAAAGTGCTGATCGTGTCTACATTTGGGATCTAAGCTCGAATCACGTCCGATATATAGCTAGCCTCTCCAATCTCTGGCTGTGGCACTTGAACGCGGAAGGGAACAATCTAGTGACATTTGAGATCAACTGGGATGCACAGGGTGGAGAGGTACAGCAAACCAAGTGGGCGTTGACGACCGGGCAACTCTTGGAGCGTAAACGTCGTCGCTTGCCAGTACCACTCCGTGCGAACAGATTATATCTCAGACAGTTGTATTTTTCCCGATGGCAATATTACAGAATTCACACCCTTGCCAACAACACAACGATCAATCGTCTGCCTTATGGACACGAGAATGGCACAATCGATCTCATGTACGATCAAACGATTGACAAGCTGAGCATCCGGTTCAACGACTGCATCCAGCCTAGATTCCAGGGACTCCACCAGTATTCCACGCTTCTCACTCCCCGGATTATCTACGAGTGGAATTCCAATCTCAGACGGATCGAGATCTTTGACGCGCTCAACCAGTCCGTTATCACCACGCCCCAATACCGGCTGAATCCTCTAGAGGCCGCCGCTTTGGCCGCGCAGTATCAATCGAGGGACAGACGTGCTAACAGGGAAAAACATTTCTTTCTACCTTTTGGCGACCCCGAGGTCTTTGGCCTGGCTAGCAATTATGCTGGCATTCAGTTGTGGATCTTCAATCCCGATTTCACACCAGTGTTTCCGGTGTGGACCTTGCAATAGACATCATGCAGAGGAGATGTGGATGAAACTCGAGCATCTCTCTAACCTACGACGACATAACCGCCAAGGTGTCCGAACTCACCAAAGGAAAATGACTATTATGCGGAAAACCCACGCACTCAACTGAGTGCTGGAGGCACTTACACAGTCCCGTTCCTCCAATTAATGAGCATCAAACGGGCCCGACCGCGTCATACACTGCACATACTAAAGTCGCAGTACTCACTCAAGCGGCACCAAAAGTCCGAGTCTCGATGGCTGGTTATGAAATTATAGAGCACCTCTTCAATACATAAAGGCGACTCAAAGCCAACCAGATCTGATTTCCTATCAGATACTGTACTACCACACCAGAATTACTCCTTCCTCCCTCATACATACCAACTTCCCAAAGTACATAGACCAAAAACATAAAAGCAGACAAACCACCGATGATACATCAATGCTTATACATAACACAAAAACAAAGACATCACAGTCGATTTGATTCAGAAAGGGGTATAATAATAATATCCCAAGACCAACTCGATGAGAATAAGAGAAGAGAGAAAAGAGAAGAAAAAAGAGAGATGAGACGAAGGAATGATATCGGTCGTAACTCGTATCGTAACAGGAACAGTAGATGTTTAGTAGCCGGTCCACGCGCCGGGTTGCTGCGGCTGCTGAGGCTGTTGTACCGGCATGGAGCCTGCTGCCGTGGCGGCAGCAACGGCAGCGGGTGACGGCGACGGCCAGGTCGACATCATGTTGATATTCATGCCTGGCTGTTGCTGTTGCTGAGGCGGTTGCGCTTGTTGCTGCTGCTGATGCTGCTGCTGCTGTTGTTGTTGCTGCTGCTGCGCCACGTACATGGCCCGCGCGTTGTAGCTGTTCATTGCCGGCATGCCCTGTGGCAGCGTCGCTGTTGGCATCTGTGCGCCCATTTGCATCGCTGCCGACATAGCGACTTGCTGTTGTGTGACCGGCGGGCGTGGGCGTGTACGCGGCGACTGTTGAGGTGGCTGCTGTTGCTGCTGCGGGAACTGATGTTGCGGCATCCCCATCGGTGTGCCGGGATGCTGTGGCTGCGGTTGCGGCTGCGGAGGGGGTTGTCCCCACATCTGCGGCGTCGGAGGCGGCGGCTGTTGCGTTGGGTAGCCGTATGGAGTCGGAGGTGCTGCAGATGTGCGCATGCCCGGCCGACCGACGGTCTGCATCGGCGACGACTGTGCAAGCGCGGCGTTCTGCTGCGGCGATGGGTGCGCATGCGGGTATCCCGGCGCCAGCATCTGCGTTGGCTGAGACATCATGCCTCGCTGCTGCGGAACCTGCCCGGCATTGGCCGGCGGCATGATGTTGTTCGTGTTGTTGTTGCTGCTGGCCGAGACGTTAACCTGCGGCGACTGCAGCGTCTGAGTAGCAGACGCGTCCGCCGGCGCTTCAGGGATCGGGTTCTCCCGTGGCATGGCGTAGAACTCCTGCAGGTTGTTCTGTCGCAGCCTGCGCTGCGCGTTGAGGACCTTATTAAAGTCTACGGTGTGGGAGGCCTGGTTGAGAATCTCGGCCGCGTTGCTGGGCTGCGTGCGGTCCTGGTACGGCTGCCCCGTCATCTCCTGCCGTGGCCGCGGCATCGAGCTGTACTCGCGCAGTCGCGGATCGTCCGTGTTTGGCGACAGACTGACCACGGGAAGTGGCGTCATAGCAGCTGTCGAGCGGCCGAGACCGGGCGGCAAGTGGGACACGCCGTCCAAGTTACTGTAGACCACATCACCGTGACCCAGCGATTGATACATTCCCGCATTCGCAGCCTCGATGGCGGCCGCATCCCGAGCTTTCGAACCACCGGGTCGCTTCTCACCAGCCAAGTCATCCTCCGTGAATCCTTGCTTCCTGGCCTTGCTCTCCCAGTAGTCGTCTCGGACGCGTCTCCCGTTGACAATAACCCGGCTGCCGAACTGCCGGAACATGGATCGCGCCGTGACAATCGCAATTTGTCGGGATCGGTATGAGTACGGCAAAATATCCTGTTGGATCAGATCATCCTTCTCGTCTTGGCTGGCGATAATCTTATGCAGCGACCGGTTCTTGTTGAACAAGAGGTATGAATCACGGTAGCCCAGCACACGGGCACATTCAGTCGCCAGCATGAATAGTTTGTCGCCGCGGTGGGCAACGCGGAATGTTCGACATTTGTACTGGCGATTGTCCTTTAGGTAGCCCAGCGCATCGACCTTCTTCTCGCCGGCTTCGTCCCATTCCTTGGGAAGGTACTCATCCCCGCCCTCGTTGAGCTGATCCGTCGTATGGTCCCGCACGGTCGGAAGGGCCTTGACCGTAGACTTTGTCGGAGTCGAGCGTGGAGGCGGCGAGGTCTGGGACGGGGGTGACGCGGCGCTTCCCTGCTGCTGGGGTAGAGACTGCGATGACATCTGCGGCGTTTGCGAATTATTGTGCGCTGGGGCCAGCGCGCCATTGCCCGGCGGACGAGGGTGCTTTGGTGGACGGCCTCGTTTTCTTCGCCCGTGATCATCTGCGGAAGTCAGCCAAGAAAGACGCGCGCATCGAGAGCGACCGTACCGTCGTCATGATCGCCCGTGGTCACCGATCCGGTCTGATGTTCGGGGGAGCGACTACGCTTCACGCCGCGCGGGCTCGACGTCGGCTGCGGAACCGACAGGGTCGCGGGATCTATCCGATCATGTTAGCAGGATGATTGATACGATGCAATGCGAATTAACCCCGAGGAGCGAGCCAGCGAGCGACGTACCTGTGTTGGCGCTCAAGGCCGCGGGATTAATCGTTCCGGATCCGTCCACACCCGCGCTGGAGTCGGTGCCGTTCATCGGGCCGGCAGCGACGGCGTGCGACGTGGTGTACATGATCGCAGCAGGCCAACAAGCACAACCAATGTGATGCTTGTCGATGTTTTGCCGGAAAGTGTAAATATCGCGTGTTGGCGTTTCCAGCACCGCGGTTCGGGTTCCGGTTACGGATCAACAACGGAGCGGCGCGCACAGCCGGGGAATGCAAGTGGAGGTTCACGGAGGGTGGACAGGACGCCAATCCGAGATGAAATGCGAGAGGTGGGTAGTCATGCAGAAGAGCGGATGGTAGGATTGCCCCCCAAGCTGGATGAAAAATACTCCGTACGAGTGCTCCGTATGGTCGCGCGATCGTAAAGTAAATTGTTTAGCAAAAATGGATTGGGGGCGTGCGAAATTGCGCCGAAGCCGAACGAGAAAAACGAGAAAATAGCCAGTCCAGGAGGGGCTGAGCTTTGTGTGGCAACGCTGCACCGCCACAAAAGCTGACTCAGCACTCTTGTCCAGTTGACTTCCTCGTGGTCCGGAGATAGAGGGTCTCAGATTAAGTAAGTAATTGGAGGTCGGAGCGTGCCGTAGTGGAGTCTGGGAAAAGAGCAGGGTCTTGGAGTCTGGGTGTGTGGGGGCGGGTAAATAAGGGAGTAGAGGGAAGGAGCTTCAGAGGGCAGGAGCCGCTCAGCTGGAAATTGCTCAACGAGCTGATTACGTACTGGACCGACCGGCTGCTCATGGAAGGCTGGAAAGGAGATAGAGTTGAACCCTAGCCAGCTTCTCCAGCAAATGACTCACAGCTGTGCCGCTCCACACCAGCTTAGGAATTATCACATGCACCTCAGCACTAGTAACCACTAGTATAGTACAGCCGCCATGGATGAGAAATCCAAAAACTCTTGCCCAAATCAGACTGCTCAAGTCTATCCTCGTTCCCGTCATTCCTGCTGGATACATCCATGCAGTCCATGGACAAAATTGGGAATTCACTACAGCCTAGAGGAGCCATATCAGCCTATGAGAGGCTCTTCAGCCGCATCGTCCGTCCCAATCGGGCCATCCTTGGGAAAACATGGAAGGCACGACGCCGGCCACCACCAATCAAAGGGAATGGAGAGGATCCTCGTGACGACCACCACTTGCCGGACTTTCCAGAAATTGGCAAATGTGCAACAAAACGGGTAATTCGCTGCCGGTCTGGACTGCTGTTCGCTGTTTTGGGTAGGCGCCTGTGCGTCATGGGCGTTCAGCCTTTCCACTTGGATTTCATCGTTGGGCCGGGATCCAGGTTCGGGAGGACTGGAGGCAGGATCATGATTGCACACTGATCATCGCCCAATCTTCCAGAGTGGTGAATTTTAGTGGCATTTTTCTTCCCCGAGAGAGAACTGCCGACGCCAACGGCCACTGGGAGCAAGCCGGGACACTGCAATCAGACCCGCCAACGGCCTGAAACGCGGTGCAACTACCCACCGACCAGACCATCTGCCGGCTTGGTGTAGCCTAAATTCCCTGTTACCAATAGGCTCAGTAGCGATGGACAGGGATATGGAAGTCAATCGCACTAACCTAGCTCGACTTCGCAGCGGAGGCATGTCTGTGCGAAGGATCTAAGGGCCGGCGCCAGGATAGCTTCCCACAAGTTGTGGGGGCAGCAAAGTCTAATGCCGCCGAGGGAGTCGTGGTACAGCCTGGTAACATCATTGAACGCGACGGCTAAGAGCAGACCGACCCGTTTAGGCATTCGGTGAGAGCACCCCCTGTCGAGACTTACTCCAAGGGTTCCGTCATGTCAACCGGTGAGTCGGTTTGAGTTGAGAAAGCCTAGCCAATGACAGCTCCCACGAGCTCTATATGATAGAAGGGTTAGATGGCATCGGCCGCAAACTTGCTGTGACACATGTGTACACCATACATCCCGTTGAGCCAGAGACCAGGCGGCATCTTCCGCATTCATATCAATTCATCATCCTCATCATCCCAGCCAAGCTGCTGATAGATCGATTCCCCGCTCGTAGTCGTTTTCCCCTTAACCGGAGTATCCGGCACCGGCGCCATCGTCGGGGACGCCTGCCGTCGTGGTTCGAGCGGTGTGTCTTCGATGGCGGCGCGATCGGCCGACCCACGAGACGGCGTGTCTTGGACAGTCGTGAAATCACCCCGCCGACGCATGTCCTGGAGGGCGCGTTGTCGTACCGTCGAGGCCGGGACCATATCCACCTCGCCGTCATTGTTCGGGGATGTGCCGTGTACCGGGCCAGGCCGCTTCAAGGACGGCGACTCGCGCCGCGCGGGCCCTTCCGGAACATCCCTCGTCCTCGACCCTTTCGGGGTCGCCATCACCTGTACGCCCTGACTGGAGGCGTTGCGCATAGGATTTTTGCCCTTCTTCGCGCTGGTGTTGCCGCTGACCCTCTTCGCCGCGGAATCCGCCATCTCCCTTGCGAACAGCTCGCGGTTCGGCTTGCGAAGGGCCTCAATGGCCGCCTCGAGCTCCTTCTTCTGCGCCATCATCGCATTGATCTTCTTGAGCCGCGCCTCCTGCTGCTTCGCAGCCGCCTCCAGGTCGACCTCCCGTGCCTCTACTCGACGAGGCACCTGGATGCCGCCCCGGACGCTACCGTGAAGCGGTGGTAGCGATGGCTCGCGCGATTCACCGCGTTTGAGATCATGCGCGGACGGCGCCGTGCTGGACCGGACCAGAGACGGATGCTTCCGCTTCGTAGCCGCCTCCTTTTCCTCTGTGAGAACCCGCTGTAACGTCCGACGGGACTTGTTGGGCTGTTGCTGTTGCTGCGGCCGTTTCACAGCCGCTCCAGGAGGCGGCTTGGAAGCAGATGGTTTGGGTTGCGGCGGAGGGCGCGTAGGCGACGTATCGGTTGGTCCTCCCAACTTCTTCTTGATGGACTTGCACTGTTCCGGGAGCCGCGAGGCATAGAACGGGATGATCACCTCCGTGCAGTAGTCTCGGAGCATGTCCCGCTCAGTGCCCTTCGGGTCCTGACTACCAGCGCTATCCCTGCCCGTGTCAGTGACCACGGGATCATCTGTGACGGCATGCCAGATGCACAACCGGTCGACAAGCAGCTCAAGCAGGACATTCAACTCGGGCTGTTTCTTCTTTTTCGACTGGCTCGACGATCCATCATCAGCAGGATTCGCCGCGCCGTCGGAACCGGCAATGCCCTCTAGGTAAATCGTCTCCAGAATGAGCAGAATCTGCAGCTGCGTCTCGCGCAGTCGCAGATCAGAAATATACCGCTTTGCGTCGTCCTCCTTTCTAGCCCCAGTAGAGTCCACGTTGTGTCTGGCCTTCCACCACTTCCGGATGAAGTCGTCTTCTTCCGGGTATAGGCCGTTCTTGCCGAGCTTGTTCTTTTTCTTGCTCTTTCGCTTCTTCGAGCGAGAATCGTCCTCCGAAAGGACAAGAGCTACGTCATTAACCTTACTCGGCAAAGTCTCTTTGTACTTCAGATCCATCTTCTTTACAGGAAGGATCATATTGCGGTAAAAGGCGGCAAGTTCCCGAGGGTTGCTGCCATCCTCCGACTCGAACGCCCTTCGGCACCGAGTCAAGGGACCTTTGGCGAAGTAGGCAAGAGAAGTCTTGATCGTAGTCAGCAACATCAGCAACACTATACTAGACAGAGAAAAGTATACCTTTGAAATGTAGAGCGCCTCGAGATACTGCGTCTTTAACCCATCAAGCAAACTTTCCCGGTCAACGACCGCATTCTCTGCCTCAGCACCCCGCTCCTGCTCATCCGCAGCCTCCGGGGGAGTTTGAAGCACTCCGTTCGATGACTCTTGCGCAGCATCTCCCGGGCTCTGACCCTCAGCCCTCGCATCCTCCTCTTCAGTCTCATCACTCTGTTTCTCACACCCAAACACCACCTTGACATCGAACTTGGAGAGCCTACCAAGCCCTACGACATCAACAGCGGGAGGAGGATCTACCCTCGCAGCCTCTCTCCAGTCACTCCCCTTAGCCTGCACCTCACTCTTCGTCTCCCTGTGCAACCTGCTCTTCGCCGCAACAAGGACATCCCCCTCCCCAACATCCGGCGCCAGCTTCGTCACCGCATAAACACCATTCTTCACACGCTCCACAACACAGATTGTCCCCGCGGAGACCTCCCTAGCGGCTAGGACGGTAGTCCCAGTCGCAACGGAAAGACTCCGCTCCAGCGCCGGATTTGACGTCGCGAAGACATGCCCGGATTTCACCGGCGTTGACGATGGATCAAGCCATGTTAGCGGTAAACTTGCGCGGGACAGCTGAGTGAGGGGTTCAAGATTGAGCGTTTGGTTGTTCGAGCCCTTTGTAACAGGGTTAATAACAGTTTGCCCATGACGAGGGGTTTTTTGCGTGCCCGCACCTTGATAGAAATCACCTGGGACGAAAAACTTGAAATCCCAGCATTGAAATCACTATCATCAGTAGTGCTATTATCGTGCGAGAGTTTGCGTTTCTTCACGGCGGGCCCATCAATATCGAGATCGAGTCGGGGGATTGCACCGACAACGGGGCTTGGACTCGCAGATTTGACAACGGAAATAGAAGCCATTTAACGAGTAGCGAGCATGATCATCGTGGATTTCGAATAGTGTTCTGTCTGTAGAAAATTCTGATCGTGACCCCGTACCAATTGACCGAAATTTGTACTCTACGGAGTATTCTGTCTACTGAGGCTACACGAGGCAGACTCCATGCACCGCGTCCGTGTTCGCGTCACGTGCCTCATATCATCAACTGCGATCTTCAACCAGCCCTTGTTTTTCTTGTCTTTGACAAGTTACGGCTTAAAGTATCGCTCCAGACAATTTAGTTCGTCAGAGATCAGATTATAACCACAATGTATTCATATTCCCGCCTATGGCGTCTCTTCCGAAAGACCTTGTATCAACATACAAACCAAACATCAAACCATCAAAGAAATCTCTAACCAAATGTAAAGCGCTCCTCAAAACGCCAATCTTCCAATGCCAAGTGGTATCACATGTTGAATTTCTTTTGGGCCGGTCCTCTATTCCCCAGACAGGACCGAGCGGCAACAAATCACGTCGTGAACTCTATTACATCAGTGCTTTGAGTTGTTGAAAACAAAGCATGTCGTCAGATCGTCATCACAGAAACCAGAGGGAAGATTTTGGGCTCATTTAGAACTTGAGCTCCTTGGGCTTCTCCCAGGAGAAGCTCTGGTTCGTGAAGTGCCCGTTCTTGGCCGTCTGGTAGTAGATGGGCTTGGCCAGGTCGAGCTCCTGGACGATGACACCCGGGCGCAAATCGAAGTTGTTGCGGATGATCTCGACCAGCTCGGCCGAGGTCTTGGACGAGGTGCCGTAGGTGTCAACGTAGATCGACAGAGGCTCGGCAACACCGATGGCGTACGAGAGCTGGACGAGCACTCGACGGGCCAGCTTGGCGTGGACGAGCGACTTGGCAATCCAGCGGGCAACGTAGGCCGCCGACCGGTCGACCTTGGAGTAGTCCTTGCCGGAGAAGGCACCACCACCGTGAGCGCCCCAGCCGCCGTAAGTGTCGACGATGATCTTACGGCCGGTCAGACCGGCGTCACCCTGGGGTCCACCAATGACGAACTGACCCGAAGGCTGCAGGTGGTAGACGGTCCGGTCATCCAGCAGCTCGGCAGGGATAGTCGGCTTGATGATCTTCTCCTTGAGCTCCTTACGAACTTGCTCGGTGGTGACGTCGGCGCTGTGCTGAGCCGAGATGACAATGGTGTCGACCCGCAGGGGCTTGACGGCGCCGTTGTCATGGGCGTACTCAATGGTCACCTGGCTCTTGGTGTCGGGCCGCAGCCACGGCAGGGTGCCGTCCACGCGGGCCTCCTTCATGGCGCGGTTGAGCTTGTGGGCGAGCACCAGCGTCAGGGGCAGAAGTTCCGGAGTCTCGTCGGTGGCATAGCCAAACATGATACCCTGGTCACCAGCGCCCAGCTTCTCCAGGGCCTCGTCGTAGTGCAGACTCTGGGCAATTTCGGGCGATTGTTCCTCAATGGCCACCAGGACGTTGCAGGTCTTGTAGTCAAAGCCCTTGGACGAGTCATCGTAGCCAATGTCCTTGATGGTGTTTCGGATAATCTTCTGGTAGTCAAGCTTGGCCTTGGTAGTGATTTCACCAAAGACCATGATCATACCTAAAGAATAGTCAGTTATGCACAATCAATTCCGTGGGCGCGATCAGCTTACCAGTCTTGGTGGCCGTTTCGCAGGCGACCTAAAATTGCGCAGGAATGTTAGGAACCTGGAGCCTGCATGATTTGACTGCAATTCGTACCTTGGAGAGAGGGTCTTCCGCCATGCAGGCATCGAGGATGGCATCGGAGACCTGGTCACTACGACGAACATGAGAACAACACTCAGACACCTTTCAAGCCTGAAGAACCTACCAGATCTTGTCGGCATGACCCTCACCAACCGACTCGGAGGTGAAGAGGAAAGTCCCCGTAGGGAGATTGCCGTTGACGCTGCCCATGGTGGATTGCGAGAACAAGGAAGACGGTGAGACGGTTCACTGAATGGCAAATTCAAGGAAGAGAGATCTACAGACGCTGTGCTCAGGGGCAATGGGCAAAAACAGTGAGGAATGAGAGGGGAAACTTGAAGCCGAAATTTGGCGGCGGGGAGCTAGAAAAACCGTTCAATCAAATCGGACTCCGATGGCGTAATTCGTGCCCGGCAAAGGCGGTGAGGAGAGTTTTTTTGTCAAAACCCTCCGATCTCGATGATGTAAGCACGCTTATGTAATGACCTCACCCACTGCAATCGGCGATCGGCAATTTTATACGGGAATGGAAGAAAGCTTGATCGAGCTGTGAAACTTGCAGGGCTCGGTATATTCTGTCCTTGTCCGTCGCCATGTCCAAGTTCGGAGTCCTGGTGATGGGCCCTGCCGGCGCAGGGAAGACGACTTTCTGCAATGCGCTCATTCAGCACCTGCAGGCCGTGCGCCGGAGCTGTTTCTACGTGAACCTGGACCCCGCCGCTGAGGAGTTCAGCTACGAGCCGGACCTGGATATCCGGGAATTGATCACATTGGAAGATGTCATGGAAGAGCTGGAGCTGGGGCCAAATGGCGGGCTGATCTACTGCTTCGAGTTCTTAATGCAAAACCTTGATTTCTTGACCAAGGCGCTGGAACCGCTGAGCGAGGAGTATCTAATTGTATTCGACATGCCGGGTCAGATCGAGCTGTACACACATGTACCTATCGTGCCGAACTTGGTGACGTTTCTCAGCCGGCAGGGTCCACTAAATATCTCATTGTGTGCCGCGTATCTCCTTGAGAGCACGTTCGTTATCGACAAGGCAAAATTCTTTGCCGGCACCTTGAGCGCCATGTCCGCGATGATCATGCTCGAGATGCCACACATCAATATCCTAAGCAAGATGGACCAGATCAAGGAGATGATTGGGCGGCGAGAGCTGAAGCGCTTTGTCAACGTGGATGTGCAGATGCTGCAGGAGGACACTGGCGACGATGACCCGTCAGATCCGTTGTCCAAGGAGTCGCTGATGAGCGGCCGGTCGTTTAAACGCCTCAACCGCGCGGTTGCGCAGCTGATCGACGATTTTAGCATGGTCTCCTTTTTGAAGCTCGATATCAATGACGAGGACAGTGTGGCCGCCATTCTCAGCTACATTGACGACGCCATTCAGTTCCACGATGCGCAGGAGCCACGTGAACCGAACGACCAGGTTGAATTGGAGGAGAACGACTGAGTCATACGACAGCCGATTATACATGGTTGAGTTGAAAAGGTTCACCATCCGCTCTACTCGGCAGCGCAGAATATTGGCCGCGACGTGCCGAAGGCGCACCACGCGCACGCCATTGCCGCCCGGACAGCCTTTAGGATAAGCACAGGCTTCCGATTCTCAGAACCGTCTTCATCCAGCAGAGACGGACTTTGTGCACATAAAACAATCAGGACACTGTATATCTCCAAATCAATCCATAATACAAACCGATCCCATCCGTCATAAAACATTCATAGACATTTCGCGCTCATTTCAAATCACGGGAAAAATTTCACCCATACCGATTATAATATTCTCTCCTCTTCCATCCATCCGTCGCCCCTGCGGTATCCCTCCCCTCTCCTTCCCTCAGCAACGCCGCCATCAACTCCCCGGCGAACCTAATAAGCACTCCGACAACCCACCTCACCTCTGTCAACGCCCTCTCCAACCCCACCTGATACGCATATAACCCAAACACCAACACCGCCGACCAAAACACCAGCCGGAAGAACAGCGTGACCCAAAACACAATCACCCGTCGCGCGTAGTCCAGGATCCGTAATGAGATGTACAGCGCGAGGAGCGTGATCAGCACAGGCAGGAGATCTGCCGTAGAGGCCGACGACGAGAGCAGGGAGGATAGTGGGTGGATGAGGTAAGGATCGATGTAGTTTGTTCGCAGGTCGAGAAGAGATGCAGTAAGATTCTCCGTGTGAAGAATGGAGGAGACGATGTTACGGAGGGAAGAAGAGGATGTAGTTGACTGGGTTTGTGTTCGGAGGAAGGTGGATAGGTTTTCTGTTTGTTTTGGTCAGTTTTGGCCTGGAGAGGAGACGTTTGGAGGCGGTAACGGGACCTTGTAGGAAGTCCATGCTGCTCTCTTGACAAGCGATTATCCCGAATAAATATGGTCAGAGTCAGGGCAAAAGCATCTGGATATGCAGTCCCGCTGCCATTTACCCGTGTTGGAGGTTGTTGACGGCGTTCAAGTTCAGCGCGTGAAGTACGAGTACAGGTTGGCCAGCAGCTCAATACTCAGCGCGCAAAACGAGGTTGCGAGCGAGGTAGACAACCTGCTCGTCAATTTGAGCACTTTGCGATCGCACGAACCCTAGTAAAGATAGGGCGACGAGCATCAAAATTAGTCGGAGGTCAAACAAACGCGATTATCACACCATTCAAGCTTTACTTCGGCGCGCGCCCTTTCTGCCGACTGCCATGACAACGATTACGTAATCACTCATCGACAAGAGAGATTCGGAGAAGGTAGATTGAATAGATGGATGGAGAATGAAGACGACTGATGATCATCGCATTAGACGTCTATGCCAATAGGCCCGTATGTGTATGTACAGAAAACACCACGCCTCCCAAGAAATCGCAAGATCCAAACTCCAACTCCGGTGCAATGAATGGTCGTCGAGGACCCCAAGTATATTGTACAGAACAAGAAGCAGAAAATCGATATGTTCAAGAGACAAGGACCACCGAGCAACGCACCAGACGGATGGGTCATGCAATCAAACATCCGGAAAAATGGGCATCGCATCATGTACATAGGTGGGTAATATTACGGACTCATAGTCATGTCATCGCTTCGCGAACTAGAAGGCACACCGACGATAGCACGAAGGTCCTTGCGCGCAGCAAGGATTTCAGCTTCCATCTGCCGCATCTGGAGGAGAGCATCGTCCCTGGGAAAGATCAGCATGACTTGTTCAAACGGAACATTAGGGTAAGGAATCATACCGGTCAGACTGCAGTTGCGCCACCTCGCCTTGCGCCTTATTCATCAGCCCCACGACTTCTTCCATCTCAAACTCTGCTTCGCGGAGTCCCTTCTCCAGCTGCTTCACGCGTAGCTCCAGTTGCTCGATCTGAATAGCTTGACTCAGAGGAATAGCTTCGCCCGACGTCGTCTGATCCAGACGTGGCGATCGACCGCCGGCAAATGGTGACGATTCAGGCCGCGGCGACAGGGACAGAGGGTTCTTGATGCCCGTACGAGCCCGAGTAAGATTTGCATTGTGGCTGTCTTTGAGAGACCTGACCTCCTCTTCGTGCTTCGCCATTACCTCCTCGGAGTGTTGTTGGGCGACCATGAGCGCCTCCTCCAGAGTCTTGAGCTTGCTCTGCATGTCGTTGATCCGCATCGCGGACATCTTCTGCTCGCGATCTCCTTTGGTGATGGTGTCGGCCAGCCGTTCACGCAGCGCTCGGTTCTGGTCCAGCCGCTGTCGGACTTGGCTGGCCACGTGCTCCGCGCGGCTCAGAGACTCTGGCGGGTTGCTCGCGGCCGCGGCTTCCAAGTCTGCCTGCAGCTGATTGTAGGCGGCTTCCAAAGACGCGGACGCCGCCTGCATTTGGCCTTCATCGTGCTCCTGCAGCAGTTCGCGCAGCGACTCGGTCTCCTGCTCCGCACGGTCCAAATCCATTTTGAGGCCTGCAAGTCCCTTCTCACACTGCCATTTCTGCTCCAGGGCATCGTCGGCCCGTCGGCGTAGGTGATTGACCTCCTCCCGGAGGTTGCGGACCTCCCTCTCATAGCCATGCTTACGCGGCGGCCCGGGCTGCTTGGCCCGTTCCAACTCCATCTCCAAAATAGTGATCCGTTTCTGGGTCTCCCGCGCCTCCATCGCATGACGGGAGAGGAGATACTTAAGCGTCTGGTGGAGGGCGTCTCGCTGAGCTTCGACGTCCTTGACTCGTTCGGCCAGCGATTCCTTGGACTCGCCGCGATCCCGATTCGAAACAGAGTTCGACCGTGACAGGCTCCCGCCGGGCTTCATCGGCCGCCGGGCTAACGAATTCGACCGCGACAGACCGATCATCGAGTTTCGCGGAGAACCGCTAAATCCTCCTTCCTCCTCGGCAATCGCACTGATGCGGCCCTTTGAGTGCGACAGAGTAGGGATGACCTCATCCCGAAGGTGATCCCGCTCATTCCGCAGTTGTTCCAGTTCAACTCTCATCCCTGTCAACAGATCTTCAAAATTGTCCTTGAGCTGTCGCTCTTCTGCTAGTTTCCGCCGTGTATCCTCTAGGGCGGTTTCCAATTCTTTAGTCTTCGATGCCAAATTTGATACTTCGTCTCGCTCCCGACGGTACTTTGAGTTGTTGTTAGCAACGGGCATATGAAAGAGATTCGTGAATAGTCTACGAACCTGTTGCACTTGATTCTCCAATATTTGTACGTGTGACTCGCAGGCCATTCTTTTGGACCTTTCCTCTTGCCACCTCTGGCTGAGCTCGACCTTCAACTGGGCGCGTTCTTGCTCAGCCATTCGCTTTACCTTGTCAATGTCCTCACTTTTTGTCCCATCGCTCGCCGACCGAATGATGGAGCTGGACCCAGAGTAATCCGAGAAGTAATCGCTGGACCGCCGCTCGCCCTTAACCTCTTGCTGCAAGCGCTCCACCAGGTCTTCCAGTTCCATCTCCCTCCGGATGGACCCCGCCAGCTCCGCGCTGACCTCGCGCAGCTCTTTCTCGAGGTCGGCCACGGCCGAAGACAGATCTCGACTCCCGGCGCCATTGCCATGCATTGATCCTCTCGATGTTCCAGCGGGAGGGACGGGAAATCCATGCAGGCTCTGGTCACCGACTTTGTACGGCGAGCCGGGGAAGGGCTGTGCGAGCGGCGAGGGTAGGGGGGAGCGGCCAGTGTCGCTGATTTCGGTGCTGGTCGATTCGGCGCCGGGGGACGACGCGGTTTTCCAGCCGAAAAAAGACGTGATTTTATTTCCGGGGGTCTTGGGTGGCTTATTCGTTTCCGCGGAACCGGAAGGCATACTGGGCGGCTCGATATTGAGCGGCGGCGGTCGGTTCGAGGGAGGATGTAAAGCCATGGTCTCCGACCGCTTGTGACTTAAAGGCGGCGTAGCCGGGACCACGGGAATGATCGGTTCGCTGGCAAGACGGGTATGGACAGGGGTCCCATGCGGCAGGTAATTGGGGTCAGACGGCGCGTCGTCTGCGAACCGAGGGCCGCGGGTAGTTTGAGGCGGGGATGGGAAGAAGAAGGATTGGCCACGAAGATCACTAAACAAGAGACATGCTTGGTTAATTGGGCCGGAACAGGCAAGAATCGACTAACATGAACCGCTAGGAGTTTTATATTTTTGGCATACGTCTTTGAAGGTTGCCCATGGGATTTTCTTTCTTTGACTGCGGAGAAGGGAACGGGGACTGTACCGATTCAAGTGGTCCCTCGGAACCAAGGGCGACGTTTCCAGCACGGTGTCGAGCTCACGAGCTCCGGGAGAGACAAAGGGTGTCGATAACCCTTGCGGGTGAGGGCGGATCAGGGGAGCTGCGTCCGGCGGTAAAGGCTTCTTGTGCACGGGGAAACCTGGAGGATGAGGAACCTGCAACGATGGCACGCTATAGGAACTCTGCCGGCGATGGAACAGGGAAGACGAGAAGCCAAGCAGAGGAGCGATTGGCGGTGGACTGGTACTCTCCATGCTTTGGCGACCAGAATTAGGGTCTGTGAGTTAGACTATTGCCCAAACGGTCGCGGGCGTGAAGCATCGGTCACGGCGTTCTCCGCCGTCTCTTCCAGCGGCAGTTCGCCCGGATAGGGGGGAGGCTGGGGAGCTAAGGCAGGATCGTCAATGGCATGGTTCGAGCCCCGAGGTCCAAGACGGCCAAAGCGAATGATCGATAAGAAAAGAACCAGGGAGAGGAGCGGGAAAACGGCTTGGAAAGCCCAAGATAGGAGATTGCCAAAAGGGGGGCACTCTTAGGGCCGAACTTAGGGCTTCGAGGATCCGCCCGGGGCTTGGGGCCGTCATGAGCTCTGGCCAATCCGCGGAAAAGAGGCGCGGCCGATCCTTAAGAACCAGAAATGATTGGACAGACAAGATTAGCAGAGGGGCCTGACCTGCATGAGGTTATGAACGCTCAGGGGGCCAAGGGGTTGGAGGCTTGTGAGTGGCTGGAACTGCTTATCCATTCTCATACCTTCCGCGGCGGGGATTGGTCGAGCGGAATCTTGGCAGGGAGCTTACATCAGCAGCCTGGACTCGGCTGTCCGCCAAAACCCTCTCCGACTCGTGCCTGTGCCTGTCCCTGCATGGGCTTCGTGCGCCGCCGTTGAACCAAATGTGTTTTGCATGGCCGCTAACATAGATTAGTCCTGCGAATAGCGAGCGAATCTCCTGGCTCTCCGCTCACCGTCACATCTCCATGATAATCTCCAGCTCGCTTGTCATGAATCATTGATTAATTGGCCATCAGCAACTGGGAATGGATAAGCGCTAATCTTTCTCCAGACCCGCAGTGACACCATATTGCTCCGTGCTGCCGATCGATATGTGGAACTAATGGACAGCGGAACAGTTGCATTCTGCCGCCGTATGCGCTGAAATCAATGAAGTTTGGGTAGATACTCGTGCTTAGCCGAGAGTTCTCTGCTCTGTTCGTTTTTCTACTCTGTTGAAACGGAAGAGTTCAGGAGCTCAAAAGCGGAAAGAGTAGCGATGAAGGAAAGCGCAGCCCGCGCTCCTGCCCAGGACGATCCTGAGCCGGACAGCTTGATGAGTATGCAGAGAGCCTCGAAAGATGATACAGTAACATCACTGCAAATCATTCGTATACGTAGTATCGTTATTGGATGCTGGCATATACTGAACGCAAAATCTCTCGCTTCTTTCGTGCTCGAACGGCGCCAACACGCCAGCAATGCGACCGCTATGCGGCGGAGCTGACCAAGGCCTCGAGTGTGATGCCCGCTCCGGTCCAGGGCGATCACAGCTACACCGTGCTGTGTACCGTGGAGGACCATATCGAGGTGGTCTCATTCCGCGGCCCGAAACACACGATCAGCGATGTAGATATCCTCCTGGCGCGCGATGTGCACGGCGACTTGGTGCCGTCGATTACATCCCATAGGAGGGTGGGAGATCGGTTGGATGGCTGGCTTCATGTCTACCAGATGTCCTACCGCAGCGGAATGACCCTGTATCAAGCCCTGCGGCTTAGCACAGAGGAGTTGCGAGTGACCAAGTCGAAGCATCACTGTTTCATGAAGGAGCTGGCTAAGTTACTAGTGACCACAGATCCTGCGGTTCCGGTGGACGACACGTGGGGCTGACACCACGCAGGTACTTCGCACGTGGCTGGAGGAACCCGGCGGTCATGGACAAGCAATCTCTTGCATCCAGCGAGAGGATTACTCGCCAGAGCCTCATCGAGCTGAGCGAGGCCCTATATCGGTTCCCGTACTTGCGTGAATTTGTGTGTAAGCTGCAGGAAAAGCTGCCGATGCTATATAGCATGGGTTATTCTCAGGTACTCCTCCACGGCGACCTGTCGCTGACAAATGTCCTCGTCGAACCAACAACATTTTGCATCAGCGGCCTGGTTGGCTGGTCGTACAGCTCAACGGCTCCCTTTGGGTATGAGATGGGCTTTATGCGGAAGATGGCACACATCTTCAACAGCGATGGGCTCGACTTTGCCTACCGCGATGACCTAGAAAAGACCTTTTGGGCCGAGCTATTTGAGCAGATGGGCATCATCGATCTTCCCACGCGCAGCGCCATCCGGTACCAGGCCGAGGACGCCATGCAGATTGGCCTGATGACGTCTAACTACGTGGCCATGAAGACTGACGGTGGACCTCTGCAGTTTATGGGTGTCAACGGGCCTGGATGGATGGAGGTGTGGCTTCGCTGACAATCCTTATGATATATTTTTGATGTATTACTTCCCTAGCTGCTGCATCCGTTTATGAGTGCGTTTGTTTTGTTTCAAGATGCATAATGTCTAATGTCTAATGCGACTTATACGCATTCAGCCTTTCCCAGCATCGAAGCTCTACGTTCAAAGACTCATCGAACGGCAGTCGCAGCGAAACTAACACGTCTGGGAAAAATGACGAACCCAGACATTGATCTCATTGACAGCAATATGAACATGACGGAATCAACTAAAATTCCAACAGAACTCGCCAACCAGATGCATCAGGAAGAAGAGGTCATGAAACGTATCAAGGACATACACCGAAACCAGGTATCCGAGCGCTAAATAGCCAGATGTTCATGAAATCGACGCATGAAGCTAAAAAGAGCCATGCCAAAACCCG